>NC_088804.1:35451334-35761310 GCF_011386835.1 Chrysemys picta bellii | reverse complement strand
TTACTTAAATCTTCCTTTACACTGTAAGTCAATCTCTCCATCCCATTCATATGTCCCCACCCTGCCTTTTGTATGTCCTACATTTTGTTCATATTCTTCTGATTGAGAGGAACTGAATTTAAACTGGGGAAGATTAAGCAAGGGGAACCAGATACAAAAATTTATTTCAAAACATTTGCCAAAACTCTAATACATA
Organism: Chrysemys picta bellii; assembly: GCF_011386835.1. Taxonomy (NCBI): domain Eukaryota; kingdom Metazoa; phylum Chordata; order Testudines; family Emydidae; genus Chrysemys; species Chrysemys picta. The sequence continues at coordinate 35,761,114 of NC_088804.1, read as the reverse complement.
AGCTCTTTTTTGCATTAACACATAAGTCCTGATTTTTTAACTAATCAGCTAGAACCTTGAAAATAAATTGATCCTGACTTAAAAAAAAATTATCAGCACTTTAAGAGCTAGCTTCCCAGTAGGCTGGCTGGGGGAAGTCCATGGGTGAAATCCGGGCTCTACTGAAGTCAATAGCAACACTGCAGAATTTCCCCCCATATTCACTGTGACTTTCACAAATGCAAGAGGAAAATGCAGGGTGAATCCATGCTTCCCAAGAGATTGTTGGATTTTCCACTGTCCGGCAGATTATCTTGAACAATCGTGGAAAATGTAGCTACCCTATTATATGTCACTCAGTTTTGCAAAAATTCTCTTTGGGCCAAAGTCATTTTGTCAATTTGTTAAAGGATATTAAATGCTTCAACAAAGATACAAAATACAATTGCTATTACAGCTATATATTTATAGACAGATATGAAAAGAATAAATGAAGTTTTAAGAGGATGTAAACGGCTATGTACAAGGGAACCATAAAACCACAAAAAAATAAAGGCCCAGATAAGCCTCTAAATAATACAATTCTGTCCCTCTCTCCAATTCGTATGGTTTCATTAGAACATTAGGGAGCAAGGTATCTTTGGTACACCATAAACTACTGGATGCTGAAGAATTCCTTTGTTTACATCCCGTAGGGAGAAAAGATTGATGAATTTTTGTGACGCATCAGACTTGTGCTGAACATTGAAACTGGAATAATTAGGTGAGTTGACATTGTTCTATTTTGTAATATGTATGAGGGTGAAATCCTGGTCCCCTGAAGTAAATGGCAAAGCTCTCATTGACGTCAATGGAGTTAGAATTTCACCCAGGAAATTTGCATTATATCAAATACATCAAACAGAGAAACAATGCTGTAAACACGATTGTCTATTTTGTTTTAATGTGGAACATTAACGTTAATTTCAGCAAGCTGTTTTCAGTTTGGTATATTATACAATAGTGTACACATCTGTAATGGCCTGATCAAATGTCCATTGAAGTCAATGGAAAAATTCCTATTGACTTCTGTGAACTCTGGGTCATCTGAGGTCCTCACTGTTGATGATGTAGTCTGATAGTACATGTAGAGATGGAGTGGAAGCCAATGATAGATTGAGCAACATATTGTAATCAAACCTTGAAATATTTGTTTATATACCATGCCTAAAATGGCGGTTTCTGACATGAAAGAACAAAACCAGTTTACCAGAATTATAACATGAAATGATCAAGAAGGATGTGGAAAAATTGGAAAGAGTCCAGCGGAGGGCAACAAAAATGATTAGGGGTCTGGAGCACATGACTTATGAGGAGAGGCTGAGGGAACTGGGATTGTTTAGTCTCCAGAAGAGAAGAATGAGGGGGGATTTGATAGCAGCCTTCAACTTCCTGAAGGGGGGTTCCAAAGAGGATGGAGCTCGGCTGTTCTCAGTGGTGGCAGATGACAGAACAAGGAGCAATGGTCTCAAGTTGCAGTGGGGGAGGTACAGGTTGGATATTAGGAAAAACTTTTTCACTAGGAGGATGGTGAAGCACTGGAATGCGTTACCTAGGGAGGTGGTGGAGTCTGCTTCCTTGGAGGTTTTTAAGGCTCAGCTTGACAAAGCCCTGGCTGGGATGATTTAGTTGGGAATTGGTCCTGCTTTGAGCAGGGGGTTGGACTAGATGACCTCTTGAGGTCCCTTCCAAACCTGATATTCTATGATTCTTTGAAGATGACCCATCTAAATAATCAGTTTCACCAGAGTTGGATTATTCAGATAAGGTTTGGACAAGCATCCAAAAATTGCTGGCACTTTATTCAAAGTCAAACTCCATATGTTTCACCTAAAAAGTTCATTCTGTTTTTAGAGATATTATCAGTTCCAGTGATATTCACTATACTTACTACTAGAACCCTAACATTTCTAGAATTGGCATTTTAAAGTGCATCTACTGCACTATGCAAGTGCACACAAATACAACAAAACAGGTTGGTATGCCTCCAGAGCACTATTTAGCATCCTTATGGTGTAATATCTAAGTTGTGATTAAAAATGATTAAAACAATTAAACTTAGGGAGTTTTTCAAAAATGTTAACACAAGGAGTTAAAGTCTAGTGCAACAAACATTCATTATAAGATGAGAAGAGAAGGTTGTGTGTGCCAGGGAGAGCAGAAGTAAAATACCTGTCACGTTTTCTGCCAAGACTTCTCAGAGCAGCTAATGAGAAAATATGTTCATCTGAAACTTGCAGCTTAGCTCTTTATGGTGGTCAGTGATAATAAAGACACAGACATACTTTGTTCCACATTAACTCTGCACTTCTATTGTTTAGCTCTTTTCTATCCATAGCCATACATTTTGATTAGTGGTAAAGACATCCTAAAGTAGAATGGCCTGAAATAAGACAAAGTATTTGATCTATGCACAACCAATGATTAGTAAATGAAGTGTGCTACCTTAGAGGTCAACAAAGTCCAAAGGTGGATTCCTGGCTCTGATGGAGTCAGGGCGAGTTTTGTGTTTATTTCACCAGACCATGATTTCACCTGAAGAATTTTCAATACATGAATGATATGTATTAAATAGAGTCAAATACACTTATTCTACACAGCCTATAGTCTGTAGAAAAGGAGCCAGTGAATAAGGAACATGTGCTACATTCCACTCAGGTTCATTGGCTAATATATGAAGCTCTTTTGCTTTATTGAACTATAAAGAGTGACTATTTGTTAATACACACACACACACACACACACACACACACACACACACTAGACCAATATCCCTGGCATACGTGTCTATTGAAATAGGAAAGGTTACAACGAGGAAGCATTTGGGACAGCCTTTTCCTCTTATTACTCCAACTCTTGCTCGTTGAGTGACAACTTTTCTTGACTGATACATGGATTTATTTGAATCAACTTGATTTGCAGCTGCCAAGTGCCAAGAAATTTCCCAATATCATTTAGAACTGAAACATGATTTATTTTAAGCAAATTGCATCATTCGGGAAATTAAATGCAAAAATGGCTCAAAAATAATCTGTTTACTTTCCAAGTCTTCCAGAATTGTTGTCTGATAGGTTATTAATGAGCTTCTGAGAGTGTGTTATTTTAGAATGATAGATGATTTGACTCTAGAATTCAAGTCATGATTCACTGAGTTTGACAGACTTGCAGCAGATTTGAACTTGTTTGGAAAGCCATTTCCTCTGGAATTGATAAGGCTCTTCTCCACCCCTTGCAAATGGCTCTTACTGAGCTATCGTGAGACAAAATTCTTACAAGCAAATATCAGGAAAGTAAAATGGTCGCATTTTACTTGTATCCACCAGGAACATTCTTGCCTCATATTTGGGTTTATGTTGTATAACTAGTTTCACCTTCTGGTAGCAGCTAGCAGAACTTTTAGAATTTCGCTGTTGAAAATAATAAGAGAACTAAATATTATTTATGTTCATCTACGCTGGGATGGATGGATATGATCAACTCCTGATAATCAGAACTGGTGACACCAATGTTTCAATAGGAATTGTTTTCGGCCGAAACAGGGTTTGAATGAGTAGCTCTGAGCATATGGAGTCATTTGCCTCTAAAGTTTCATGATCTCACCCACTGGAGATAATGGATGGTGGACAACGTTCTCTAAAGAAGAACACCACCTTCCTCTTCCGTCTCACAACAAGTAGATTTACTTCTGATTGCTCTAGTTGAAGAATGCCTTGTTTACTATTTCCTTATACAGACACCAACCATTTGGGTCTATATTTATGTTACTCACTCTTTCAACTGTGCTATTCTGACCACAGGGTTAAGTTAGGGAGATGATATCTATTAATGTGAGGGCTTACAAAGATGAGAGGCCTGATCCTGTTCACTCTGAGTTCTTACTATAAGTCATTTCTGTAGGTTACTTATGCTAATTGTAACTGTAAACAAAATTATTAAAATATTAGGACAATAGAAAAGCAACTGAAATGCAGCTAAAATACTGAACTCCTTGCACACCTATGGAAAGGAATTAAATGGTTGAACGAAGAAATACAAGACAAAGATGTGTAAGTGTACACTTCTGGTCATAAGAGGCTTTGAGTTATTTAAAAAAAAGCCAAATACTTATTGTCCAGTTAGTGTTTCCTAACATAATAGACACCATTAAAATGACAATACCTACCAGCAGTTCTCTCAGATACCTTGGTGAGGTAACTGTTGAAAGATATGGATTGATTTTTAATGGTAACCAAATGTAATACTCCATGACTCACATCACTCAAGTATACAGGAACCACCCACTAACTTTAAAGAACACACTTAGAAGTTATCTTTAAAAATGGAAATATTTTGAAGTGGTGTGCACAGGATGGCCTGCCCCTTTAAGGGGCAAAGGCCTGGGGTCAGACAGCCCTGGTCAATTCTCAGACCCAGCTGGGAAGGAAGTGATAATAAAAGCCAGCAAGAGGTGCAACTGAGGGGAAGGGACCACAGGGAGAAGCTGCAGGAAGAGACAGTCTCTGGCAGTAATCCTTGAGGAAATAAAACTCCAGATAGAAAGCCCTGGGAATCATGGCTGGAAGTTTTGTTTGCCTCTTGAGAGTGTGTGGTCATTTGGACCATAAATGGAGCCCATTAAAAAGGGCTAAAGTCCAATTTGATCTGGTTGATAATTCCTCAGAGTGGTGAGGAAGCCAACACCTGACAGGATATATAAAGTCTATATTTTTGCCTCTTGTTTTAATACATTGCCTCCAGGGCCGGCTCCAGGCACCAGCTTAACAAGCAGGTGCTTGGGGCAGCCAAAGGAGAGGGGCAGCACCTGCGGCAATTTGGGTGCGGCAGGTCCCTCACTCCCTCTAGGAGCGAAGGACCTGCCGCTGAACTGCCGCCGCTGATCGCAGCTTTTTTTTTTTTGGCTTGGGGCGGCAGAAATGCTGGAGCCGGCCTTGATCACCTCCATTTGATTTATGAAAGAAATTTAAGGAACTCTGCTTCAGGATATATAATATAAAGTAGATCAGAGTATATATGCCTTGCCTAAACTGAAATCCCAATCCAAATATGATTTAGATGGAATATCAACTTTTATTTTAATCTCCACTGCTTGAATGTTTACATCATATCTTTGATTAACAAGCCTATATTCCTAGAGCCATTAATGTTTTCAAGACTCAATACCTTGTTCATTTTAACAGATTAAAAAGCCTATTATTTAAAAAACATGGAATGATCTTGAGTGGTCCAAAATCCAATAAGACATTCTGCTATTAATGCATTCTCTTGGAAATGGAATAGCCTGATTGCACTTTTAACCATTTGAAAAAGTTTGGATCCTGCAGATTGCTCAGACTCTCTTCTCCCCGTCTCCTAAGAACAACAGATTTTGTCCATGTCTCCTCTAGTTCTTCATCCTTCTAATTCTGGGTATGTATAAAGGTTTCTTCTTTTTTGTAGAATCACCATCTCAAACCCCAGCAAAATGCTCAGGATTTCAAAAGCAGCATGGTGCATCGATTGATGTACCTGAATGGTACACATTTGGCCCTATGCTAAGGCAGTCAAAATGCCCATGAAATTGTACCCAGTTACTTCAAGTCTGAATTTAGCCTATGTCATGAGGGTCTGAGGTCATACACATGCAACATTACATTTCTTTTTCTTAAGCTCCTTTTTAAAAAAAGGACACCTAGTGTTAACAACTGAACATCCTTTTGTCTCATCCTAATTGTAATATGTGAACCAATTTATAATAAAAGCAAGCTACAATTCCCATGATCTATTGTCCATTCTTTTGAATAACTATCACAAAAATGTAAAAATCTGACAAATCCTAATTTATTAAAAAACCAAAGTTTATCAAAGGGAACTATGCACTGGTGTTCTAGCCAAGTCGGTGTTAGGCTGTGAAAGCGACAAGGTGGGTAAGGAAACATCTTTTACTGGAAAATGAAGAAGAGCTTTGTGTAGCTCAAGAGCTTGGCTCTTTCTCCAAAAGAAGTTGATCCAATAAAAAGATAGCACCTCACCCACCTTGTCTCTCTATTCTCTTCTTTGGCAGCTATCACATTAGAGATGGGCCTGGACAAATTTTGGATTTGAATACAAGATCTCAAAGTTCAAAGAGATTCTGATACCATGTTCTGGGCTGAGCCCTTCGCTATAATACATATTCTTAAACTATTTTTTGTTTAGAAAAATAACTGTCTAAGTAACAGCACGTTTGTTACTGACACCACATTCATCATTATAAAGAAACATGATTCACCTCTTTCATCTGCTTCAAGAATGGTCTGTTTTATCATTTATCCTTGTTTTTGTCTTGTCTATCAATCAGATTTTTGAACTGCTATGAAGCCTAGTCCATCAATGTATATTTAAATCTTCTTTTATAACAAATACTCCTTTGAACAATGACAATATTTAATCACATGTAAGCCCACAGACAAAAACTAAAATAAAATCATGATCCAATAACAAAGGATCTGTTTTCAATTCACATAAGCCAGTAAATTCAGATTCAAATCCATTCTCAGCATAACCCATTGTATCTAGGTATTTCTGATATACAACAAGGCGTTGGAGCATATGATCAAACATTTTTGAAGCCTATTAACATTAGAAAAACATAACTAAATTATGGGCACGGGACAATTAATTAAAAATTGAGTTTCTCTGCAATTGACATCATCATCATCATATATAATTCTTTGTGATCCCTCAGTTTTATTTTTAACTACACAAAGGAAAAAAACCCAGGCATACCAGTAAGAATATGATATAGTTTAGACAATTACTAAATCTGGGTATGATTTCCATGGGAGAACACAAAGGCGTAAACTTTCTGCCACACTCCACAACTTTTATGTTACGCAAGTGATGGAGTGGAGACTGGCTGCATTACCTTACCTGAGGGTTCTCCTGGTTTAGGGATCTCTCCACTGTGTGTACAGCTCTCATAGCTGGCTCATACACCACCCTCTTAATAACCCCTTTTGCTGAGGAATGGTGAAGTGTGTTTCTGAGCAGGAGGGCAAGAAACAACAGGAACCAAGAAGTGGCTGCAATGCATAGCACTGCAGTGGGTAGATGGTGTGACAGGTTGAATCACAGAAACCCCTTTGGGGCTGCCAACTGACGTGCCAAGACTACTTCTGCCCCTGCTTTCCTGCCCTGGCAGCTTGGGACTTCAGTGCCCTGCCTGGTTTGAGCCAGACCTGTTAGCCTGCTGCAAACCCAGACCCAGGTCTGAACCACATCCCCTAACAGCTGTAGGCTTAATTGAAAGCAGCTTAAGAAGTGTTCCCGTCTTTAAAACTCAGATGCCCAACTCCCAATGGGGTCCAGACCCCAAATAAATCCATTTTACCCTGTATAAGCTTACAGGGTAAACTCAAATTGTTCTCCCTCTATAACACTAATAGAAAGATATGTACAGCTGTTTGCTCCCCCCCTACAAAAAGTGGAAACGAGGTCAAATTACAAAGGATGAATATAAACAAATAATGCAAGAATGAGGGGGGGAAAAACAATAAACAGAAAATGTGGAAATGGCAGAGGTGTTTTATGACATCTTTGTTTCGGTTTTCACCAAGAAGGTTGGTGGTGATTGGACATCTACCATAGTGAATGCCAGTGAAATGAGGTAGGATCAGAGGCTAAAATAGGGAAAGAACAAGTTAAAAATTACTTAGACCAGTGGTTCTCAAATTGTGGTCCGCAGATCACAAGTGGTCTGCCAAATCCATTCATGTGGTCTGCGGATAGTTCCCTCTAAGGTGCATGCCTGGGCTGCCACAGCCAAGAATGAAGGGCCACCCACTTAATTAGTGGAGCTGCGCAGGCGTGGGAGAAGATGCACATGTAAGGTGAGGTGGTTGAATAAGGGTAGATGGGAGGGGGCAATGGAGTGAGAAGAAGGGGTGGGGGGAATCTGAGACGTGCAGGGCTGAGGCGGCCAGAGAAAGAGGTGACTTTCCCCAGCTCCAGGGCTGCGGCTGACGGGGAGAGACAGCCCTACTTCCCAGCCCCAGATCGGGGGCTGCTGTGGTGGGGGAAGAGAGGGACAGACCCCCTTCCTTCCCAGCCCCAGCTCAGAGGCTGCCGCAGCAGGGGAGAGAGGGCACATCCATCCCATTAGAAAGGTAAGACTACTGAACTGATATTAAAATATGAGTTGTGTGCTTTTATTTTTAGAACAAAAAATGTTTATTATTACGTTTTTTTAATATTACGCTTTTATCCAAAGCGCTTTACAATAGTTAGCTAACAGTACCAACAACATTTGGAAAGATCATTAAGTGGTCCACCGAGATCCTCAGCAATTTTCAAGTGGTCTGTGGGAAAAAAAAAGTATGAGAACCACTGACGTAGATGTCTTCAAGTCACCAGGGCCTGATTAAATGCATCCTAGAATACTCAAGAAGCTGACTGAGGAGATATCTGAGCCATTAGCCATTATCTTTGAAAAGTCATGAAAGATGGGAGAGATTCCAGAAGACTGGAAAAGGGCAAATATAGTGTCAATCTATAAAAAGGGAAATAAGGATGACCCAGGGAATTACACACTAGTCAGCTTAACTTCCGTACCCTGACAGAAACAAATATGGAGCAAAAAATTAAGCAATCAATATGCAAACATCTAGAAGAAACTAAGGTGATAAATAACAATCAGCACTGATTTGTCAAGAACAAACTGTGTCAAACGAACCTGATAGCTTTCTTTGACAGGGTAACAAGCCTTGTGGATAGGGGAAAGATGTGGTATATCTTGACTTTATAAAGCTTTTGATACTGTCTCACATGACTCTATCATAAACAAGCTAGGGAAACACAACCTAGATGGAGCACTATAAGGTGGGTGCAAAACTGGTTGGAAAACCATTCCCAGAGAGTAGTTATCAGTGGTTCACAGTCAGGCTGGAAGAGCATAACGAGTGGGGTCCCACAGCAACAGGGATCCATTCTGGGTCCAGCTCTGTTCAATATCTTCATCAATGATTTAGATAATGGCATAGAGAGTATATTTATAAAGTTTGTGGATGATACCAAGCTGGGAGGGGTTGCAAGTGCTTTGGAGGATAGGATTCAAATTCAAAATGATCTGGACAAACTGGAGAAATGGTCTAAAGTAAACAGGATTAAATTCAATAAGGACAAATGCAAAGTACTCCACTTAGGAAGGAACAATCAGTTGCACACATACAAAATAGGAAATGACTGCCTAGGAAGGAGTACTGCCGAAAGGGATCTGGGAATCATAGTGCGTCACAAGCTAAACACGAGTCAACAGTGTAACACTGTTGCAAAAAAAGTGAACATCATTCTGGGATGTATTAAGCAAGACATGAGAAGTAATTCTTCTGCTCTACTCCCCTCTGTTTAGGCCTCACCTGGAGTATTGTGTCCAGTTCTGGGCGCCACATTTCAGGAAAGAGTGGACAAATTGGAGGAAGTCCAGAGAAGAGCAACAAAAATATTTAGAGGTCTAGAAAATATGACCTATGAGGGGAGATTGAAAAAAATGGATTTGTTTAGTCTAGAAAAGAGAAGACAGAGGGGACATGATAATAGTTTTCAAGTATATAAAAGGTTGTTACAAGAAGGAAGGAGAAGAATTGTTCTTAACCTCTGAGGATAGGACAAGAAGCAAGGGGCTTAAATTGCAGCAAGGGAGATTTAGGTTGAACATTAGGAAAAACTTCCTGTCAGGGTGGTTAAGCACTGGAATAAATTGCCTAGGGAGGTTGTGGAATCTCCATCATTAGAGATTTTTAAGAGCACGTTAGACAACCACCAGTCAGGGATGGTCAAGATAATACTTAGTCCTGCCATGAGTGCAGGGGACTAGATGACCTCTCAATGTTCTATGATTCACTTAGTTGTTCAGACAACTTTCTGTCTCTCTTTCTGATTTAAGTATTGTTTCCCAGCTAATCAGTGGGGCTGGACATCCCCCAAGTCAGGAACTTCATGGGAGGAGCCCTTCTGTGATCTAGAGCTTCACTAAGCCCTCTTCTCCACAGGGTCAGTCGAGCTGCTGGGGGTGGCCACCATATGCAGATTACCTGGGGACCTATTGGTACAGGTTTCAGGCCCATAGTCCCTCACAGGGGCTCAAAACCAAGTCACTGAAGCCCACCTCCTCTGCTTCACAAAGTTTATTTCTGGTGAAGCAGAGAACCTAACCCACGCGTCGGCAACGTTTGGCACGCGGCTCGCCAGGGTAAGCACCCTAGCGGGCCGGGCCAGTTTATTTACCTGCTGACGCAGCAGGTTCGGCCGATCGCGGCCCCCACTCGCCGCAGTTTGCCGTTCCGGTCCAATGGGGGTGGCAGGAAGCGGCGCGGGCCGAGGGATGTGCTGGCCACGGCTTCCCGCCACCCCCATTGGCCCAGGACGGCGAACCGTGGCCAGTGGGGGCTGCGATCGGCCGAACCTGCCGCGTCAGCAGGTAAACTGGCCCGGCCTGCTAGGGTGCTTACCCTGGCGAGCCGCGTGCCGAACATTGCTGACCCCTGACCTAACCCAATAACTTCCTACCATCTGCTATTAATTAAAATACTAGACACCAAAAATCATGGACTTAATAAAGACACTGGATTTACAGTTTATTACAACAATCTGTAACCCAGTAATCCCCTTTGTTTGTCCAATGACTACAGAAGTGTTATCTGGCCACTTCATCTTGAATGATGACAACTCTTACAATATATATCAACTACTTATGCTCATCTGTTCCACCTCACATTTAGCTGTGACATCCTTTCCCAGACCTGAAGAAGAGTTCTATGTAGCTCAATAGCTTGTCTCTTTAACCAACAGAAATTGGTCCAATAAAATACATTATCTCACCCAGATTGTGTCTCTAAAATATCAGCAAGCATTCAAGAGAGAACACATGATATGAAGAACATTTATGGAGAAGAACACAAATTCTGCTCCTGAGGCCTGAATATGGGGGGGCTGAGAAACTTTCAGAGGAGGGATCTGGAGAGTAAATACATAACAGTTCCTATAATAAAAGGCTAGGTTTTACCTAAAGTGTTTGTCCGAAAGCAAGAAGAAAAAACTATCCATTAAAAATAAGTAAGTACATATACATATTTGTCAAACTGCCCATTAGCATCAGCCTGTAAACTTATGCATTATCAATATGTAAAACTTAATTGTTATTGTTTTACAATTAACTACATTATTTTTCCAAAGAAACAAAAATAGTTGCAGGCTTTCTATTCCATTTAACAATAAATACAGGAAGCTTTCGCCTAAATGAGATAATTTCCAGTCACACACAGTTGCTTAACAAAACATTGTTCAATGTCAAAAACTACAATTTAAGGCAGTTAATGGTAAGATTTTATGAAAGTTTGAGCAGTTAAATTATTAAACTGTGAGATGCATAACTTTGCCGGAAAATGGCTGTGCATTCCCCAGCTTGCAGAATGTAAATGTAGCTATTAGTGTGGGAAAAACTCAGTTTAACACTTCAGCTAGTTTTAAAAAAATAAAATAAAGGCAGTCAAATAAGTATGGCTGAACAGACCTCAAACTTAAATGAAGAATACTTGTTTTAAGTAGGCCAAGATTTAGAAAGAAAATCTATCTACTGTAGCAATGTCAAGTCTGGCTTCTATTCCGCTTAGCGGGCTTTGGTCTCGCCGAGCTTCCTTTGTGCCACTGGAATAGGACAAAGGGACCCACTTCCAAGAAGAGGAGGAGGGTGGTGGTGGTCGGGGACTCCCTCCTCAGGGGGACTGAGTCATCTATCTGCCGCCCCGACCAGGAAAACCGAGAGGTCTGCTGCTTGCCAGGAGCTAGGATACACGATGTGACGGAGAGACTGCTGAGACTCATCAAACCCTCGGATCACTACCCTTTCCTGCTTCTCCACGTGGGCACCAATGATACTGCCAAGAATGACCTTGAGCGGATCACTGCAGACTACGTGGCTCTGGGAAGAAGGATAAAGGAGTTTGAGGCGCAAGTGGTGTTCTCGTCCATCCTCCCTGTGCAAGGAAAAGGCCTGGGTAGAGACCGTCGAATCGTGGAAGTCAACGAATGGCTACGCAGGTGGTGTCGGAGAGAAGGCTTTGGATTCTTTGACCATGGGATGGTGTTCCAAGAAGGAGGAGTGCTAGGCAGAGACGGGCTCCACCTAACGAAGAGAGGGAAGAGCATCTTCGCCAGCAGGCTGGCTAACCTAGTGAGGAGGGCTTTAAACTAGGTTCACCGGGGTAAGGAGACCAAAGCCCTGAGGTAAGTGGGGAAATGTGATCCTGGGAGGAAGCACAAGCAGGAGAGCGCAAGAGGGGAGGACTCCTGTCTCATACTGAGAAAGAGGGATGATCGATGAGTTATCTTAAGTGCCTATACACAAATGCAAGAAGCCTGGGAAACAAGCAGGGAGAACTGGAAGTCCTGGCACAGTCAGGAAACTATGATGCGATTGGAATAACAGAGACTTGGTGGGATAACTCACATGACTGGAGTACTGTCATGGATGGATATAAACTGTTCAGGAAGGACAGGCAGGGCAGAAAAGGTGGGGGAGTTGTGTTGTATGTAAGAGAGGAGTATGACTGCTCAGAGCTCCGGTATGAAACTGCAGAAAAACCTGAGAGTCTCTGGATAAAGTTGAGAAGTGTGAGCAACAAGGGTGATGTCGCGGTTGGAGTCTGCTATAGACCACCAGACCAGGGGGATGAGGTGGACAGTGCTTTCTTCTGGCAACTAACAGAAGTTGCTAGATCGCAGGTCCTGGTTCTCATGGGAGACTTTAATCACCCTGATATCTGCTGGGAGAGCAATACAGCAGTGCACAGACAATCCAGGAAGTTTTTGGAAAGTCTAGGGGACAATTTCCTGGTGCAACTGCTGGAGGAACCAACTAGGGGCAGAGCTTTTCTTGACCTGCTGCTCACAAACAGGGAAGAATTAGTAGGGGAAGCAAAAGTGGATGGGAACCTGGGAGGCAGTGACCATGAGATGGTCGAGTTCAGGATCCTGACACAAGGAAGAAAGGAGAGCAGCAGAATACGGACCCTGGACTTCAGAAAAGCAGACTTTGACTCCCTCAGGGAACAGATGGGCAGGATCCCCTGGGAGAACAACATGAAGGGCAAAGGGGTCCAGGAGAAGTGGCAGTATTTTAAAGAATCCTTATTGTGGTTGCAGGAACAAACCATCCCAATGTGTAGAAAGAATAGTAAATATGGCAGGCGACCAGCTTGGCTAAACAGTGAAATCCTTGCTGATCTTAAACGCAAAAAAGAAGCTTACAAGAAGTGGAAGATTGGACAAATGACCAGGGAGGAGTATAAAAATATTGCTCAGGCATACAGGAGTGAAATCAGGAAGGCCAAATCACACTTGGAGTTGCAGCTAGCAAGAGATGTTAAGAGTAACAAGAAGGGTTTCTTCAGGTATGTTAGCAACAAGAAGAAAGTCAAGGAAAGTGTGGGCCCCTTACTAAATGAGGGAGGTAATCTAGTGACCGAGGATGTGGAAAAAGCTAATGTACTCAATGCTTTTTTTGCTTCTATCACAAACAAGGTCAGCTCCCAGACTGCTGCACTGGGCAGCACAATATGGGGAGAAGGTGACCAGCCCTCTGTGGAGAAAGAAGTGGTTCGGGACTATTTAGAAAAACTGGACGTGCACAAGTCCATGGGGCCGGATGCGCTGCATCCGAGGGTGCTAAAGGAGTTGGCAGATGAGATTGCAGAGCCATTAGCCATTATTTTTGAAAACTCATGGTGATCGGGGGAGGTCCCAGATGACTGGAAAAAGGCTAATGTAGTGCCCAGCTTTAAAAAAGGGTAGAAGGAGGATCCGGGGAACTACAGGCCAGTCAGCCTCACCTCAGTCCCTGGAAAAATCATGGAGCAGGTCCTCAAGGAATCAATTATGAAACACTTAGAGGAGAGGAAAGAGATCAGGAACAGTCAGCATGGATTCACCAAGGGGAAGTCGTGCCTGACTAACCTAATTGCCTTCTATGATGAGATAACTGGCTCTGTGGACGAGGGGAAAGCAGTGGATGTGTTATTCCTTGACTTTAGCAAAGCTTTTGATACGGTCTCCCACAGTATTCTTGCCGCCAAATTAAAGACGTATGGGCTGGATGAATGGACTGTAAGATGGATAGAAAGCTGGCTAGATCGTCGGGCTCAACGGGTAGTGATCAATGGCTCCATGTCTAGTTGGCAGCCGGTTTCAAGCGGAGTGCCCCAAGGGTCGGTCCTGGGGCCGGTTTTGTTTAATATCTTTATTAATGATCTGGAGGATGGTGTGGACTGCACTCTCAGCAAGTTTGCAGATGACACTAAACTAGGAGGCGTGGTAGATACACTAGAGGGTAGGGATCGGATACAGAGGGACCTAGACAAATTAGAGGATTGGGCCAAAAAAAACCTGATGAGGTTTAACAAGGACAAGTGCAGAGTCCTGCAGTTAGGACGGAAGAATCCCATGCACTGCTACAGACTAGGGACCGAATGGCTAGGTAGCAGTTCTGCAGAAAAGGACCTAGGGGTCACAATGGACGAGAAGCTGGATATGAGTCAACAGTGTGCTCTTGTTGCCAAGAAGGCTAACGGCATTTTGGGCTGTATAAATAGGGGCATTGCCAGCAGATCGAGGAATGTGATCGTTCCCCTTTATTTGACATTGGTGAGGCCTCATCTGGAATACTGTGTCCAGTTTTGGGCCCCACACTACAAGAAGGATGTGGAAAAATTGGAAAGAGTCCAGCGGAGGGCAACAAAAATGATTAGGGGTCTGGAGCACATGACTTATGAGGAGAGGCTGAGGGAACTGGGATTGTTTAGTCTGCAGAAAAGAAGAATGAGGGGGGATTTGATAGCAGCCTTCAACTACCTGAAGTGGGGTTCCAAAGAGGATGGAGTTCGGCTGTTCTCAGTGGTGGCAGATGACAGAACAAGGAGCAATGGTCTCAAGTTGCAGTGGGGGAGGTCCAGGTTGGATATTAGGAAACACTATTTCACTAGAAGGGTGGTGAAGCACTGGAATGCATTACCTAGGGAGGTGGTGGAGTCTCCTTCCTTGGAGGTTTTTAAGGCCCGGCTTGACAGAGCCCTGGCTGGGATGATTTAATTGGGAATTGGTCCTGCTTTGAGCATGGGGTTGGACTAGATGACCTCTTGAGGTCCCTGCCAA
This sequence comes from Chrysemys picta bellii, assembly GCF_011386835.1. Classification (NCBI taxonomy): domain Eukaryota; kingdom Metazoa; phylum Chordata; order Testudines; family Emydidae; genus Chrysemys; species Chrysemys picta. The sequence goes on along the minus strand of NC_088804.1, from coordinate 35,745,937 downwards.
CCCTGATATTCTATGATTCTATGACCCCAAACCTGTCCTAGATGAGCTGTTCAGGAGTCTCTCTCTATGGGGTGACTCTTCATCTGGTATAATTTTGACTTCCTTGTCCCCCCACGCCCTTGCCATAAGGGATAGGGCCATAATACACTGTGCTCTGCCAATCCTCATTGGTACAATGGGTCCTATGGGGCCATTTCAATTTTACAGGCTGGGAACAGGCTGCAGCAAATCCTTAAACTTCTCTAATTTGCACCCAGAGCTGGGTCACCCCTGGGCTGGAAGGAGATAGATAGGTGGTTTTCAAGCACCTCTACACCTCCTTCCTCTACAGCTAAGGTCATTTTAGAGGTAACACAGTGACTACCATTAAAAAACAACCATTACCAAAGGATGCTCTCTCACATGCTGCACTAACAGTTGGAAACTGCTGAATTTTAATGGCAATTGTTGTAACTGATTTTTAATGGTGATCATTGTAACTGGACCACATTTTGTTGTCAGTTGCACCACTGTATGAGTTTACACCAGTGCTGAATAGCCCAACTAGGCCCAATGCCTTTGGGGAATTATTATTCATTCACGGCGCAACCGGAATATTTTCCAGTTGCCTTACAGATTCAAAAAAAAGGACATGAGCCCTGTTCCAAAGAGCTTGGAAGGTAAGAAGAGTCACGAGAACACAAGGGAAGGAAAAGAGTGAGGTGGGAGAGGAATGGAGGCTAAAGCTTACAAATACAAGACCATGAGTAGTGGTGTTACAATAATTAGGTTATTTGGATGGTAGGTGGTTTTTGTTTTTATTTTAAATATACATTTATGATGATCTATTAATTCACATTTTTGGCAATTTCATTGTGTTATACTTAAACCTGTAAATAATTATACCAATGGAATTATGATCAGTGTCCATTAAAAAAACAGAGTAACCAATTAAACTATAGGCAGGCAGCATACAAACGCCCAATGGAAGTTTAGCCAGAGTACTTACTGAAGGACCGTGTGCTGTGGCTGGCAGTTAGAAGCTGTGAGCTTCAAAGGAAGGTCTGAAAGCTAGAAGCCTCTGGTAATTGGCTGAGCCTTAATCAGTGGGCGGGGCATTCATACAGGCCAGGGCTTTATAAAGCAGCGCACAAGCGACCAGGGAGCTTTTGCGAACAGGGGGTGCTAACAGGGAGTTTCGCAAGGGAGTTTGGAAGGGAGCGAGCGTCCCTTGGTGGTTCTATCTGTTTTCCCTTTATTCCCCTTAAAACCTATAAACCAACTACATTCAAAACTTCTTGCTTAAACAACCCTTTCAGCAGACAGGGGGCTGCAGACAGGGGAGTTTGAGAGGGAGTTTGACAGAGGGAGGCTTACAATGGTTAGGAAGACCCGCAACACCTGTGCCAGCACTGCTTCTGTCTCCTCTACCTGAGCCTGTAGCCAGACAGAGTGCCTGAGCATGAATGCTTCTTCCCAGATCCTGGTGTGGTTTTGCAGAGACTGTAACTTGCAAATTCCACTTACTGATATCCAGGCTGGGGGGACCATCCAATGTGAAAGGTGCCTGCTGGTGGAATCTCTCAGGCAGCAGGTGGGAAAGCTACAGGAGGAGGTGGCTAGATTAAGGAGCATCCGAATCCACGAGCAATTCCTGGACAGTGTCCATGTGGAGACAGCTGAGGTAGCTGTCCCAGTACACAGGACTGCTGATACACTACTGGTGGAGGAGGAGATGGCTCAGGATGGACACTGGCAGCTTGTTACTTCTGGCAGCAGGCAGTGCTCCACCCCTGCTCCGAACCCTCCCGCCATGGTAACAGGTAACCGTTATGCTCTTCTTGATACAGGAGAGAAGGAATCACCTCCTACAGTAAAGGAGGAGAAGCCTCGTACCCCTAAGGCTGGGAGGTCTGCTGCCACCACTGAGAATAGGAAATGTAGGGTAGTGGTGGTCAGAGACTCTCTGCTGAGGGGGACGGAGGTGCCCATCTGTTGCCCTGACATTTCATCTCGGGAGGTATGCTGCCTGCTGGGGGCCCGTATCCGAAATGTTACGGAGGCATTGTCGAGGATTATCCAGCCCTCTGACTACTACCCCATGCTACTCATCCATATGGGCACAAATGATACTGCGAGGTGTGACACTGAGCGGATCAAGAGTGACTACAGGGCTCTGGGAGTACGGGTGAAGGAGTTTGGAGCACAGGTGGTATTCTCTTCGATTCTTCCTGTCAAAGGTAGGGGCCCAGGCAGAGACAGATGCATCATGGAGGTGAATGCCTGGCTGCGAAGATGGTGTCGCCAGGAGGGCGTTGGCTTCCTTGACCACGGGATGCTATTCGACGAAGGACTGCTAGGCAGAGATGGCATTCACCTTTCGAGGAGGGGAAAGACCCTATTTGGACACAGACTGGCTAACCTAGTGAGGAGAGCTTTAAACTAGGTTCGACGGGGACAGGTGAGCAAATCCCACAGGTAAGTGGGGAACATGGAGACCTGGGAGCTGGGTCGGAAACAAGAGGGAGTGTGGGGTATAATGGCAGAGAGAAAGGAGGGTCAGGGCAAAACTGGGGAGGCAAGATCGAACCAGTATCTTAGATGCCTATATACAAATGCGAGAAGTATGGGGAATAAGCAGGAAGAACTGGAAGTGCTAATAAATAAATACAACTATGACATTGTTGGCATCACTGAAACTTGGTGGGATAAAACACATGATTGGAATGTTGGTGTGGATGGGTACAGCTTGCTCAGGAAGGATAGACAGGGGAAAAACGGATGAGGTGTTGCCTTATATATTAAAAATGTACACACTTGGACTGAGGTGGAGATGGACATAGGAGACGGAAGTGTTGAGAGTCTCTGGGTTAGGCTAAAAGGGGTAAAAAACAAGGGTGATGTCATGATAGGAGTCTACAACAGTCCATCTAACCAGGTGGAAGAAGCTTTTTTTAAACAACTAACAAAATCATCCAAAGCCCAAGATTTGGTAGTGATGGGGGACTTCAACTATCCAAATATATGTTGGGAAAATAACACAGCGGGGCACAGACTATCCAACAAATTCTTGGACTGCATTGCAGACAACTTTTTATTTCAGAAGGTTGAAAAAGCTACTGGGGGGGAAGCTGTTTTAGACTTGATTTTAACAAGGGGGAGGATAGCTCAGTGGTTTGAGCATTGGCCTGCTAAACCCAGGGTTGTAAGTTCAATCCTTGAGGGGGCCAGTTGAGGATTTAGTTGGGGATTGATCCTGCTTTAAGCAGGGGGTTGGACTAGATGATCTCCTCAGGTCCCTTCCAACCCTAATAATCTATGATTCTATGAAATATGGTGAAACTCATTGAGAATTTGAAAGTAGAAGGCAGCTTGGGTGAAAGTGATCATGAAATCATAGAGTTTGAAATTCTAAGGAAGGGTAGAAGGGAGTACAGCAAAATAGAGACAATGGATTTCAGGAAGGCGGATTTTGGTAAGTTCAGAGAGCTGATAGGTAAGGTCCCATGGGAATCAAGACTGAGGGGAAAAACAACTGAGAGTTGGCAGTTTTTCAAAGGGACACTATTAAGGGCCCAAAAGCAAGCTATTCCGCTGGTTAGGAAAGATAGAAAATGTGGCAAAAGACCACCTTGGCTTAACCACGAGATCTTGCATGATCTAAAAAATAAAAAGGAGTCATATAAAAAATGGAAACTAGGACGGATTACAAAGGATGAATATAGGCAAACAACACAGGAATGCAGGGGCAAGATTAGAAAGGCAAAGGCACAAAATGAGCTCAAACTAGCTACGGGAATAAAGGGAAACAAGAAGACTTATCAATACATTAGAAGCAAGAGGAAGACCAAAGACAGGGTAGGCCCACTGCTCAGTGAAGAGGGAGAAACAGTAACAGGAAACTTGGAAATGGCAGAGATGCTTAACAACTTCGTTTCGGTCTTCACCGAGAAGTCTGAAGGAATGCCTAACATAGTGAATGCTAATGGGAAGAGGGTAGGTTTAGCAGATAAAATAAAAAAAGAACAAGTTAAAAATCACTTAGAAAAGTTAGATGCCTGCAAGTCACCAGGGCCTGATGAAATGCATTCTAGAATACTCAAGGAGCTAATAGAGGAGGTATCTGAGCCTCTAGCTATTATCTTTGGAAAATCATGGGAGACTAGAGAGATTCCAGAAGATTGGAAAAGGGCAAATATAGTGCCCATCTATAAAAAGGGAAATAAAAACAACCCAGGAAACTACAGACCAGTTAGTTTAACTTCTGTGCCAGGGAAGATAATGGAGCAAGTAATTAAGGAAATCATCTGCAAACACTTGGAAGGTGATAAGGTGATAGGGAATAGCCAGCATGGATTTGTAAAGAACAAATTGTGTCAAACCAATCTGATAGCTTTCTTTGATAGGATAACGAGCCTTGTGGATAAGGGAGAAGCTGTGGATGTGGTATACATAGACTTTAGTAAGACATTTGACACTGTCTCGCATGATATTCTTATCGATAAACTAGGCAAATGCAATTTAGATGGGGCTACTATAAGGTGGGTGTATAACTGGCTGGATAACCATACTCAGATAGTTGTTATTAATGGTTCCCAATCTTGCTGGAAAGGCATAACAAGTGGGGTTCCACAGGGGTCTGTTTTGGGACCGGCTCTGTTCAATATCTTCATTAATGACTTAGATATTGGCATAGAAAGTACGCTTATTAAGTTTGGGGATGATACCAAACTGGGAGGGATTGCAACTGCTTTGGAGGACAGGGTCATAATTCAAAATGATCTGGACAAATTGGAGAAATGGTCTGAGGTAAACAGGATGAAGTTTAACAAAGACAAATCCAAAGTGCGCCACTTAGGAAGGAACAATCAGTTTCACATATACAGAATGGGAAGAGACTGTCTAGGAAGGAGTACGGCAGAAAGGGATCTAGGGGTTATAGTTGACCACAAGGTAAATATGAGTCAACAGTGTGATGCTGTTGCAAAAAAAGCAAACATGATTCTGGGATGTATTAACAGGTGTGTTGTGAGCAAGACATGAGAAGTCATTCTTTCGCTCTACTCTGCGCTGGTTAGGCCTCAGCTGGAGTATTGTGTCCAGTTCTGGGCACTGCATTTCAAGAAAGATGTGGAGAAATTGGAGAGGGTCCAGAAAAGCGCAACAAGAATGATTAAAGGTCTTGAGAACATGACCTATGAAGGAAGGCTGAAAGAATTGGGGTTTGTTTAGTTTGGAAAAGAGAAGACTGAGAGGGGACATGATAGCAGTTTTCAGGTATCTAAAAGGGTGTCGTAAGGAGGAGGGAGAAAACTTGTTCACCTTAGCCTCTAAGGATAGAACAAGCAGCAATGGGCTTAAACTGCAGCAAGGGAGGTTTAGGTTGGACATTAGGAAAAAGTTCCTAACTGTCGGGGTGGTTAAACACTGGAATAAACTGCCTAGGGAGGTTGTGGAATCTCCATCTCTGGAGATATTTAAGAGTAGGTTAGATAAATGTTTATCAGGGATGGTCTAGACAGTATTTGGTCCTGCTCTGAGGGCACGGGACTGGACTCGATGACCTCTCGAGGTCCCTTCCAGTCCTAGAATCTATGAATCTACATTTGTAAAGAGTACAAGGGATCTATTGTTTATATGTAACACTACACAAAGCTTTTATTCTGTTTGATGTAATAATCGTGATACAATTATGAGCAAAATTAAAATGACCACAGCTGTTCTAGGCCTAGGTTTTATGTGTCATTCAAAAGATGGCTAGTCCTGAAGCATTGTGCCTATGCCCATAAAGAGACATTAGCTCACTATTGACTCAAAAAGAAGACAATCTACAACTTGGTGATATGGTTTTATTTCAGGGTGGGTAAATATTCAGGCCAATTTTTGTTTCATATTAAATAGTTAATGCTTCACTAGCCGAGACTACTGACTCATTTCATGAAGGCCAACGAACACCAGATTTGACCCCAGTTATGCAGGTGTAAATCTGAAGTATGTTAAATTTGTCTTCATTGGAATCACTCCAGATTAGGCACTTTAAAGGATAACAGTATCAGAACTTCATCACTTAACAATGTTTTTAGATTACTACCATATTGTGTGGATTAGAATTGGTGAAATGCTATATGAAATCATTGAAAGGGTCAGTAACCCATTTCCGATCTCATAAGCCATTGTGTCCCCGCTGTATTTACACAAAGTTCATAACTTCCAAAGCTAAAAAGTATAGTTTATATGTAACACTACACAAAGCTTTTATTCTGTTTGATGTAATAATCGTGATACAATTATGAGCAAAATTAAAATATGGTCTTAGGCCAACAATGGTAGGATCCAAATATGAACTTCCAAAAAGTTGAAGCTTTCAGATATAGGTTTGAGACTCCTGCAAAAATATAATCAAAATACTTTTGTGGTTCTAATTAATTTGTTAAAGGTTAACCTAATAATCAATAAAACCACAAAAACATACATAAAGTACTCAGCAATGTACCAAATGAATCTCTGATATTTTATATATAATTTAAGAGATCTGTGAGCAGGCTGACAACCGGACTCCGGAGATGAGCATTGGGATAAATCAAGCCTTTAGGTTAATGAAGCAAGCTAGCTTCGCCAGAATCAGACTTTGTTTTCTAATTTTTACTGAAATGTAAAAGCTGGAGGCATACTATTAAAAGTCTTATATAAAAAGAACAAACGACTTAATGACATTAGCAACACTACTTAGTTTATGGAAATGAGACAAATAACATATCTTAGCCTTTTTAAAAAACTTAACTAGATTTATTAACTTTATTAATAATGAAAATCATTTTAAAATGCGTTTCTATGGCTACAATTATTATGTCCATAAGGAAGATCTTAAGACATTCCCAGGATTACCAACGAATATGAGGAGCTCAGAGGGTTTTGAAACTGATATTTATAAAGAACAGTCAGATCTTTCCAATTACAAAGCACTCATTTCAATTTAGCTATAAGAGTCTATGGATGAGAAGACAGATCACTTGTCAATTAGGGTTACTTCTGTGAGTCTCCTTTCCCTCTCTGGAAGGTTTTGAGAATTTTACAATGATTATATCGTATATTCAACCCCTAATCTCAATGTACAGCCTAGTATATCAATTTTAACTATGATGACATGTACCCAATAATTAAGATTGGCTGCTCCTGTAAAAAAATAGCATCATTTTACAGTCAATTCAGTAGATGTGTTCCTATAACAACTGATTAGGATTTGTCATTTTAAAAAATAGTACCTTTGAAGTATCGGGCTATCACATGCTAATTAAAAGCAACTTGTTATTTACTCGATTTAACATTACAGTATATACGTACAATAAAAATGCCCAGACTGTTACTTTCAACTCTTTATCTATTATATCTGACAGTTTATTGACAGGTTCATTATTACAGTCTTCTCAATATTCTACATGCATACAGCATGTGCCTAATCCTATTACCATTGACTTCATGGTAGGAGAACTAGTCCTTACATATATCTATTGTGTATCCATTAGAAAACTAATCACTCAAATTCAGCCCCTCTCTCCTTTTATCCGGAAGATAGTCCAGCCAAGAAACAAATGGAAATGAAGCCTTGAGACACCCAACAGAATATCTCCACACCCATTCAACTTGTGTGATACGGTCTGTTTTGGTGCACTTCAAATGTAATGGACTCAGCTACTGTACCTCAACACAACCATATAACTTTAAAGCCACAGCTGTGAATACACATTTAATACCAATAAGCAGTTCATAAATATTGATTCTTTTCTGAAGAGCTAGCCAGCTGCTGCTGTCCACCGTGTCTTCTTTATGCTACAGCACGTTAATCAAAATTCAAAGTCAACACAAATCATTAGATGAGAACACAAAATACGTCAATACTTCAGATAGCTTCCATTATCAAGAAATATTGTTTTTTCTTCTCTCTCTCGTCTTTTTCATTACCCCTGTACATGAAAAGTTCCAAAATGAAAATGTGAAAGAGTTTGAATGAAAGGGAGTATATAAGTGCAAAGACATCAAAATGGTTTGAAACCCAAGATGAAATAAGTGTCACATCATCCCTATGAGCTAGGTAAGATTTATTATCTTTGACCTGTTTGACAGCTGGGTTACCTGAGCACAGCCGATTACTCCAAGACCTCACAGGGCTAGTTCCTATCCCCTACTCACATAGAGTACTAACTTACTATGTGAGCAGTGCAATTGAGCCAGATTCTAATATCTTTATATAGCTAGAGTAGCATCTGACGCCAAAAGATGTCTCATTAAAGTGATTAAACTTCTGATGGAGTAACTCTGAGGCATTATTCTGTCAGTAAGGGCATCACAATCTGTCTCACAGATTTTAACATGACAACTTAAGGAGTAAGGTACTACTCAGCATGTGAAAGGGTGGCCCATAGAGTGTCAGTGACAGAGCCGTGCGTCCTAATAGCTGGGCAATATTTCCCTGACTATCTCATGATTAGAGAAGATGGAGATTGACTGGAAGGTCGAAACTTCTCATGGTCTTACAACAGTAGTTGAATAAAAATAATGAATTGATTTTCATGATATTCTTCACCCTTTCTATGTGCTTCTGGGAATATTTGTATGAGATATTTTATTTGCAAAGATGTTAGTGGTCTTGCAAATACTCCTGTGAATATATGATTGCACAGGAAGTCTTTGTGTAGCCATCCTGAAATTATTTGATTTCCTTCCTCCTTGTAGGCTGCTGGCTTGTTTCTCCAACCCAGGAAGGGCTCACTGCCAGGCCTAAGGCTCTTTCAGGTCACAAGTTTATTCTTCAACATAAACACTTGGGCAAAACATCCAAACAACAACAACAAAAAAGCCTACCATGGGCTACAGCTCCCAGAGGCCCTGAAGGGAGGACATACTGTTCATTCCCCTGCTTCAGAACTTATTGCATGCAACTATTTGGTACCTTCAGCTCCTTCTCAACTAAGCCACTTTCTGGCTTTTATAATCACCTGCTTCCTTCACAGCGGGGTCCAATAACTCAACAAGGCTCGCTGGCCCGGGCCCCTAAGAGGGCAAACAACAAAGGTGATCAATAGCACACCATGAATGATAAATTGTTGAAAACATTCCTAAAGTCAAATGTTTGTGTAAAATGTTTGTTGACTAAGTATAAACAACAAAGTTGTAAAAATCGAAGTATGTTCACAATATATTTTCAGAAAACGAAGCTAAGCTCCTCTGATAAATTACGTGCTTTGAAATAATTCCCCCAGCTCTGCATCACGGCTCTTCCTCCTTTTCAAAATACTGTTACTGTATATGGGTCTACATAGTTCATTACACAATCAACAGGGAGTCATTCCCCAAGAGGATCAAGAACAAAAAAACGGCAATTTAGATGTAGTTTGCCTCCAGCTCTTGATTTAAAACCCTGATAGGAAAAAATCAGCCCTATCATAAAATAGAATTAACTCTGACAGTCAAATAAGAATTTTAGAAAATTGCTCTTTTGTGAGGGAAAAAAATCGTTTGCTCTTTTTCTCTGCATTGTAAAAAGTGACTATTGTACTGGAGCATGAATCAGAGCAGTATACAAGGTCTCCATCTGATAGCACAAACTCTGTCTGGAGTAGACACAGAATAAAGGTTTATGATGGGGAAGGTTATGGACATAACTAAATGTTATCCAAGCATATGTTCATGTCAACAAGATAAAAGATCAGCACATACTCAGCAACTAAAATGTGCAGAACTTTCATTAGGTGGTTGTTAACTGAATGTGAGTCCTTTTATCTGCAGTCTTTGAAATGCCAACCTTTAAAGAACCTTGGAAAAAAAACAACTATTTTTCCCTGCTTAATAAGAGCGCCCATCATCAGTTTGTATACATCTTTAACTTCTTCCCTACAGGAAATAATGTGCTTGCTTCTTAAGGTTTCGCAATAACAGATAATACTATTTAGTGGGTTTTGTGTCTCACTATTGTGTTCCACTCCTTTCAAAACATTAATTTAAGTTAACGGAATTCAATCGTATAACTGGATGCTTTTGTAAACAGCCCAAAATGAATTCAGACATGAATAGATTCTATTTATTAAAATTAATTTTCAAGTTCCAGTGACCCTTAGCAAACTCAAATTTAACAAACCTCAACAACACAGTAATATTGGATGTTGATTTATGATGTTTTCATATTTACTCAATTTCAGCATGTGCTGTATTGTTCATTAATTTTTATTATTTATAAAATTCACATAGATCTTTATACTTTTTCTTTATATGAAGGGTGAGTTCCCCTATTGCACATACTATTCTCTGAAAAGATTATCACTGGTACTTTGAATTTAATCAAGCAATAATTCCTCTGGTAATTTTGATGTATTTTGCTTTGCCTTATGGAAAATAAAATGAGTTAAGGAATTACTATTAAACTAAAATATTTTTTTCTATTATATCCTTAATCAGGTTTAAACATGAACCTCCCCTCAAAATAGTAAAGCCACTGACTTTAATTTTCCTCTTAGTTGTATCCATACTTCCTCAATTCTTTCAATTCTAATAAGTAAAAAAAATATTATGACATGTTATTGGATTATAAGGATCGCTACTGCTTTCAATTTCTGGACTTCATCGCTGTGCAGATTTTTATTATCAAAATCCATTCAAGTCTCTGGCAAGTACTGAGAAAGCTCAATTGAAAATGTAAGCTTAATAGTTTCTTGCATGTGTTACAAAAATGAAAGGCAAAACTTCTGAAGCAATGAAAAAAAAAACTCATCTAGTGAAACTAGGTAAATTTGAGGCTAGATGAAAAGCCCATTTTTGCCAGATGTACTTTCAAAAATTTTGCTCGAAGAAAAAGAAAAAACAAAAAAACCAGCTATGTACACATCAAGTGTATTTCACACTTGCTTCAAGTTAGCAACCCAAATTACATTCTGCTCCTACTACAACATCCAAGCAGTTGGGCCTGATCGAAAGCAAATTGAACTCAATAGGATTTTTTCCATTGGCTTCAGTAGGCTTTGGATCAGGTCCTTGGGCACTGAGTCAGCAAAGCATAGCCTCATCTGACTGACATTAATGGGACAGAAGTGTGTGCTTAATTTTAAACATATGCTTAGAAGCTTTGTTGGAGCACAACTAGTGCGGAGTGAAATTGGTGAAATAATGTTTTGGAAAATCTGTGCAATTTTTCCCCCCCCCAATTCATTTCATGCAGCTTTGCATCTCCAAAATATGAATTTTTCTATAAATGTTGGTCCTGTTCCACTTGTTTTTCAAGTCCATGCTATTCATTTGTTATGCAGAAGGATGAGAGAGAAAGGCAAGTGGATGATGAGAGGAAATGCAGTCATTGATGGTGAACTGTTTATTCTAAATCTAAAGGAGCAGCAATGTAAGTTGATAATTGTGGACATAAAAGTCAAGTAAGAACACCTGTGCTGTGAAAATATCCATACCAGTGGGAGTTCTACTAAAAGCAGTAAATATCTCTAAAAGAGTCCTATGCATTCAGTTGGAGGAGATACTAGGTAGAGTGGAGAAGAAAACCAGCAGTGTGGCAGAAATATAATAAAAGGAAGCTGTAGTTTAGATTAAATATGTTGCAATCTGATTGGATGATATGCCACATATATTAGTTATTTTAACTGACATAATCCTATTGTGTTGTAGACAAACTTGAAAATGTGGTGGTCCATTATATTCAATGTTCCTATTACTCCAACTATGGCAATAAACCACCACCCTTTAGAAGAAGTGTAAATCAGTCAGCCCTTTTACTAATCCAGGCTAAAGCACCCTGCAACCTAGATGAAATTCCTAACTCTTTTCTTCATGCTTAAGCAGCAACATGCTTGAACACAGTTCAATAATGACACTGAAATATTGCTTACGTATGATGGACAGCTGCTCGGTATCTGACTCTGGAAGATATTATACAGCACATTGATGTTGATGTCATTTCAGCGCATTGTTAAACATGCTGAAAGAGACCCTTAGGGTTATTAAATACATTGAAGGTAAGCGGAGCTTCCCTCTCTCATTACATTTTTACATCCTGGTCTGAAAGGCACCAAGATCATTTCCCTTCCATGTGGCAAAGCCTAAAGAGAACACTTGAGAGAGATTTTCATGGCTAAGGTTGCAAACTGTGTGGCACAGGTGATTAATGAGAATGTAATAATAAATGAGAAAGATAAGAGAACCTGGCCCTTTGTGGCCAGCTGGAAGAGACTGAGAAAGTTGTTGAAAAAATTTTTTTTAAAATGCTTATGAAAGAGAACCGCAACAGACAGCATGGAGGTTAGAATCATACTGTACATCCATCCCTTGATCAGATTATCACACAACGCTATAAAATAAAGAAGGGAAAGAAAATGTCTTTCACATGAGGGCAAGACTAAGAGTGAACACTGATATGATGCAAGTCAAAGAACCCTGGATGAACCCCGAGATGAAAAATAAAACCATATTAGATCACGCAGACCATCTTACTATCAGTGTAGCATGATTCCCTATTGCAAGTTTACTAGTGTCTTTGTCCACTCTAGTTTTAAATGTCCCAAGTGGGGCGACTCTTCCACAGTCCAATACAACTTACTGTGAGGAGATATTCAGCTTTTATTTTGTCTCTCTTAATTTTGTCCCATTACTCTCTGTTATATCACCTTTCATTATTCTAAATAATCCCTTCCTCTGCTTGGTATTCACATCCTTCTATAATGTAATCATGGCCTTCCTTAACCATTGCTTACCCCAGCTATGACCTCTGGGTGAGTATGTCCACAGAAGTTTCCCCAATCAACTGACAATGGGTTGCCAGAGAGGAAAGAACTGCAGACTTTAAGCACCAAAAGCACTGGCCTAGACCACTGAGCTCAAGGATTAACTGCCTTAGTTAGCAGCAATATTATATCCTTAATTTCAGCTACCAGAGAGACACAACACTGATAAAGTTTGTGGATAACACAAAGATTGGGGAGTGGTACGTAGCGAAGATGACAGATCACGGACGCAGAGTGATATGGATTGCTTGGCAAGCTAGGTGAAAGCAAACAATGTGTGTTTTAATATGGCCAAATATAAAGCCACACCTCTAGGAACAAAGAATGCATGCCACACTGACAAGACAGGGGACTCGATCCTGAAAAGCAGTGCTTCTGAAAAAGACTTGGGGTTCATGATGGATAATCAGCTGACCATAAGCTCCCAGTGTGATTCTATGACCAAAAGTGCTAATGAGAAGCAACAGGAATATTGAGGAGGAATAGAGAGGTTATAGTACCTCTGTACCTGGCACTGGTGTGACTGCTACTGAAATACTGTGTCCAGTTTTGGGTTCCACAATTCAAGAAGGATGTTGCAAAATTGGAGAGGGTTCAGAGAAGAGCTGCAAGAATGATTAACAGATTAGAAAGCGTGCCTTATAGTGATTGAGCTCCTTGACTCTGTTTAGTTTAACAAAGGGAAGGCTAAGGAGTGACTTGATCACAATCTAAAAGTACCTACCTGGGGAACAGAAAATTGGTAACAGAGAGCTCTTCAATCTAGCAGACAAAAGATACAACATGATCTAATGGCTGGTAGCTGAAGCTAGCTACATTCAGACTTGAAATAAGGCACAAGTTTTTAACTGCGAGAGTAATTAACCACTGGAACAGCTTACCAAAGGTTGTGTTGGATTCTCTATCACTGGACATTTTAAAATCAAGACTGGATATTTCTCCTGAAGATATGCTATACTTCAAATGGAATTAATTCATGGAAGTCTTGTGACTTCCATTATGCAGCAGGTCAGATTAGAAGATCGCAATGCTCTTCTCTCACCTTAGAATCTATGAAATATACTTGACAAGTGTGTTACAAACTGCTCCCATCACGAATGTTCAGTCTAACCATCTGAAGCTTGCAGAAGTTCAAATCTCGACCTAGGGGAGCTTTACAAATGGTAGTCTATTATAGGTCATGAGGAGTGATTGAACTCAGGAACGTAAGCACCAAAGCAAAGGTCATCTTTGACACTGGAGTTAAAATAAATAGCCAGCATTAGCAAATTCTTATCCTCTGGTCACTAGAGTGTGACATGACAACCTTACTTAGCGCTATATTTACAACAATGTAACGTTTTGCAATAAAAATGAAGCAAAAAATCAATCCTTAAAAATACCAATAAATGAGATTCTTCAATTGAATATTCTTTTAAATAATTAGATTTAAAAAGTCAAATTCAGCTCTCCGTTACATCAGTGCAAACCTAGAGTAACCGCATTGACTTCACTGAAGTTATTCTGGGTTTATAACTGCTCAAAGGAGATGAGAATTAGGGCTGGCCTGAAAATTGAATTTCTTTCCATGGAAAATGTCAAGGTTTGGGGAAAAAATTCACCACAATTCAAGATGAAAAGTAAAACCTTTGAAATTCTCCATGGGACAGAAATTTAAAAAGATTCCATTTTGGGAGAACCAGAACAGTATTTTTCAGCTCACTGTCTGACCACCTGGAAGGCTGTTGTCAATTTCACCTTTTCCCTGCATGCAGAAAATGAAATTGACAAGAACCTCCAGGTGGGCTACCGGGCCCCTTCCATTGGCCTCCCCACCTTATCCCCAACCTGGCTACCTCACTGCAGGACAGCTGAGTTGGCAGACAGCCAGGGCACTCATCCTCCCTGCCTCCTCCCCAGCCTGACCCTGGCTCCTTGGCCAAAAAAGGCAAACTTGAAGTTTTCCCACAGAAAATTTTGATTTTATGGAAAGGGCATTTTTCATTTAAAAAAAATAATCATTCTGATAGAAATTTCCCCGCCTGCTCTAATCAGAAGCCAGACCAAATGTAGTTTATCTGTATATACCAAGGTAGGTAATGTGCCCTATTTTACAACTGTGGAAAATGAAGCATGAATTATAGTAACTTTTTTAAGATGACATAACAAATCAGTGGCACATCTAGGAGTAGAACCCGGGACTCTCAATTAGGTATCTGCAGAAAGTAGCATTGCACTCTGATTAATGAATGTAAGGAATCCAAATGCGCAGATATGTTGTTCTACATATGGAATCTCTCTGCGTTAGATCAATTTCCACATTTTAACAAGCTATTAAAGGAATTATTTTTTCCCCTTCAGTTAATTATGCTCACATATTTAGTCTTGTTCAACTCATGAACAAATTTTCCCTCTTTAATATACGGTTATAAAAAAAGTCACCATTAATTACTTATGATTAAAAGAAGTTGGCGGTCAGTCAGAAGGAAAAAAAAAATCCATCAGATCCTGAATCATTGATATTTACATTACTTTTTAGATGACACATATGCAATATACATCATTCTCTTTCTTTTAGAAATAACCTACCAGTCACCTTTCCTTAATATCAATTTAACAAGTCATAGCTAATGAAAATGACTGTCTTAGGGCCAGTCCACATATACTGTCTTCCTCTCTACCTGCCTTAACAAAACCTGTCACCAAAATAAGTGCTCAGAGTGCCAACATGATTTGGCTTATAGATATGTGGGGATAAGTTAGTTTTCTTCTAAAGCACCATTCAGTCAAGCTTACTTTAAATCATGAATAGTTACTGCTGAAGAATTGTTTAGAGGGGTGGAAACCCAGAAATGGTGTAGCAGGAAATGGGATGGATGAAGATTGTGGAGATGATTGGGCAACAACAAGATCAAGTCTTCGACCATGCTGGGTCAGTCCATTTCTATTAGATAGTTACATGGATATAAAAGTGTGTTAGTACGGTCTCACCATGGGCCAGATAGAAAGCCCACTGAAATCAACGGGAGCCTTTCCATTGACTTCAATGCACTTCAAATCTGGCCTCTCATGCTTGTTATATTTCAGACTAGCTATACATATGGATCACAGAGTAGCTCCTTTTGCCTCTCACAATCCCACCTAAAGGAAGATATTACTTTAAATAGGTTTATGGGAGGCAATTTCACAAACAGCAGAGAGATGGGCCCAAACTGAAATCCTGAATCCAAACTTTTGGGAGGTTAGAACTGGAGGTGAACTCCCGATCAACAGTAAAAAAAGTTAGCTCCCAACAGCATAACAACTAAAAAGGAATTGTTAGCATTTTGCTCTATCGTGGTTATCTCACATGAACAATTTACTGCAAGAGTTGCAACATATCTATTAGAAATTCTTTCCCATAAAAGAGTTTAAGATTTCCTTAAATTCGAAGGTTAAATTAATACAAACAACACAATAGTTAATCTGTAATATGCTTTGTTGAATAGCTCCAGAGCATGGACAAGATTATATCTCTTTGGATCTACCTCTAAGGTCATTAACATGATTTATTATGAAGCTACAGGAAATTAGGTCCTGGATATTTCAATATTGGGCAGAAAATTTAATTCCATCATTGGCATAGAGCTACTGTATCTCCCACCAAACTTGTAACCATGGTAACTAGATTAGAAAGTATTCCTTAAATACTTAAATAGTCTTTTCTCCTTATTACTGTCACAAAATATTGAAAACTGGAGGTGAATTATTGTTAATTGTAACAATTAGTATTCCAAACTGTCTGATGCCAACTGCTCAACTTTGATTCTTCTGAAACATTTTAAGTAAACATAACTGTTTTAACAAGACTTTTCACCTGGACTCTCTTAGTTTAAACGGAATATATTTTATTGGAATTGTTTATGTGACTATCAATATTTTAAACAAGAAGAAAGTTTGAAGAGAGCCCTTCAGAAAACCAGATACGGCTGGAGTGCTGTTTTTGACTTAATGGGTTTGTTGGGACATCAAATATAAGTCCTTTATTGAAAACTAAAATGTCAGTTTAAAATGTAGTAGCATGGAAAGCCTTTATTTTATTGGAGGGCTGCTCACTTCATCAAGAGCTGAAGTGAATGGACACAATTTTATTCAAGTCAGTACAGTCAGTTGTCCCCTTATGCCATTAATGAATCTGATCTCAGATTTCAAACTACATCATCTTCAGCAAGTCATTTAGGCCCCAACTAAACTGTCCCAATGGCACTGCTCCTGTGCTAAAAGTTAGGCATGTGATGAAGAACCTTGATGTATCGGTGCTTTATTTATGTGTAAATAAGGTAATCATTCAATCAGTAAGCATTGAGTCCATGTTCTGGGTACCCTTAAAACAAAATACACATTCTCATAAGAAATTTTCCTAAAAATTCATATAACAACATTATGGACTCTCAATTTCCCCTTTAGTAAGTAGGATCAATAGCAAATGCCTAGATCCAGCCCAGATAAAATACTAATCTTCCAGAGTATTTCCTCTCCAAATGCCTAGCAGCATGTCTAGAAAACTGACCACTTGTGACTATCTTCTTTAGACCCTGAGCTCCTTATTAGTATAACAGTCACACCCCAAATAAAAGGATCATACAACGTAACACTATTGTTAAAGACTGACAAGAGGCAATCACTAAGTAAATAGAACCACCAATGTTAGTTTGTCATAGAATAAATATCCATCATTTTATGGAGCACTGACAAATAACCCATCAGTGTAATTAAAGCAGAATTGTATGTCCCGCTGCTTCGTACTTCATTTCACTTGATGTGGACAAATAAATTGGAAGAGTAACATATGGAGGGAGACCAAAAAATTGAATATAATATCCCTGCACTTGTATCATCAAGAGCAAGAAGAAACACATCAATAACAGTCAACATGTGTAGCCCAGACCATCTGGACACAGAGGCTTGTGTTGCCAAGAGTATTAAAATATTTTAATCTCATTGTATTCCCTTAGGAATGCAGGCTAGTGTGCACAAGCACAGGATCTGCCAAACCACCAGAATCCTCATCGTAAATGCACAGTATAGGTATGATCGTTATTTAATTAAGAGATACCAAGGAAGGGGTTCTCAGTTGAGAAGACAATAATCCTGTTCCTAAGTAGACAGAATAGGAGCTCAATAATGTTACAGAGCAGGACCTCTACATTTATTGCTTTGTTAGGCTACAAACTGAATTAAGATTTTTTGTTTAAAAAAATAACAAGTTTCCCTCCCCTCCCATGTAATATAGTTATCTCCTCCCTGTTTTAATGCCCAAAGTTTCACTGATGCTTAATGAATATTGTCCTCAAACCCTTGTAGTTCCCTATGTTATGATTTTTTAAAACTGAAATAAAATTATTTTCCCCTGACTCTCCTGTTTTGTGCTATTTGTCCTGCTCCCATCCAACATACAGCAAGGAGTTTGGCTGTTGGCTTCTGTCCTTATTCTCTCCCTGCAGCCATGTGCTTCTCTAGGAAGCACAGAATTAGAGTGGGCCAGAAATATAAACTGGCTAGTCAGGGCAGCCAAATAAACTAAACAGATGTGCTGATGGAGCAGTTGGAAGGAACAAGGGAGGGTCAGCGGTAGGAGTTTATAGCGAAACGTTCTTGTCAGTGTGATGAGCACCAAGAGCTAGGCGCATCTGAGATTACGACACTGTCCCAGCCATTTTACCGAGCCAAGAAAACACCACATAACTTGTAAACAGTATGAACAGAAAGATGAAAGCAAAACATTGTCATTGTGATCACTGATTGTCACATAGGGAAGGCCTCGGGTGTTTTGTTTTCTGATTTGCCCTTGTGATTCTGTACTTATGGGAGTATTCTTGGTTCTCGATTCCTTTTATTCATATACAGTATCATCAGCAGGAACGCTACACTCTTCAGTCAGAATGGACAGTCAAGTCAGCTGCAATCCTGGCTAATTAAAAAAACATTAGGTTGCTAGTGAGAGTTTGAATCAAGTGGTGATCCTGAATTTTGTTGGCACACAGATGTGGGATATGGACAAGGGCTACAAGAGAGGAAGGAGCATGACTGAATGAAGAAGCGGAAAAGTCTAAAAAAATAACAGTGGCCTTTTATTTTTCAGACTGTTTTCGATATCTGTTTTATTACATCCTCAGCAGTGTGTTATATGGGATGACAGCATTTTTATGAGGAATGGGCTTTTTTGTGTGAATAGCATATTCTCCTGATGAAGAAAATACAACAATATTCTATAGTAAATGACAACACAGTAACATCAGCATTGTAAACTGCAGATGAGAATATTGTTAATAAGAGCCTGCATACTATTCCTTGATCATCTTCATAATACAACATACGGTGCTTCTATACCCATCTATAGTTAATCAGGTTCCTTTCTTTTCTTAACTGTAGGTAAAGCCACATCAGACATTAAAACAACAGAAGCTAGAAACAACAGCATGGATAGCTCTAAGTGCAACCGCCTCACCAAAAGTATGGACTCTAATCATCTGGCAGGTAATTTGGGCAGCCCACGGCTGCCCCAAGTCACATTTGGATCACAGCCATAGCTGCAGTCACACAAACATTATAGTTTGTGACAAGAAGCTTTTCTTTCTTTGTTCCTTGTTTTCATAAACACCATTTGTTAACCACGCTTCTGTTTCAGGCACAAATCCTGCTAGTGACTTTCCAAAGTAGGAAGTGTTCTGAAAATGATTGCATAGAGTTAGAACTAATTCATTTTTTTCTTCTCAGGGCTCTGCACTATAATTCATTATAACATTTTATCGATTGAGTCAGCTGTGTTCATCCTTATAAGGAGCAAATTCAATAACATTCAATATTATGTTTTTATTACACCAGGCTGTACATGCTTGCTTTGAATTTTGTTGTTCTCCTTCCTTCTGAGATTTCTACCAGCAGAGAGACATATATAACAGGGTAGGGTTACCAAATGTAGTACATATGCAGCACCTATGCATCTATGGATCCTTTCTGTATCCTATAATATATATAAATAATGACCAATTTTGAAGAAAAGATGAAACATCCCAAACCACAAATCAAAAGTAGACAACTGTTGAAATCAGAAAACATTTATTTAAGTATTATTTTCTTTTTTTCTCATGCCTTGAACTTCAGGTTTATGTCTGGCCAAGAAAGGAGTATGTCTAGAAACAAGAAAGGAACAGAAATCTCACAAGAAAACATGTCCTTGTAACATTTCAGGCCCAGTTCTACAGGCCCAAGACATCCAGATAATTCAGAAAGATTTGGCCAAGTCCCCACATCATGGGGTGCTTGGGCAAACAGTTGGCCAAATTCAGTCCAGCATTTCTGGTGGATTTTGAGAGCAGAAAACCAGTTGCAGAAGATGGTGGCTGCAAAAGAAGTGTCCACAGCCTCCCTCTTACAACATTCTAGGACTAACCAAGGAGGACGAAGGGTCCAGATAGCTGTGGTTGTGCTGTCTGAGCCTACTGTAACTCTTTGGGGACTATATTAGATTTTAAAGCTACTCTCCTGTGTTGTGGAAACAAAAGAGAATATAGGTTCACTACTGGTTCTCGTGCAGTAGCAGATGCTACAGTCTCTCTCTCCTGGAACGTCTGAGCCTCAGAAGCAGCAGAAAGAATCAGAAATCTGAGAAAACTGCTTCTTGCGAAATTTGACGTTCCATTTTCAGAACTCATCAAGCTGATCACCATAAGCATTCGTAGCTTAATCAGAACACCAGGCTTCCTGAGGTTTGCCCATTACTTTTAACAGGAATGTAAATTCAAGTTCTCCATGATTTTGTGCCAGAAATGCTTCTCCGATGTTGACATTTTTCCAAAGAGCATAGCTAATGCAGATTTTTGAGCAAGGCATCCAAAAAGGAAATAAAATCAAATGTTTTCATTGTCAGCGTTGACTCTTATTGGATTTGGAAAAATATGAAAGGATACACATTTCCTTCCCCACCACCAGTACTTTAAGAATTAGAGCCTTTTTTTTAAATTTATCCTTTATTTACAATGTTTTATTAAGTACATTCTTGCAATTCACCTGCTGCTGCTCTGGAATATTTCATTCTCTTTATTTCAAACACTGCTGATATTTTTTTCTGCATCTTCAAAAAAACGTTCAACATCTATTTTGTTTTCAAATCAGACTGGGGCAAAATTTTCAGACCCGGGTACTTAAATTAGACACTGTCACCCTACAAGGGATAACTAGGCTAGTGGAAGCCAGGATGAGGCCTTATGCTTTTTGGCAGGCTGGAGATCTGAACCATCACTGCACCAAACCAAGGGTATATCTACACTACAGGGGGGAGTCGATTTAAGATACGCAAATTCAGCTACGTGAATAGCGTAGCTGAATTCGACGTATCGCAGCCGACTTACCCCGCTGTGAGGACGGCGGCAAAATCAACTTCTGCGGCTTTCTGTCGACGGCGCTTACTCCCACCTCCGCTGGTGGAGTAAGAGCGTCGATTCGGGGATCGATTGTTGCGTCCCGACGGGACGCGATAAATCGATCCCCGAGAGGTCGATTTCTACCCGCCGATTCAGGCGGGTAGTGTAGACCTAGCCCAAGGCACTCTGAAGCTACAGGGCAGGTGGTGACAGAACCCCTTAATGGCCTGGGTGGTCCCCAAAATATCACAGACTCAGTGGTGCTGGAACCCTTTTAATTGTGGGGGTGCTGAAAGCCAACCCTCTTACCCCATCCATAACAAACCCCCTAGCTGGGGATGGGAGCAGTGACATGTTTCCGAGGGGAGCAAGACCCATACAGGGGTAAAGGGGAAAGGCTGGGGGCAGGCACGGGGCCAGGAGTGGAGCCCCAGGCAAGGGGCCTGTGGTCAAGGAGCGGGGCCAGCACCCCAACAGCAGAGCCCCGAGTGTGGGGCCCCGGGCACAGGGCCAGCGGCCGGGAAGTGGACCAGCAGCCAGGAGGCCAGGACCCAAGCCCTCAGCTTGGGAGTGGAGGCCTGGGCATGGGGCCAGTGGCCCTGCATAAAACCTGGGTGTGCTGCAGCAACCCCCTTCCCCTGCACCCGTAGTTCCCACGCCTATGCATAGACTCCAACTGAAAACCTATATTTAAGTGTTTTTAGATAAGTGCTCCAGTATTCAAAGGTGCTGAGCACTTGTGGTTCTTACCACCTTACGTGGCAGGGGCAGATGCTTAGCACTGCTGAAAATCAGGGTAATATTTACTTGCCTTAGTATGGATTCCTGTTCTAAGTTTAGGCATCCACATTAGAACTGTTTAGCCATAACTATAGATAAGTGAATTTTTGCACAGAGCTGTGAAGTAATTTATCCCATTAACTTGAAATCACTCATTAGTGTTGATTCAAGACACAGAGCCGTACAATCAATATTGTTTCCAGTTATTGTTTCTAACACATTTTGCTCATTCAAAACACTCTTTAAACTCTCCTTTTCCATGATGCCTACAAAACACTTGACAACACCGAGGCTGCCGGCGTGCTGATACCACTGCTGATCATGTTAACCGATATTGTCTTATTGTTTCCTTGTACTCTCTTGCCTGTCTGTATCCATCTCTTGTCTTTATGTTCTAGCATAACAAGGTCCTGGTCAATGACCAGGGCTCTTAGGTGCTACAGTAATACAAATAATCTTCTTTCATATGGAGATAGTGGAGGAGATGAGAACCTTCTTGTGGTTTCCCCTGCTACATGCATAAACACAACGAATGTCATCAAATTGGCAACTAAATGTCCTGAAAAGGCCTCCCGGTCAACCAAGCGATAGTAATACAAATAATAATAAATACTATTATCAAGCTGCTGGGATATTATATGGATTGACAGCTTGGCAATAGGACAGAAACATTCTTACCTCTATCTCACTATTTTGAATGGTGGTATTATTTGGCAGTTGTTTGGAGACCTACCTAAGGTGAGATGGTGAATTTCAGACTAGTTTCTCATGATATGCAACTCAATACACGACAATCAGCTGGCCTTAATGGTATATTGGTGGAAAGGCCTGGGAATGAATGGAATAGTAAAATAAACCAAATTCTTATTCCCTAGATTTAAACACTCCAGATGAGAAGTTAGACTCTGTGAAGGTCAGTACAACAACCTTTGATCCAGCTTCCTTATGGTGTGCCTGTTCCATTCATGTTGCAGTTTACCTCTCCTCTAGGGTGTCCTGATTTTATAGGGACAGTCCCGATTTTTGGGTCTTTTTCTTATATAGACTCCTATTACCCCCCACCCCCTGTCCCGATTTTTCACACTGGTCACCCTATTCTCCTCTTCCTCTTTACCAAGAAGCCTCTGAGCCCCTACACTTACCCCCTCTAAATTTGAGGGGTACACAGGATCGCAGCACCACTGAACTTTGGCTAATACAAAGGCTGTGGGCCAGATGGCTATCCTGGCTCCAAGGCCTATGTATATACTGTAAACTGCCAGACAATTATAACAACTGAGCTTTTAAGGGCTCCTTCTGTTCCTAATACAGAGCACAGGCTTCCCTGTAAATGGGGGTCAGAAAAACTGGCAAAAATTTTGAATCGCCCTGGAAGAGAACATGGGCTTCAATTACAAGAATAGTTTGCAACTTAAACTAATTTTGGAACCTTGACCTAGACCATGGTCCACACGTGTTCCCTCCTTCCACTAGCTGTTCTCAAACACTCGGACATATTTTGCGGTAACGTGAGTCAGCAAAATAGGATTTGTTTTCCAACCAAGAGATTCTGCCAAGTATGATTAATGAATTAACATATGCTAGAAATTAGAATATAGTTAATTCAGGATTAAGACCCCCAATCTATTTTATGCAGTCATCATAAAAGGATGTTCTAGGGATTAGCATATTGAGGCGGGATGTGACGCAGCAGTAGTTCATTTGCTCATCCAGCTATTTATCTGGTAATGTTTATGTTTTACAATGATAAGTCTTGGTTACTATTTCTGCTCTAGAATAATTTGTCACTTATAATAACCTTTTGTGGCGATTCAAGGGGAAACATCACTGGCTTTTTCAGTGCTGGAATGGAGTTGCCAGTTAAAATTACATCATAACAATAGCAGAGATGGTTCTAACTCAAGCGCCTCCAAAAGAAGACGGGAGTCAGGATTGGAGCATGGATTCAGATCTGAATTTCAAGACTGGGCTCTATTTCTGTAAGTGCTGAATCAAATTCTCAGAGGATTGAAATCCAGATCAGCATCTGAATTTTGTGACTTGGGAACCATCTGTTGTTAGTGAAGACTGCAGTTTATGGAAAGGAATAAAGGGATCTCTTTAAAATATATTATTATTATTATTATTAGATAAAAAGGGTTTTGTGATGGATGCATGTACAGCCTATGCGAGACATCTCAAATGGCTTGCCCTTCATATTTAATATGAAAGTGAATTAATACATTTAGACAAAAACAAAAACAAACCTCTACCTACAAGATCTGTATATAAAATAACTTTCTTGTTTGTCTCAGTCACTCACATCTGAGAACTCTACAGTTGGTATCTTCTATTTGAAACAGCAATATGTTAAAGCACACTAGGGATCTTTTAGTGCACACCAGCAGGGTCTACATGGAACAATTTGCGCACTTTAAAAATCTCACATCCTTACTACACATCGCTGCACCATGTAGATATTAAGATATCAAATATTTATCATGCCCATGTTCAAAAACCGCTTACCAAGTTACTGGTTATCTAAATTCTTAATTCAGTATTTTAAACAAACAAAAAAAAGCTTAGTCATGGTGGATTTTTCACAATTAAACAAGACTTGTACTTAAAAAAAAAATTCAAGTCTGCCCCAAAAAGAGAGGAATACTTCTGGTGAGATCTGTTTTGTATCAGTGTGAGGGGTAAGGGCAGGGAGGAGGATAAAATGCTGGAGGTCTCAGGGTTCTGCCACACCCATCCCAGAAAAGGAGCAGTGGAGAGGTCCTCCAAGCAGCCTAGACTGGTTGTGAGGAAGCACCCAGAGGGGCCACTGGAACAGCCAATCAGGGGGCCAGGAGGCCCATATAAAAGGAGCTGCAGAATAGAGCAGCAGTTAGGTGCTGCTTGGAGCTGGAGAAAAAATGGCCTGGTTGGAAGAGCAGCAGGTCCAAAGACAGTCCGCTGGCAGGGACCGAGGGAGTGAGAGACTTCTGGCTGCCTGCTAGGACTGAGCCAAAGAGAGTTTGCTAGTAGGGACTGGGGGGGAGCATTGAGGGAGCTCCTGGCTGGCTGCAGAGACTGAGCAAGAACTGAGCCTGGGGAGGGCCACAGGAAGATAGTATCTCCATGGAGGAAGCCTGGAAAAAACTGCCTGAGAACCACCAAAAGGGGTCACCAGAACTGAAAGAACACAGACACACCAGACCAGAAGGGGGCGCTCGCGAGAGGTTGGTGCTGACCCCGTTACCGGCCCATATTTCAGAAATGCCCATGTGGAAAATATGCCCAGGCAATTACAATGACTCATTTGTATGTTTAATTATTGTGGCTGCATGAGCAATATTGCCAACTGGATATGCAAGTTATGTGTGCGCAGTTCAGAAAAATCTATGCATAAGAACTGCAGGGGTGTGAGTGTGTGTACGTGTGTCTACAGAGATAAACAAAATAGGGTCTTGTTTTTGACAGATCTATACAAAAAAAGCCACCAGCCACACATGGTCTTTGGGTACTGTTGATTGATTAAAGGAGTCCAAAAGCCTTGTGTGCATGTCAGTTTTTGGTTGCTATAGCCTCAGTTAAAAACAAAACCAGACACCAGATATCCCATCCTTTACTCCTGAGGGAATGTACTGTTCTCAAATGGAACTTTATGACTTGTCATGTGGACATCAATCCTGGACAAGCACATTTGTTAGGTGACTATTACTGTGAAGTTCGTGCCACGGTTAAAAACATATCGCTCTGATAAACCCATTTTACCAGAACTGATCGTGTTCAAGTAAAAATCCTATACACATCAAAATAATGCTCCTCTGTCCCAAGAGGAAAGAGAGAAAACACCTCTTTCTGTCTGGCTTCCATGCTCTTTAATTTTGCCCAGCATATATCTACCACTGTGATAGATGCTATATAAAAACCTAAGAGAAATGGATGAATTATTTAATATCGCAATTTGATGCTAAATTTTGTCAAGACTTACCCGGCCCACAGCTCTGGGGAATGGTGGTCTCTGATTTTCTGGAATTAATATTGGTGTTGCCACAATGGCCCTTTTTTGTCTTAGAATTCCAAGACTGCCATCTTCAATCTTAAAGATTTCCTAAAAAAGAGAAATGAGGGAAGTAATTATCCAAGACCTCCAGGACAGCATGAATTTATTATCCCCATTGCATAGATCTTAATTTCTGAATAAAAAATTCCACGTGCCAGGACCTTGCTAATACATTCTCTCAACCCTCATTAGCAGGAAGAGTATTGTTAGTTCAAGACTCGAACCAGTTTTGTGATTAATGAAGATTATCTTTAAACTATTCAGTCTGATCTTCAGGATCATTCCATTTATGATGATGCCAATAATGATTTATGCATGCACTGTTCATCTTGCATTCCTGTAGCCTAACTCAGCCTAAGTAGAAAAACCAGCCTAGCTTGAAAGCAACCACAATGGCTCTATAAATCTCCACCTCTGACTGCGCTACCTTCCCAGCTGATGAACCTGTTAAATCTTAAAAACTAAATGAGGTCTGGCCAGCTAAGTGCTTGGGTAGGAGACCTGCAGGTAAACAAACATACTGGTAGAGTTGGTGTTGGTTAATTCTACTAGTGTCACATTTCCATCCGAGTCAGGTAGAATCAATCCTCAAAACCTAGTGCTAAGCAATTTCCATGTATTTCAGATGTTGGTTGGGGGGATCAGTTGTGAAAGTGAAGTAGGTTTTGATAATTTATGGTCATTAAAGATCCCATGATAGTTTTGTGTGATCATAGTAGCTATATCCCTGAGGGAATCTAGGTAAATTTCAGCAGGGGTAATTACATTCTACATTTGCCCTCCCTTCTGGACCCAAACTGCTGTGTACAGGTGTGGTTATAATAACAGTTGCATTATACTCCAGAGGTGGATGCATTTCAATAGTGGTTGATGCAACCACTTTGTAATTCTGCAAATGAGCTTTCTAAAAGGCACGATTTGTAGGTGTCAACAAACAACAACGGGCTATTCTTGCTGCTATCTTGCTAAGTGCCTCCATCTAATATACAGTCTGCAGTAACTGAAAACTGTTGCCTCAATTGGTTTTAGTATCAGTTTTCAAATTTGACAATGAACAGAAAGCAGGGGAAACTCAGGCCTGCAACACTCAACTCTAATCCTGCTGAAGTCAAAGAGGAGGAAGAATGATCAAGAGAATCCGTTTTCAGCCTTCATTACTTTGAGGCCAAACCTAATAATATCATTTTCCCATCCATCCCTTGTGCCTTGCCACCTCTCTCTAGTCTTTCAATCTGCAAGACACTTGGGTCCGTGTTTTTGTTTTGTCTTTCAATTTCTCTCCCAAAAGAATTTTGCCTAATAAAAATTCATGAGAAAGTTGAAGACAAAAACATTGGAAGTGTCAAAATAAAAAAAAGCTGAATTCTACCCAAAGGCAAATGTACAATACAGTAAGCTTTCAAAGTCACTTCTGCTGTAAATACAGGCAGAAGTTTAGGCTGCCATGTATCTGTGTGACGTGGTTGAGGAGCGTGACAAGGAATGAACATTGATATGTCTAAAATGAAAAGGTTCCTTTACTCAGCTTAGCACAAATAGAACTACAGTGATGACAACTTTGATCCATGCTGACTCCTAGTCTCACAAACCCCTCTGAGCTCATGAAGGGCTACATTATATTGAAGAAGAATCTCCCAAAATGCCTTTGCAAATGAAGAAGGCAGCAAAAATTGATCCCTGCCTGTAGTATGGATCCCTGTGCGCTTGTTCAGTGGGAGGCATTTCCAGATGCACACCACTCAAAGGCATGATCAGCATTCAGCAACAGACAGGCAATATCTAGTGCCAGATTTCCATATGTACTGCTGTATCATGGTCTATTTTTGTTGCCAATACAAATTAGGACTAGCTCTACCTGGAACTCATTTCCATTAGTTCTGGAAGACTTGAGTCAGGAACAATTAAGCACCCTAGCGGGCTGGGCCAGTTTATTTACCTGCTGATGCGGCAGGTTCGGCCGATCGCGGCCCCCACTGATCGCGGTTCGCCGTCCCGGGCCAATGGGGGCGGCGGGAAGCCGCAGCCAGCGCATCCCTCGGCCCGCACTGCTTCCCGCCGCCCCCATTGGACCGGGACAGCGAACCGCAGCCAGTGGGGGCCGCGATCGGCCGAACCTGCCACGTCAGCAGGTAAATAAACTGGCCTGGCCCGCTAAGGTGCTTATCCTGGCGAGCCGCGTGCCGAACGTTGCCGACCCCTGATTATATATATATATAGGTGAAACTGCGTTATATCGAACTTGGGATATATATATACACACACACACACACACACACACACACACACACACACCCCTCTATCCCAATATAACGCGACCCAATATAAAACAAATTCAGATATAACGCGGTAAAGCAGTGCTCCAGGGTGGGGGGGGGGGCGGGACTGCACACTCCGGCGGATCAAAGCAAGTTCGATATAACGCAGTTTCACCTATAACGCGGTAAGATTCTTTGGCTCCCGAGGACAGCGTTATATTGGGGTAGAGGTGTGTGTGTGTGTGTATATATATATATATATATATAGCCCAGTTACCACAATGACTTCCTTTTCTAAGTAAAAGGGGAAATTATGGTGTGTCAGATAACACTGTGCAGTAGCAGTTGGCAAATGCTGACTTGTTAATGGTGATCAACATATAAACACGGAAGCTCAGAATTTGGGAATTCTGTGTTTACACACAGCCTGAATAAATGAAGTCACAGAAAAGATTTGCATTGACTTCAATGCATACTCAATCAGGCCTGTAGTTTGTAGATGTAATCACAGTAGCTAGGTTCACCCTTTTCATTTCCTGGAGCACAGTGCAAAGATTATGAAATCATTTCAAATGGCAAAAGTTACACCTTTTAATAACATTGTAAGCTACTGTCTCAATATCACTAATATTATTACTGTATTACATTATTATCATCTCTTAGTAGTCTGTGCCCAAAATAAAAATGCTGTCTCAGCAATAGGATTTTGTTATAGAAACTATAGAAGCAAAACCCTGCCACTGATAACTGGTGAGTAGTTACCAATTAAACAGTAGGACTCAAGCTTTCTTCATGCTGTTTGTGCAGAGTGCATTGCTAGGATTGGGCCAGGCAGCTCCAGTGATCCAATTCAACTTAATCAAGACAATGGAAAGCAGGGCCGGCTCCAGCTTTTTTGCTGCCCCAAGAGGTGAAAAAAAAAAAAAAAAGGAAAACCTGATTGAGGCCCACCGAAGACGAAGAGACTGAGTGAAGGACCCGCCACTGAATTGCCGCCGAATTCTAAAGTGGAGCACTGGAGCAGCCGCCAAAGTGCCGCCGAAGACCCAGACGTGCCACCCCAATACTGGACAGAGTGCCGCCCCTTTCTATTGGCCGCCCCAGGCACCTGCTTCCTTTGCTGGTGCCTGGAGCCGACCCTGATGGAAAGACTCCCACAATGTTAGTGCAAAGGAGTGAATCACAGGGAGCTGTTGAAAGGGTTCAACCTCAGATCTGCCATCCTATTGAAAAGGTGGCAATCTTAACTCCATTTACACTTAGCATGGAAATTGTGTTACAAAGTTTTTCTTTATTATGTTTCCCCTTTTCAATAAACAAGGGAGTAGGAGGTGGAATTAGCATTATTTATTTTTAACTTTTTGAAATAAATATTTTGCCTAGTCACTTACAAGGATATAACTACTGTCTCCCTAGACAATGGAGAATCGGGCCGGCATCCAACTCTCACTTGACTATCTGACTCACCACAAGCTTTGCACCAGCCCTTTCACTTTACTGAGTGCCATTTTTAGATACAATACCAGTAATTTAATTTAATTTCCTAGTCACATTAAGCAACCATCAAGCATGGAGTAGGTTCATTTTTCTAACATTTAGGCATGTGATAAAAAAAAGAAAAGAAAAGAAAAAAAAAGACTAATCCAAATAACTGCAATGACCTCGAGTTGACAGAGGTCAAGTCTACCTAATGTAGGATGTTACACAGGTTCAGACTTTCTTAGTTCCCTTGGGAATTCTCAACTCAGCTTTTTTTCCCCCCCCCAACCTGTGGTAAGGGTCCCTTTGAGGACTTAATACCGCTTGAAAATTTGAATAAATAGCCTAGCACTTTCCAGTAACAGGCACCATTACTCTTGGCAGAGAAAACTTCATTAGAACTTGTCAGGGGAATAAGTTCGATGGCTGAACACTCATCAATTTGTCACAATAAGGGTTGGAAATACCACTGGAGTGGCAATCTGTAACCCATTATTGGTGACCAGGAAAGCAGTTGCGTTTCTTGTCATTTAGTTGTTTTTTATAAATTAGGTTTGATGGTGTAAAGCTGGGTCAATAGCAGGTTCCATTACAAAAAAAATAAACAAAGTTAATTTTCTTTTTACTGCAAGCAACCTGCCCCCCTCCCGAAAATTACAATTTAATATGGCATTCTGTTGTGTAACATGGCTGTGTGATGTAAAAGAGCAGCTGGAGGTGGCTGCATATCAGTGTTGGGAGATATAGTCTCTCTTTATCCCTTATCTACTGTATTTCAACAAGGGCGTTTGATTTAATGTGTAGTAAGTGCTGCAAGTACAGATTATTATAATCATCATCACCTCCTGATGGTTACCATCAACAGTATTGATAGTAAATTTTCAAAATGTTTGCCAAAGCATCAAAACACTGGCATTGATTATTAATACTCTGGAAAGACCCAACAGTGTTCATGAGCTCTTCATAAGTGAGTTAAAGAACAGCTGTTTAAATAAATCATTAGCTCAATTAATAAAATTAAGAATTTGAGAGGCCAGTGATACACAGACACCTGCTCATAAATAGTCTCTCTCTTCATTCCCTGTAAATCCCACCATACAAATTGTATTGCATATTTTAAAAGCATAAATCTAACTAGAATTCAGTATACTAGGGAGAATCATCTATCTTTGAATATACAGGCTTCAAGGTTTCTGAAGTATGCACAATGGGGCAGCATCTGGAAATTGTTAGGGGGAAAGTGGATTTTATTGCCTGAGTGATTTTACTATTATAAGTGTTACATACATAGACCGATCTTCAGCTTGCGCAAGTTGATCGATTCATTGACTTCTCACCAATGCATGACATCTCTGACTGCAGATTTACTAATTGTTTATTTAATGAGCAGCTATCCTTATTTTTTTATGGGGTATTGGATTTTTTAGCCTTCTTGAAGGGTAACAAATATGTTTTATTTTACATTATTACAGTTCCATATTTTAGTACCCTTGTAAATAATAATTATTTTATAAATGCATTAAAAATAGCAAAAAGTACAGCTTCCTATTTTAACTGTATATATGAATACCCAAGACTATTCCAGAGAAAACCATTTCATTTCTGCATTGTAGAATTATTTGCTCTATTATTATCTTGGACTTATCCATTGTGAGGTATGATGTAAAAAAATCCTCTGTCTACATTCAAGTATAACTTTAATTTATCTGAAGGCTCACCTTATTCTATGTCAGCAAAAAGTATTTTTAAGTCAAAGCTGATAATGACTGAATGCCATTAACTTTCTCTTTCCGCACTCATTAACCACGGGAGTTACTTATTCTGGGACTAATCCAGAAATGACAAAGAAATGTTACTTTAAATGAACATTCTAGTTTTTTCCCCATCATTATTTACTGTAGTGGGTGTATTTTCATTTGAACCATATTGAATCACCCCCTAGCAAGAATGCTCACATTGGCTGCACATTGCTCATTAAATATAATGAGGTACCCCTTCATAGATAAACAACTGATTAGGCTCTAGCTGACTGCACATGTCAGATAACATTGCAAAATATGGGCTTTGGGAAAACTACTGTTTTGACCTTATGTCTCAAGTTTCACCTGGACACATTACTAACTCACATTACTCATCACTATGAAAAAAAAAATCTCCACTGGTGTGAAGCAGACAAAAACAAGTTGCTTTTATAGCAGAAGGCCGGAGCTCACCTCAATATAGTGTATTGATCTGATATCCTGGATAATTCAGTGCCACTAAGGATGCCCCAAAACCTTGAGATCCTCAGTGAGTTCAACTATATTGTAAATAAACAGAGTCATTTTCTTTATACTCACTGCCCTAATGCAATTTGTGCAATAAAGTATAACAATGCACAGATCATGAAGGTATTCGGCCTAATATAATGGAGATTTTTCTCCAGCACAGTTTCTCTTTACCATGGTATCAAAAGATTGTGGGGGTTTCTCAAACTGAAGTGTCTGGATCTGTAAGTAGCCCTAGAAAACGTGCACATAGTGATTTGTTTGCCCACTTTCTTGTCATCAGATGAGGCTGTTTGACTAAACTTTTTTCCTGCAACCCCAAAATTACCAATAAAGGATTATTTCTTCTCCATTGGAACTCCCTCCATGATGATGAAAAGGTGACATTGAATGCATTTTAGGAGACCTCTCCTCTTGTGCCATCTTCTAAATCAATGTTTCTCAACCTTTTTGATACCAGGAACCAGCTTGTAGCCTTTCTAAACAGTCTCAGGGACATCTCAGGTACCAGTTGTTGAGAAACACTGTTTTAAATTACTCAATTATCTTTTTTTTTTGTCTTCTTTATATTTTCAGTTACCTATTTCAACAGAGCTGAACAGAAAATGTAAATGTGTCTTTTAGAACCATCTGCTTTTCTACGTTTCTGCAATTATTTTTCAGACCTGTGTGTAGATTTCCCTAGGTTTGCCCAAGTCACTTCTGGTATGAAGGCAGTGTCATACTTTGGGAGATTTATAAAATCAGATCTTTAATAGGTGTATTGATGGGTAAGATTTTAAAATTATGTCATGTCTGAAATCTGAAAGTGCTGATATAAGTGAGTAAATATATTCTACTCCCAGGTGCCTATAATCTCAAAGGAAAATGCCAGAGGCTAAATTGGAGACACTAGGAAGTGTAGGGAGGAGAGGGCTCATTGACTTCCTATTTTTTTTTTTTTTTTTGTGCATTTTGAAATAATGATGGTGGTTTTGAGCCAGCAGTTTGTGTTTTAGTTTTTGTAATATTCGTAAGAGGCACTGATTTCAATGGCGTAGCTGGAAGGGCTGTCCCCCCGCCCCCCAATACCCAGCCCCCTTTCAGTCTGTTTGATATTTGAGATGAGCTACCTTTGGTGAAGTTTGGGAGAGTCACAGAAATATGTAAGGAAAACATCCTACCTTCAAAGGAGATCTGAAACATTCTGGGGAAATTGTCCAAGCCACTCTTGGTAAATGTATACAAAAAACCCATTTTCTGTTAATAATTCTTTACAAAAATCTACCCCTCTGTTAAAAGAATAAAAGGTCCTGGCACAATAGAGGAGTTCTAAAATGTATAATGTGTAAATATTTCCCATTAATTTCTAAGGTTCTTAAGGTGCCTAAATACTTTTAACGATCTGACTCTAAGTGATTTGCCCAGGGTTGCACAGGAAGCAATGTGCCAGAGTATGAAATTTCAACCTGCATACCCCATCTGCTGAGCCATCCTTCTTCCCTAAATACATTCTAAGGACTAAATCCTGCAGCTTCTGCTTAGCCCCACTGTAAATACCTCCATTTTCACTTTGGAAAGAGAGGGTGTTGCACAGAGAACTCCTCAGGTTCTTGTACACCAGAGAGCAACTCTTTCCATGGGAGAATGGGGTGTGTGTGGGGTCAGGGCAGTAGCATACAGGTAGGCCAATGGGTTCACAAACTGCATGGGAGCTATAACATTGGCCATGGACAAGTTGTTCTGGTGTTCCATCCCTGGGGAATAGGGACAATTCCTGATACAGAAAACTCTTTTCTATCTGAAAGACCATCTGACCTGGCATACTGTTCTATTTCCCTTTTTCATAGCATATGTGGTCCTGCATGGCTTGTAAAGCAGCTCTCCCTTTCCTGCAGGGCAGCTAGCATAGTTTTTTATCCCTGATCCTTAACACATTGGATAGGTATGTGCTATATTGCTCATCCACCACGGAACTCATTCCATTATGACTATGACACATAAAAGCAATTACACGGTACCCTAAAGCAATAATATTGTATGTACAAATCATGTATATAGCTTAATGGATCTAGTGTATGCAGCCCCAATCACATGTCTCTGTGCACACAGGTCCCCAGCAGTGCAAGTCCCCTCTTTTCCCTCCATCCTCCAAAAGGCTCAACATCCCTCTTTCCCCAAACATGTCTACCTCCCCCTCCTAACAAATGTTCAGTTTTTCCTCTCACTCCCCACAAGCCTCTCAACCTTCCCTTCCCTTTCCCTCCAAGCTCTTCACAAACAGCCTTAGGTCTCCCTACTGTCCCCTAAAATACCCCCATCCTCCTTGCCATCCCTCCCCAAACTCCCCACCTCTCTTTACCCTCTCCCCATAAACACTGCCTCTACTCCTTCAACTGAATCTCCCCCTTTCCCCCCACTTCATGTGAAAGCACCATGATCCCCCCACCCTTAACCTCAGTCTTTTCTCCCTCTGCTAATATCCTTCTGCGACAGATAATACAATAAGGTATTGCAGGGAATTGCCAAAAGTGTATGTATTATTGTGGGCTGGGACTGTGCGTAACCTCTCTATGAGGGAGATGTGATAGATGTGAGACCTGGGAGTTCAAAAGACTACCTTGAAAAGGTGCCAGACAAGTAGACTTTTGGGACATGTGTTAAATGGATTTCCTGGGGAATTCCTGGGAAGAGGTTAATGCAAATTCCTCAACTCTGGTTATACAAAATCCCAGCCTTTTGAAGCTATGGAGACAGTCATTGTCTGCCGATTACTTGGTACAGAAGGCCAAGATCAAAAGCCCAAATAGTGACTGGACTGCCCATCTTTCGTTCTGGATCTGGAACTAAAATGGATGAATTTGCAAGCACTGGAAAAACCCAGTTTGTGGGTTTTGAAGGACTAAAACCTAGTTTGGAGTTGGAGGAGACCGCTGTTCAGATTTTAGCATGCATACAGATTCTTTGGTAGTTTTAATAGGATTTCACTGGAATGCTTTTACTTTAAGAATAAACAGCCTTGCTGACAAGGAGTCATGTGGTAACTTGTCATTGCGGCAATACACTGGTCATAGCCTTTTCAGAGAGAGAAAGTGAAGTGCAAGTGCTGGCCATTAAGCAGACTGCCTTGCTGGGGTTATTGCACTGCAAGGCAGGGAGCTGTGCAGCCTTAAAACCCACAGTCAGGAGGGAGTGAGATGCAGGTCACCACCTAAAAGAGGTGATGGCTAAGAGCTGGAGCCAAAAGAGGGTGCCCTTGGTGGACCACAGACCAGGAATACAAATTCAGTTGCCTAGAACCTGTGACACCCCCTTCATTTTGCTCCTGCAAGGTCAGTGTCACTCAATATTGTTCAGCAGCCAAGGTCACTCTAAACTGATATCCTCTGCCCCCCAAGATGCCTACTTTTCTCTGTCAATCACCTTGGCACATGCTTCCTTTGCCCATCAACATACTTTCTTACTTTGCCTCTCCCCAGCTTCCCGATCTTCACCCTTCTTCTCTGTCTCCCCTTTTCACCTCCACTCCCCCAGTGCCAGTATTGGCAACACCAAACGTTCAACAATCCTGGTGGATTCTGACTTCATGAGCCAAGACTGAGGGAGGAACTCT
Organism: Chrysemys picta bellii; assembly: GCF_011386835.1. Classification (NCBI taxonomy): domain Eukaryota; kingdom Metazoa; phylum Chordata; order Testudines; family Emydidae; genus Chrysemys; species Chrysemys picta. Next base: position 35,710,401 of record NC_088804.1, on the reverse strand, counting down.
TCCGGAACAGCCCTTCTGTAAGCCAGATAGAGAAATACCAATGGGAACTCTTCTTTGGCTTTTGGCAGATAAATAGGAGCTGTTTCCTCACATCCTTCCACCTCTAACCCCTGGTTTTCCAATTTGTATATGAGATCCACCGGGAACTGGACTGAGCTCCTGACATTGCTGACGTAAGCTACAGAATAGCCTTCAAACAGATAACGAACTAGAGATCAGAGATTCAGGGCTTCATTCTGTTGTCCTGTACCTTGGGCAGTCATTCATGCTAGTGCAACAGTGTGTGTATAATGCCACCCAATCAGAATAGTAGGATTTTAAGTCCACTTTACACAGTGCAAGTAGCTACCTAAGCAAGGCAGCAGAGGAGCAGGTTCCTTGTACCCTATTTCCAAGCTTTGAAGTATCCAATCTCCCAATTCTGTCATTTTGAATTTTGAATGTGCGTGGCCTGTTTTAAAATACAATGCTAATTCATATGCTCTTTCAACCGAAAACAGTTTTGGGCACACAGATCTGATTTCCAATCTCTCTTCTCCCATGCAATGGCTAACTAGGTACTCTTGTGCAAAATTCGCCAGTTATCCTGCACCAACAAAATGCATTGTGCAAAGTGGAGAGGGAAGGCGGCTCTTTCTCGGTGCTGTAACAACGTGCTGCATTAGACTCCAGGATAGATTGCACGGATTTGCTGTGGACTGCACAGCATGACACAGAGACAGGAGGCTTTCCAGTACTCTTTACTACGTATGAATGATGTTTTAAAGAGTTTAAGTTCCCCCTGCTATTACAGTTCTGTGCTTTTCCTAAGCAGAGGCTGCCAGTACTAACAAGTGACATGGTGGTCTGTGATGAAGACAAAATGCCCAGTTAAAACAAGGCTGAGGCCAAATTCCTCCTTTTCCAAGCCAGATTTGAACCGGGGCCTAAAGAGCTGAAATGCTAGTGTATAAATCTGCTTCACAACTTGGTCCTTATTTCTTCTACTCAGTCCAAAATTAATTAACTGGCATTATCAGCTTGATCCTAAGAGCTTAATTCAGTTGTGAGATACAAACAAGGATGAGTGTTGACAAATGCCCTGGGTACAGATTCCTCCTACACAGTCACAATGATACTAGAGCCAGACTGCATCTGTCAAATGTAAAAATACTGGACCTGATTCTCCATTGCATTACATCCGTTTTATACCAGTGACTCAGCTTACAAAGGTAAAGGACTCACATCGATATAATCATAGAATATCAGGGTTGGAAGAGACCTCAGGAGGTCATCTAGTCCAACCCCCTGCTCAAAGCAGGACCAACCCAAATAAATCATCCCAGACAGGACTTTGTCAAGCCATGCCTTAAAAACCTCTAAGGATGGAGATTCCACCACCACCCTAGGTAACCCATTCCAGTGTTTCACCACCCTTCTAGTGAAATAGTTTTTCCTAATATCCAACCTAGACCTCCCCCACTGCAACTTGAGACCATTGCTCCTTGTTCTGTCATCTGCCACCAGTGAAAACAGCCGAGCTCCATCCCCTTTGGAACTCCCCTTCAGGTAGTTGAAGGCTGCTATCAAATCCTCCCTCACTCTTCTCTTCTGCAGACTAAATAAACCCAGTTCCATCAGCCTCTCCTCATTGGAGTTCTGGGGAACATGACTTATTTTTGTTGCCCTCCGCTGGACTCTCTCCAAATTCTCCACATCCTTTCTGTTGTGGGGGGGCCCAAAACTGGACGCAATACTCCAGATGTGGCCTCACCAGTGCTGAATAGAGGGGAATAATCACCTCCCTCAATCTGCTGGCAATGCTCCTACTAAAGCAACCCAGTATGCCGTTAGCCTTCTTGGCAACAAGGGCACACCAACAGTAATGGTAATGTAGATGGTGAAGAATTAGGACTACTCTGTTTATAATCCATTTAGTAGACTACAGATGGAAAGTTCTCAGAGAGAATATCAAAAAGAACCATATAACTTTTCTGAATGCAAAATTATGTGGATCCTACTTTAGGTAAGAGATGGTGAATATTCATATGTACAAAGCCAACTCTCAGATTACTGCCATTGTTATACCTAACAGCATTTGATTCTATCCAAGATGAGCATTAATTTATATTCATTTTTACCTCAACATCTAACTTTTTCCTGTGTGTATGATAGAAGCTAGTGTTGTTTGGAGCTAGTTCCACCTATTTTGGGTCAAATCTCACCCCTTTTGGAAGAATCTTCCCATACAGACATGGAAGATGCAGATGAGAATAACCAGCCTTTTCTCTTAGTGTCTCTGTGCCTTGGTTTCCCATCTGTAAAATGGCGGTTGTGGTATCACAGGAGGGTTGGAAGGATAAATAGGCTAATGATTATAAGGTGCTCACATGCTCTGGTTCTGGGGGGCCAAATACTGGTGGTGGTATCCCATGAATAGATACATGCTCAGCAATTTTGAAAATAAGGCTATTTTATTTAGGGGCCCAAGTTAGGATTTAGGAATTCACCCCTTACTGAGCATGTGTCTTCACTGGGCTGTTCAAACATCTCCTAGATAATTTTTTTCTTGAAATGTAATAAGCAATTCAGGATCTATCAGTGTATATGAATAGTTTAAATTGTTCCTTTCAATGTGCATTATCTTTACTTTGTACTCGTCTATGGCAAATTTCATTTGCTATCATGTTGCCCAATTACCTAGTTTTGTAGGTCTTTCTGGATTAACTCTCAGTCTTCCCTGGCCTTGATCCACCTAAATAATTGGGTGTCAAAGGATTCTGACACCTTGAAACGTGTGAAAAGGATTATCCTTCATCTGTGTGGTGTACAGTATTTCACAAAGAGAATCTGTATGAGGGCATCATGCAATGCTAGCAGGATATGCAATTCTTTTTAAAGAAAAGTGTGTGTGATTATGTTATATGGTATGTAGCTCTTGTATGAAATAAATTATATACTCAAACTGTTGCCACAGTTATTATTAAAGATATTATTAAACTTGATGTCATTTTAAATCCTCAGACTTGGAAACACAACTAGATTTTAGAGGTCCTCTTCCCTAAATTTAGTTAACTAACCCTACCCAGCATCCCCTGGAGGCAAAGCAAATTTCAAGACAACCTGAGTAAGCATACAGATTTTAGAGCACTTTAGGGTAGGTCTACACTGGTGGTGTATGGGGTTGTCAGGGAAGGGTAGTACCACTTGACACCCAGCTCTCACCTGTGGCTCCAAGCAGCTGTCAGCATGCGACAGCGGCCACTCCCCAGAGACCGTCTCGACTGGCGGGCTAAACCAGGTGAGGGTAGCCTCAGTGAGTTAGGGCCTGTCTACCCATTGCATGCGAAGGCTGGATCCGGCTGACTGAGACAACCTGGTTCAATGGTCAGGAAGGCGGTGACAGCAGGTGTTGTGGAACGCTTAAGAGCACGACAAGACACGTAGGCATCCTAGTCATCAACTGCGCCCTGCCCTATCTCCAGCCGTCTCGACCTCTGTCCTGCCACTGGATACAGATAGGAACTGGGAAGAGAGAGTGAGGCTGACGTTGCACAACTCTCCCTCACTTTAATCCAATTTACATCATATCATATCATATTACACCATATCAAGTCCTGTAGCATTGGGCGAGCAATGGAGCAGCAGGTGTGATACACTGGGAGCTGTAGCCGAGGACCTGCACATAGGCGGCTTAGGCATAATGGTCGTTCCTCAGTGACCGAAGCAGCAGTGGAGCTCGGCATCTTCTTGAGCGACTGAGCAGCCCTATTCAGGATTTTTAAAAGAGGTCTTCATCGATAACCATGGACGAACATCATCATCACACTGCAATTAAAAGCTCGTGGCTGGCCCGTGCCAGCGACTCAGGCTCGTGGGACTTGGGCTAAGGGGCTGGTAAACTGTGGTGTAGACGTTCAGGCTTGGGCTGGAGCCTGGGCTTTAGGATCCTGCAAGGTGGGAGGGTCTCAGAGCTCAGACTACAGCCCCCAAGTCCAAAAGTCTACACTGCTGTAATGAGGGTAAGAATTATTATGAATTAGCTGTGGGATTCACATGCTTGTAAAAATGGCATATTAACAATACTCTTACATTTTTCTCTTCTTAATCTGAATTGTGTCATATTTAACACAGTAGTAAAGAGGAACACTGATATTGATTTGCACATCATCTTTTGCATCTCACTATGCTTCTCAGAAAGGAAGGGGTGTTGACAAGTTAATGAACTCCAGCTACAAAGACATGGATAAGCTGAGGGATAGGTTTAGCACCTGTCTTGTTCTAATCATTTGAAGTCTTCCTTAGGTGAACCTTTCTTGATCACTACACAAAAACTGAAACAGTCTGTTCTTATAGTAACCATGAGTGCCAACACTATCAGAAGAAGTCACAATGTGTTGCTGCTTGTAGACCTCCTATTAGGCTAAATGAATCAATCCTTGTCCTCCTAAACCTTTACTTTTTTAACATATGGGATGTAATAATCTGTGCCAAAAAGTCACCGGGTCCTACGGCTTCCGAAAATGTACTTTTCTAAGTAACTGTGTTGCTCTGTTTTCAAATGAAATTTCTTGTGCAAATAACTGTTAATGTCCAATAGCAGAGAACATGGTCAAGATAGCTGAACTACCTATTCATCAAATCCCTCACTTAAACCCTTGTTTGGGATCCTGCATAATACCAATGTACATTAATGTACTGTCAATGAATATATTTCTGGCTCAAAAGCCTCTTTGACCTCTGTCCTGTATGCATTTTATATCCACTTTATCAATTTTGTAAGACAGATACATTGACTATGTCATCTCTCACATCTTCCGCACTCAGCAGCCGTGATCGAGATCTATGGACTACATTTGCTCAGCACAAAAGAGAAGGTGAAGGTGTCAGGAGCCAGTTCTTGCTCCCTGAGTCTTCAGACCAGCCTTGACCTTCATGCAACTTGAAGCTGCTTCCAGAAAGGAAGAATGTGGTGGTAAATTGACTTACAAAAGTCCCATCCCATCTCCAATACTGGAAATGGGGGACAAAGGCATAAGGTCCAGCTATGGTGCAAATAACAGGCTAATCTCCTTTACCAAGAGAATTCTCTGCTGGGCGTTTGTTACTGGATCCCCAGTAGTACAAAGGTGCTGTAATCCAGTGAGAAAATCTGGCCATCTAAATCTTTGAATTAAGGAGTTGCCTTCAAATCTCTGCATTAGTTGGGCATGTTCCTTGGTGAGGAAGTATTCAGCTACTACCTAATAGGGGCTATGTGGGTGGTTAGAAGGACAGATTAGATATCTGGATAGGGGAACAGATGTAGTGCCCTTAAAAGGACTGGAAGTTGGAACAGTAGTTTTCATACTTTCCATCACAATATCTCCTTCCAGAAGTACAAGGTGGAGTCTGTAGTGGCATGCTGCCCTGAATTCCATATGCTACGCCTTGCCAGGCACTGCTGTGGCAATGAGAATAAACTATTGTCTCTATGGAATAAACCGATGCAATTCAGCCAACCAAGTGGCACAAACAAAAGTTTAAAAAAATGTGTTTTGTAAGCTATGCCTGCACTGTGTCAGGAACCTGTTATGCTGCGTTGTTGTGCTGACAACTCTGACATACAAAGTCTTTGCTCCCTGTTCTATGACCCTAATAGCAGGTACTGATGTTTCAGATCCACAGAGCTAGGTAAATGCTGCAAGCAGCAGTGGAAAACACACTACATATACCTAAAGAATAACGACATGAAAAAATACCATTTACTAGAATGATAAACAGAAAAGGCCTCTTCCTTTTCCAAAAGATGGGTAATTTATTTTCATATTCATAGGTCCCAGAATCCGCATGGGCAAACGTGATAGCAGGATTGGGCATCTTCGTTATTTTAGCATGATCATATTTTCCCAATGATATTATTTGAACCAATAAGTAGAGAGGAGAGAAGGAATAGTTGAAATAAAATAAAGATTGATCTGAGCCTCCATCCAAAACTTGAACTTTACTTTGAACCTTTTTTTAAGAGGTCTGAAAAATGCCCAAGTAAATTTGATGTGTTTTGTTTGTTAGTTAAACAGATTTCATTTCAGGACTATGACCGGGAGTTAAAATGTCCATATATCATAGGAATTTTCTGCTCACCATGTTTTCATTTGCATCACAATCAGCAGATGCCTCCCAAGATGACCCATCTAAATAATCAGGCTCACCAGAGTTGGATTATTCAGATAAGGTTTGGACAAGCATCCAAAAATCGGCGGCACTTTATTCAAAGTCAAACTCCATATGTTTCACCTAAAAAGTTCATTCTGTTTTTAGAGATATTATCAGTTCCAGTGATATTCACTATACTTACTACTAGAACCCTAACATTTCTAGAATTGGCATTTTAAAGTGCATCTACTGCACTATGCAAGTGCACACAAATACAACAAAACAGGTTGGTATGCCTCCAGAGCACTATTTATCATCCTTATGGCGTAATATCTAAGTTGTGGAGTTTGTGATTCAGAAAAGGGAAATGTTATCAAAAACTGACCTTTTATGTTTGTGATGGACAAAACAGCCTCTTAATTAGAGATCCAGAGGTCTTGGTTAACCCATTATTAAGACAGAGGCCAAATTCTGATCTAAGTTTGGGTTTAAAACACCTCCAAGATTTAAGGGTGTTCAGATCAGAAGTTTTGGCCCTGGTAACTACCTTTTTCTGCTTGTAACTACACTGAAAATTCCTAGAAAAACAACAAGGAGTCTGGTGGCACCTTAAAGACTAACAGATTTATTTGGGCATAAGCTTTTGTGGGTAAAAACGATGCATCTGAAGAAGTGAGGTTTTTACCCACGAAAGCTTATGCCCAAATAAATCGGTTAGTCTTTAAGGTGCCACCAGACTCCTTGTTGTTTTTGTAGATACAGACTAACACGGCTATCCCCAATACTTGAAAATTCCTAGTTTATTGCTAAACTCTTCTCTTTATATTAGAAATTCAAATCAAAGTTACTTGGGCTAGCTAGGTGGCTCATCAGAAGCTGCACTTAAGAAGCTTTGGATGAATTCCTGTCACTGCTCATCATTTCAAGGATCATAACCATAGTAGAAGCAGAGTTTCCAGAATGTAACAAGCCAATCAGTAAGGGCTACTCTTCAGAAAGATTTCCCAGGGGAGGAAGGAGAAGGAGGGGTTGTTGTAGTGAAGCGAAAATTGCTGTAGACAGATATCACTGAGAGAACAGGAATTAATAGGAAGAGAGGGACAAAAGAGGTGGGAAGTCAGGGGCCTGGGAAAAGGGAGATACATGATGTAAAACTGGAAGAAAAGGATAAGAAGAAGGATTCTTGCAAGGAGCGCCCCCCCTTTTTGTGTTTCTTTTTTTCAATGTGTAGTATGAGTCACATAAAACTTCGGAGATTATAATGCAATACCTTGGCACCAATCGCTCTTGTTTATGTGGCCATTAGTTCAAAGCCACAGACAAGCAATTTATTGGGTATGAAAAATGTCACCTATGGCACCCTAATTTGCATCTGAAAATTGATTTTTGTCACACTGGGATTTTAGGACAACCTCTTTTGGCAGCCAACACTGCCACAAAGCATAATAAAAATAATTATGTGGCCACAAAAGCATGTTGGGCTCACTGTAAATTTTAAGTCTCTAAAGGATTGTACTTGGCAAGGCATTACTGATGCGATTGTGAAAGAGTTACCTGCAGTAATCCTTCTTGATGATTTAATATTGACACCTACATTTAAAGCGTAACTGATGATTGCTAGCTAAGTGTATAACATCATAATGGCCCTTCATTATGCTTAGTCAAACACTCCTGCATGGTACTGGAATATTAGAAATGTCAGTCAAACAATTAATGAGATTTTTAAAAGTGATAATTGCTGAGCAACATCATGTTTCATGAAGAAACAACCACAAAATATATTTGGCTGATCACAGTTAAACCATGTCACCTATTAGAGCTTGGCAATTTTGCAAATATTAAATCTACCTATTCGTTTTTCACTTGGTAGCATATTGGGCTCTTAGAATCTGCCAATTTCTGTCCATTCAGTGGTGAGGCAGTTAATTTGTATGGAAGATGTCATCTGCCATCGTGGTTCTGAATAATCCTATTAATTATCAAAATGCAAAGTTGCTCAAACACTTTCATTAGTTATTTTGGCAAAATAGTTCCCCTGAGTAAGTTATATTTATACTGCAAATGCTTCTAAAACTGAATTGACTATATGTAATTATGCAGACAAGTTTCCTCCCTCGGAGATAAATTCTTTTAGATCAGTATTCTTTATAAGAAAGTTCTTGTCCTACCATTGTCTCTCTAACAGAATAATCTACGGCCTCAGTTTCAGTGGGGAAGAGACTTTGCTCTCTATTGTGAATACAATATTTAGTTTTGGCTCTGGATATTGTTTTCTTCCATTAAAAAGTCAGGTACAGGATGGTAATTAAGAAAAAAATATATACCTTTCATGCCAAGTTTTGGAGGGTAGGTGTTTGTGAGAGGGGAAAAGGTAATATTGAGAATGAGTTAACAGGTCCAGACAATATGATCTGACTCAAACTTTTCCTCAAAAAAATTAAAACTATTTTTTTTTTTGGTATGAAAGTAACTTACCCTGGTTTATAGAAGTGCAATTGGGGTTTGTTTTAGACTTGTGGGGAGAGTTTCTATGAGAACAGAATTCATCTTTCTAATGAAGTTCATATTTAACATCTTGTTGCAGTGTTAAAACTATTACAGCATTGTACTGCACTTGAGAAAATTACTACAAGAGTGTTACAATATTTGAGGCTACTTGTGGGAAATACTGAAGTCATATTTTTTAAAAGGGTAGCTGCTTTCAATGGGATTTATAGCTACGTTCTTACATGTTAATCAAGAATTGTGTATATATATATTTAGGTGTGAGCTGCTATGACGCAGTCTGGTTCTTCGCTTTTCACGTCCACTCAGCTCTGGTCTAGCTAGGAGAAGGATCTGACCCTGGTAAAGGGCTTGTCTACATTACCCACGGGATTGATGGGCAGCGATTGATCCAGAGGGGGGTCGATTTATCGTGTCTAGTCTAGACATGATAAATCGACTGCCGAGTGCTCTCCCGTCGACTCCGGTACTCCACTGGAGCGAGAGGTGCAGGCGGAGTCGACGGGGGAGCATCAGCAGTCTACTAACCACAGTGAAGACATCGCGGTGAGTAGATCTAAGTATATCGACTTCAGCTATGTTATTCACGTAGCTGAAGTTGCGTAACTTAGATCGACCCCCCCCCCCCCCCAGTGTAAACCAGACCTAAGAGTTCCAGGAACATTTGGCAATTGTTTGGCCAGAATTTTAAGTAACTATTGTGCTTGGCGACATACCTGGTGCTGACTACCTGAAGAGTTTCTTTCCTCTTGAAAGTTTCTATCAGTGTGCTGTTGCACTGTAGGTTTTTTCCCTGTTGCAATAATCACTATGCAACACACAAAGAAGCTGGACACCTGGTAGTTTCAGTTATCTGGGGATTCCTGAATAACATAGAGCTGGGGTAGCTGGCTTGGCACTATGCTCACTTGCAGCCCTCAGTTTAGGAGTTGTGCCTGGAATGCTCCTGTTCTCCAGCAGTCCCCAACTTGCCAAACGGCCTCTTGGGTGCCGGTGGAATTTAAAAAACAGCGCAGGACTTGATCTAAGTTACATCAGGCTGATCCAGCAACCAGAAGCTCTGGATAATTGGGGATATAAATCACAGAATCATAGAAGATGAGGGTTGGAAGAGACCTCAGGAGGGCATCTAGTCCAACCCCCTGCTCAAAGCAGGACCAACCCCAAATAAATTATCCCAGCCAGCACTTTGTTAAGCCAGGCCTTAAAAACCTCTAAAGATGGAGATTCCACCATCTCCCTAGGTAACCCATTCCAGTGTTTCACCACCCTTCAATTGAAATAGTTTTTACTAATATCCAATTGCAACTTGTGACCACTGCTCCTCCCACACTGCAACTTGAGACCATTGCTCCTCGTTCTCTCATCTGCCACCACTGAGAACAGCCGAGCTCCATCCTCTTTGGAAACCCCCTTCAGGTAGTTGAAGGCTGCTATCAAATTCACCCTCACTGCAGACTAAATAAGCCCAGTTCCCTCAGCCTCTCCTTATAATTCACGCGCCCCAGCCCCCTAATCATTTTTGTTGCCCTCCGCTGGACTCTCTCCAACTTGTCCACATCCTTTTTGTAGTGGGGGGCCCAAAACTGGATGCAAAACTCCAGATGTGACCTCACCAGTGCCAAACAGAAGGGAATAATCACTTCCCTTGATCTGCTGGCAATGCTCCTACTAATGTTGTCTAATATGCCTTTAGCCTTCTTAGCCACAAGGACACACTCCTTTTCTGCAGAACTGTTACTTAGCCAGTTGGTCCCAAGTCTGTAGCAGTGCATGGGATTCTTCCATCCTAAGTGTAGAACTCTGTAAAGATGGCTTAAAGACATTTTCTCTTCCACCCCTCCTCGGCTGGGCCAAGTTAAGCTTTGAGACGACAGAGTAGCAGACTCTGTTTCTATATTCTAGTATAGGACCCCAATCCTGGAAAGATGTATGTATGCACTTAACTTTACACACTGAGCCCCATTAGCCATAAACCTTTGCCAGGTCAGGTCCTAAATAATTAATAAAATAAAGCAAAGGTTTCATATTCTTTAAAAAACATTTTCTGGCTTCCTCCCAACAACATTTTTCAGCAATGCATTTTTTTTTAACCTTTTCTCTTTAGAATTTATGGATTTTGTATTTGGTCCACATAGCTTTGCCTATGCTCTGCATGTATGTTTCCACAAGCAGCCCAGACCATGGTTTTAGATTTTACTCAGTAACATACTTCGTCCATATTTGGCTCACTCGAGGTGAAAGCAGCAACATTTGCTAGTGGAACTCTATATTTAGTATTGAATGAGGATCTTGCATATATAAATCATTGCCTCCAACATAGGAGGAAATTATTTATAATCAATGCACCAACACTTAGGCAAATATGACTGCTCAACTTTCCTAACAATGCTTATATTGTTAAAGAAACAATTGACAAAAACATTTTTCACACTGTCAACACAAATGGGAAAAGGACTCCATCTGGTTTCCAGTTGTAGGTGTACAATCATATATAATCTATACTGCAGTATTGACCAAATCTGTCTCACCTTGCCTACATGACTAGTCCTATTGATTTGAGGGAGGTCTTGTTAACATGACTAAGATGAGCAAGATTTTTTGTTGCTGCTCTTCTGGGCTTATTTAACATTTCTGATCTGAAGCACATCATTATATTTTAGAAACAAAATCACATTCTATTAGCAGTGGAAGGCCAGGTCATTCTTTCACTGTAGAAAGCAAGCAAATAACCAGACCAGGCCCAGTGCCATTAGTAGGATTGTCACATGCCCAGAATATGGGGTTTATTCTTTCATAGCTTCATATTGCTGGGAGTGTTCTTTTCATCCAGAGAACCTCCCAAGGCCCATTTCCCCCACTACTTTTACATCATAGAACCATAGGGGTGGAAGGGCCCTCAGGAGGTCATCTAGTCCATCCCCCTGCTCAAAGCAGGACCAATCACCAGACAGATTTTTACCCCAGTTCCCTAAATGGCCCCCTCAAGGATTGAACTCACAACCCTGGGTTTAGCAAGCCAATGCTCAAACCACTGAGCTATCCCACTTCTTTCCCCCTTTGTAAATTTATGTCTCTGGTTTTCCAAGAGGCACAGGAATTATGTCCTCCCTTCTCAAATCAATTGGATCACGGAGATGACCTTTTTTGTTTTCACCTTCTTCTGTAAAATGTAATAAATCAAATACGTGCCAAAAGTAAATTTTAAGCTCAAATATTTACCAGAAGTAAATTCTAAATAGTATAGTCTGTTATAAAATTTGCATTTCATCCTCTGTTGGTTATTTATACAAGCCATGCAAATCTGGAAGCAGAAGTAATATCATGTAACTCACGTAACTAACACAGGTGGATGTTTTCTAGGAACTGTCTGGGAACAATCTGCAGATCAAAAATTACTCATCCAAGAATTTCACACATAGCTGTAAATAATTTGTACAGTCACAAATGCCAAAGTCTGTTCACAGGCAGTTTGTGAACAGAAACAAAGGCCAAATGTATCAAATATGCACTGCAAGTTATTTAACTGTCTCTGTTAAACAATCACAAATTCATCTAGTCTGAATTAAGACACCCTGCTACACTCAGATACTGTACTGTAGACAAACTAGTCCTCTCTCAAGTGCTCAAACAGTAGCAGCCGGTGTCACATAAACAGAAACAATCAGTGTAGTGTATTTGATTTTGTGGCAATGAAACCTGTGAAACCAGGACCAAATGAAGGATGCTAAAGGAATCTAAAATCAGAATAGTGTTGCGATTGCTCATTTATAATCATCAGTGTTCAGGGTAACTGCACCTGTACTCCCTCTTCATGGTCCATCAAATGCACCCAACTCTTAGCCTTCTGGTTTCTCAACTGTTACCTCCCTTGGGCACAGACCCACATCTCTTCCCCTTCAGCGAGGGGTATTCCCAGGCTGCATAGCTCCCTGCCTACACTGTGATACCCCGTAGCAAATTTCACTTGGGGCCAGCAGACCTAGTGGGCAGACTGCAGCTCAGTCTCCTGGGGTCTTGGGATGGCCTTGCCAGGCTGTCTGAGGGCCTGGCAGCAGAGTTACAATTCATGGTGCCCTGGTGCTCCCCAGGTTCTCTTAGTCAGATGAAGGAAAGGTAGGGAAACCCGAGACCTCCATCTCTACTGGGCCTCATCCCAGGGCCCATGGGGAAAGAGGTGAGGAGAGTCTCAGCCTTGGAAGTGATACTCCACACCAGCCTCCCCTGTTCTCTCTTCAGTTTGAGGTGTGGTCCCAGCACTCTGCTTCTCTTTTAGTCAGACAATCTCAACCATTCAGACAATCAGCTGGTGCTTCTAAGCTCACTTTGAGCATCCTGTTGTTTCCCCTTGTCAGGGAAAAGATGGGGGGGAGGAAAGAGATCAGGCCTTTCCCATCATCCAGACCCTTCCTCTGTAGGTGGTTCAGTCCCAGAAGCTACTGCCTGACTGCTTGCCTTCAGTCTCATCTCTCCTCCACACACACACCATCCCCTGCTGGACTATCAGAGTCCCCATTTAAGCAGGTCCTCCATTTGGAGCATGTCCTGCAGCTGCTGAGGGCCAGAGCCTTCTTGGCCCCATACTGTTCCTTCACTCCTTTAGCCTTAGTGTTGGGTCTGTAAATGGTATCACATACACCCAGCAAACCAGACGGCTTAGTGCCCAGCTTTGCTGTCTCTCCAGGTGCCATGCAGGGCTGCCAACACTCCCTTATTTTCTCCTCTCTCTACAACAAGATTGGGAGTTGATGAGTGCTGCAATACCCCTGGCATTCAGTAGGTGAGTACTGCTAAGTATTATTAATAAACAACAACATCAGGAGAAGGGGTGGGGCGGGAGTGCTAAGAAAACAGTCCCATATTTTTTAAATACAATGTTGGCAACCCTACTTTATTAAGCAAGCACATTTATTCTTCAGGTGAATACATTATTAAAGGAAACATTAAAAGCAAAATAAAACCATATACGGATGCTAGAAAGAAATTATCCCCAACTCCAGCCAAGGCTCTGGAAGATAATAAGTCCTTCAGACCTCTCACAGAGTTTTTTTTCTGTGGTTACAAGTTCATAACAGCTTAAGCTCAGAACAAGAACCACCATGAATAGTTCATTCTTTCCTTTATGCAGTTTGGGCCTTTGATCCTGTCATCATGTAACAGATGATCAGCAGACAATGCTTCTCTCCTCAGGGCACAGTTTCAAAAGGTTGGGTCTTTTTACAACCAAAGGAGGGATTTTGCATTCATCTCTCACCCAAGTACTTCCTCGGAAACCTACTTAACTTTTTTTTTGTCCCAGAAGTTCATTCTTATCTGGCACATTGTTCAAAATAGTCCTTTGAAGGTCCTCACACTTCCCAGGATTTGCTTTGGTCACATCTCTTCCCTAGAGAAGGTACATACAATTCCACAATACATAAATTGTGCATTTGTAATACAACGGACCCCAAAGCTACTTAAACTTAATTCACTAAGGTTTTTCAAGGGATTGCAGGAAATTGCCAGATCTGTCACAATGACGTTGCAAGTTCTCAACCATGTATTTTTGCTGGATCTGCCCTCCGCAGAGCCTCACATGTCAGGTCCCTGTTTTCTAATCATATCTTCACTTTCCATGTTCAATATAAATAGCTGAACAGAACACAATGGGCTTTTTCATTTTCCACTGGCCCCAGAGGCTCCCGCCCCTTGCAGAACGCAACACACTGCGTAGGAGCAGGGATGGTTCATGCCGAGTGCTGAAAGAACATAGAAGTTCAGGTTGGGATTTCAGGCTGCTGCCTCAGCAGCGTCCAGCTGAAGATCTCCTGAAGCCATCTGCATTAGAGGCACTATGAAGGAAGAGACGGAAAGCGGGAGGCTTACTCAGAGCCCTTCCAGGCACATATCAGCATTGGTGAGAGGGTGAATCCTGAGTCAGGGGGCTTTCCCAGTGCCTAAAGGTGAAGACTGGGCTTGCAATTAAGACACTAGACTGGGATTCAGGTGATGTGGGTTCAAGTCCCAGCTCTGCCACAGGCCTTAGGAAAATCAGTTCCCCCTATGTGAAACAGGGATAACAACACTTACTCCTACCCGATGTGTGTGTCTTCTCTATGTAGACTGTAAGCCCTTTGGAGCAGGGGTTGTCTTTTTTTAAACACATTGTACGTGTTTGTACAATGCCTAGGGAGCCTCAATCTTGCTACTGTAACAATAAATATTAATGCTGAATGCTCCTGCTCTCTCCCTTGGAGTTTTCTTGTATTAGTCTGGTCACCCCTTCCCTCTCCCTACACTGGAAATCACTGTGTTAATACTTACATAGCTCTGTGCATTTCATATGCAAGACCTTTATATACCCTTGAAAAATACCAATATTTATGTAAAATGTATTATTTTATAAATGCACATCACATGGATTAACACTGTGTTTAGCAATGGCTTCATACACACAGTTACATGTATAACTGAATAACGACCTATTATCTAGGGTCAAGATTAATCTCCCCCCTTGTTTTTCCCATTCTACACTTTTAAAGACAAAGGCTTAATCAAGTCACTCATCCAAATCACGATCATCCTGAAACACATTTTCAATTAATAAAATGATCCACAACGCAGCCTAATGCACTGAGTGCTGACTAAAAGAAAAAGGAACAATTATTACCAACAGCCAGTTTGATTCAAGTACGCCAATAGATTAAAAAAGAAAAGAAAGGCGGGGGGGGGGGGAAACAGACTGCCCCATATTTCTGGTTTATTAGGAGGTGAAGTGATTTTGTCCCGTCAGTAAAATCAGCTCCTTCTGTACCCAACAGGAAAATTATAAGGCCGCCTTTCCCACCCACACTACAGAGATACTTACCATTAATTTTGTCCTAATGCAATTTAATCTGATATTCTGAATCAGGAAGCATTTCTGTTTGGGGAACAGATTGACTGTTAACTTTTTTTTTTACTGGAGTTAATTTCCTTAAAGTTTGTAGACCTGGATAGGATATTTCTTAAGGTGTTTTTATATTTTAAATATTATGTCTATAGAATTATACCCAAGTATATTTTACAGCCATTGAATCAGGACCTAAAGAAAAAAAGTAGTATGAAATTATTTTCAGAGCCTTTCAAAATTTTCCTGATCAAAAGGCATTAATTTTTCAGGGAGGCTGCATAAGTCAAAACAATGCTTAATGACTGACGAAATTCACATTTTTGTGCTTTACTCACAGAATATAACTGATAACGGTATCTGCCTTTTAACATTATGCACCGTTAATATTATATACTTCAGAATGAATGTTCTGAATATATACTTCAGCTAAGAATGTTCAGTATGAAGTACTATTTATAACAAAATAGCCCTGCTGATACATTCAATTTTTTAAATTGTTTTTTGCCAACTGAACAACATAGGTCACCCTGAAACAAATTTTATTCTGAAGGATTTGTGACTGGATTCAAAGCTCATTAAAATCAATGGAATGAGTCCTAATGGAGTTAAACGGGGTTGGGATCCTCCCCCTTACAGAGACATTGGTGTCATTTTTAAGGGCTTTCCCCCCACCATAATTTACTATAGCTGATAAGTTAGTCAAACATTTGTCCATACCAGGGGTCGGCAACGTTTGGCATGCGGCTCGCCAGGGTAAGCACCCTAGCGGGCCAGGCCAGTTTATTTACCTGCTGACGTGGCAGGTTCGGCCGATCGCGGCCCCCACTGGCCACGGTTTGCCGTCCCGGGCCAATGGGGGGCGGTGGGAAGCGACGCGGGTGAGGGATGTGCTGGTCGCGGCTTCCCGCCAATCCCATTGTCCCAGGACGGGGGACCGCGGCCAGTGGGGGCCACGATCAGCCTTACCTGCCGCGTCAGCAGGTAAATAAACTGGCCCGGCCCGCTAGGGTGCTTACCCTGGCGAGCCGCGTGCCAAATGTTGCCGACCCCTGGTCCATACATTTGTTGCTAATCATACCAGAAGCCATCCAAAAACGTAAGGCTAAAATATTTACTTCAGATGTATATGTAAGTGTGTGTTACAGGTCACTCTCGATGTCCAATCCACAAAAGATTAAAGTCTGTTACAGCCTTGACTAGAGAACTGTGGAGCTTTATGCTTTTAGCTCTAGACAACCCCAGTTCAGTCTCTGGTGTGTCAGCCAAGATGGCGGCCATCACACTTTTGATTTCAGTTCTCTTACTGATTTGAAGCAGGTCAAGGCATGCAGACACAAATGTAGGATACAGTGGAAGCAACTGAAGAAATATAGACTGGTTGCAAGTGAAGTGGAAATTGGAGTAAGCAATATTATCCTGATTAAGGCCCTCTACCCTACATATCAACACAAGGAATTAAGGGGGCATAGTGTGGACTAACTGTATTGCCAGTCTCAAAATAAGGGGTAAAGGTATCAAGGAAGAGCAGGCTTGCAGGACTGAAAAAACCCCTTCTCACCCATGCAGATGGG
Source organism: Chrysemys picta bellii (assembly GCF_011386835.1). Lineage (NCBI taxonomy): Eukaryota > Metazoa > Chordata > Testudines > Emydidae > Chrysemys > Chrysemys picta. Next base: position 35,693,340 of record NC_088804.1, on the reverse strand, counting down.
CATTGGGTAGACAGAAAGGGACAGAGAATAGCCTTGATTCCCCCCCCCCATACACACACACACACACACAGTCCCAAGTTTGTTGGCCAACACTGTTCAATTCCTTCCCTGGTGTGCTTTACCTAAGCTCCACCCCTTACTGAGGGGCTAGGAAGAAAGTGACAATGTAGCCCTAATTTATTCACTGCTCTATAGAGGGTGCTTCTTTAATAACACTGGTCTACAATTTTTGAGAAGTCGTCTGCTTCAGAGATAAAATGTGCTATTTATTATGTATTTTTGATGTGCTGAATTCAAATATGACAATTAAAACAACTGATTGGCTACTGTTTCTAAGATATTTAAGTTTTTACATTTTATGTCTATGTATATTGTGTAGATAGTAGAGTTTTAATCATAAATTGTAAACCTAGGTCTTTTAATGTGTTTATGGTTGCTTTACATGATAATATTTCACCTGTCCTGTTTATGTAACACTTTAAAAATCAGCAAAAAGGGTTATATAAATAAAATGTATTATGAAACAAAGGCAAAAAACTATTATGTACATAGTTTAGTCCTATTCAGTGTATACTCGGCGCTTCTTGGCTTGTCTCGTGTATTCATTAAATGGAGCATCTCTTGTCACTGTCCAGCAATAGTCTGCAAGCATTGATGGGCTCCATTTGCCCTGATAGCATTTCTCCATTGTTGCAATGTCCTGGTGAAATCGCTCCCGCTCACTGCTCCGCAGTTCGGTGGAAAAAAATCTAGATGAGAGTGCAAAAAAATGTATCTTTAGTAACATGTTGCAACCAAGGCTTTTGTATGCCTTGAGGAGATTTTCCACCAACAACCTGTAGTTGTCTGCCTTGTTGTTTCCGAGAAAATGTATTGCCACTAACTGGAAGGCTTTCCATGCCGTCTTTTCCTTGCCACGCAGTGCATGGTCAAATGCATCATCTCGAAGAAGTTCACGAATCTGAGGACCAACAAAGACACCTTCCTTTATCGTAGCTTCACTTAACCTTGGAAATTTTCCACAGAGGTACTTGAAAGCTGTTTGTGTTTTGTCAATGGCCTTGACAAAGTTCTTCATCAGACCCAGCTTGATGTGTAAGGGTGGTAACAAAATCTTCCCTTGATTCAATAAGTGGTGGATGCTGAACACTTTTCCTCCCTGTCGGACTGGCCAATCTTTCTTGATGTAGTGGGAATCTCTTGCACGACTATCCCATTCGCAGAGAAAACAGCAGTACTTTGTGTATCCAGTCTGCAGACCAAGCAAGAGAGCAACAACCTTCAAATCACCACAAAGCTGCCACTGATGTTGGTCATAGTTTATGCACCTCAAAAGTTTTTCATGTTGTCATAGGTTTCCTTCGTATGGACTGCATGACCAACTGGAATTGATGGCAAAACATTGCCATTATGCAGTAAAACAGCTTTAAGACTAGTCTTCGATGAATCAATGAACAGTCTCCACTCATCTGGATCGTGAACGATGTTGAGGGCTGCCATCACACCATCGATGTTGTTGCAGGCTACAAGATCACCTTCCATGAAGAAGAATGGGACAAGATCCTTTTGACGGTCACAGAACATGGAAACCCTAACATCACCTGCCAGGAGATTCCACTGCTGTAGTCTGGAGCCCAACAGCTCTGCCTTACTCTTGGGTAGTTCCAAATCCCTGACAAGGTCATTCAGTTCACCTTGTGTTATGAGGTGGGGTTCAGAGGAGGAGGATGGGAGAAAATGTGGGTCCTGTGACATTGATGGTTCAGGACCAGAAGTTTCATCCTCTTCCTCGTCTGACTCAAGTGAGAATGATTCTGGTGCATCAGGAACCGGCAGTCCTTCTCCATGGGGTACTGGGCGTATAGCTGATGGAATGTTTGGATAATACACAATCCACTTTTTCTTCTTTGACACACCTTTCCCAACTGGAGGCACCATGCAGAAGTAACAATTGCTGGTATGATCTGTTGGCTCTCTCCAAATCATTGGCACTGCAAAAGGCATAGATTTCCTTTTCCTGTTCAACCACTGGCGAAGATTTGTTGCACAAGTGTTGCAGCATATGTGTGGAGCCCACCTCTTGTCCTGATCTCCAATTTTGCAGCCAAAATAAAGGTGATAGGCTTTCTTAACCATAGTGGTTATACTGCGCTTTTGTGATGCAAAAGTCACTTCACCACAAACATAGCAGAAGTTATCTGCACTGTTCACCAGGGCCGGCTCTAGGATTTTTGCCACCCCAAGCAAAAACAATTTTGGCCGCCCATCCCCCCCCATTTTTTAATTACCCCACCCCCGGCCCCGCCTCAACTCCGCCCCTTCCCCAAATCCCCAGCCCTGTCTTCTCCCCCCAGGCTCTCAAGCCTAGGAGGGAGGGGGAGCAGCAGTGCACAAATCAGCTGTTTCGCGTGCCGCGGCCGCTCGGGATCTCCCCCTCCCTCCCAGGTTTGAGAGCCTGGGAGGGAGGGGGAGATCCCGAGCGGCCCTGGCGCGCGAAACAGCTGATTCGCGCGCCGTTGCTCGCCCTCCCTCCCAGGTTTCAGAGCCTGGGAGGGAGGGCGAGTAGCGGCACGTGAATCAGCTGTTTTGCGCGCAAGCGGCAGCAGCAGCGGAGGTGAGCTAGGGTGGCCGGGGCACATTTTTAGGGGCAGCAGGGGAGGCATTCTGGCGCCGGCCATGCCGCCCCTAAAAATGTGCCACCCCAAGCACCAGCTTGTTTTGCTGGTGCCTAGAGCCGGCCCTGCTGTTCACACAAGTACGAGGCATCTCTGCTCACTTTGGCTAAACAGAAATGTGTTCCTTTGCAAAATCAAACACTGACAAATAAGAGAGCACGACACTGTATGATTTCTAGAGCGGATATAGGGCAATTTGTTCAGCAGAGTGACATAAGCTTCGTTATGACTGTATCATCCTTGACTTCTAGGAATAACATTATGCAATTCAAATCATGTATGACGCAATACCAGCTTCAGATTGCATCATTCATTGTTTTGCCTAAAAAGCAAGTACTGTCCAAACCCAGTCATAGATTTATTCATAGATCCAGTCAAAGATGTATTTTACTCATTTCTGGTTTAAATTGAGATCCCTTCCCTTTTATAACTCACTTATCCTCTGCCATTCCCAAGCCAAGGGTCGTGTATACTGACCCAATAGCATATCTTGAAAACTAGAGCCAATCAACAATTTTAAGCATCATTTTCGTTCTCAGTGACCCAGAATTAGTAAAGTTTGACGACATTTATTTCAGAAGCATTTTGGCTGTAGAGCAGTGTAACATGAGATGGAACAGTCTATTATTTAACAATAAGGCTTGGATACTCACTACCTAGCGGGAATATTTCTGCACTCAAAAAGTGCATCTAAAACTTTCTCTGCACTAGAAACTACCCATTTCTATGATGACAGCAGAATTTTCCTTCCCTGTATCTCTTCAGAAAGTCATTCTAGAGTAGTTAGGAGTTAGTGCCTGTAAAAACAACTAAAACACATACTTTTATTCTAGGCAGTGCTTCTGCTGCAAAAGATTGGTTGTACCAATGAGAGTTTCTGCCATTCCAAACCAAATATAGAATACCATGACACACTCTTCCTAATTTAAGCTAGGCATTTGATTATAACATTTCTTTGTAAAAAGCTGATCCTACAGGTGACATAGCTAGAAGGCAGAAAATAGAAATTCTATAAGCTTTCTCAATATTCACTCCCAGCAAAAACCCACACCCAACTGTAAAGGATACTGTATGCTGTTTTCAGTTCCTTTTTGGGAGATATCACATTAATGAAAGGTAATGGTTGAATGCAGATGGCCTGGATAGTGTCTCTGTTTAGACACAATGTCTCTTGTATTTCCAGCAAACACAAATGACTGCCTTTATGCTTCACATCAGTAGAAAGCTTTGAGAGTATCAGAATATTATTCCCACACGAAGAGAAAGCAGTGTCATTATATATGGACACTACCTTCACATTTAGTATTTATGATCCCAGTCGTGATCCTAGTGAAGTCACTGAGAGTTTTGCCATTGAGTTCAATGAGCACAGAATCAGGTTGATAATACCTCAAATGAGATCATTCAACTGCCTTACTTCATAAGGACAGATGCCATAATTCATAAGTACGCTGATGAGCTTGAAAGAAAGCCTTTATGTTTTGACATAGCCTTTTAAAATATTAATAAATGTTGTGCTTCCCCCCCCTCACAAAAAAGCAAGCTATTGGGACAGTTTCTGTTGACAGTCACACCAGTGTAAATCAGGAATTATTTTATTGAAGTCAGAAGAGTTTTACTGGCGGAACCAAGAGCGGAATTCAAACCCCTAGCCTTTTGGGTCATGAGTGTGTGTGGGATGGTGATGAGTGCTTCTTGGGCTGAAGGTGCATGCAGAGGGGCCCAGAACCTCCCAGGGCAAGCTCAGAACATCACAGGATCAAGCCCTTGAAGCTCATTGTCAGGAATCGGGGTCTGCAACATAGCCTAATGAGGGCAGCTGGTGACTAATAGGCTGACTAATTGGCTACACCACCTGATTGGTTGGAAGGATTAGCCCCGCAGCAGCAGCAGCTCAGTGGCTGCTCAAAGCATGTGCCCATGGCTGCAATAGCTCCTGTGCCTGCTTGTTCCCTGATCCTTGTCTCTCTCTAGGTAATTTGGTCCTGACCCTGGGCTCTAACTCCTGGCTCCTAACTCTGACTCTCACCCCTGGCTCTGGCATCTGACTTCTGACTCCAGCTTTGACCCCGGGCTCTGACTCCTGGCTACCAACTCCTGCTCCAACCATTAGGCCTAACTGCCCACATCCCAGTCACTGACACTCATGTAAAAAAGGGTGGGCTGATATTCCGAATAAAGGGACGGTGCAGTTTGTCGCTGATAAAGTACTACCACTGTCTCTTTCAGGTGATCTCATGGTAGATCTTTATGCAGCATATTAGCCTTGAACAGTTTAAAAAATAATAATAAAAAATGAATACATTTTCAACCAAGATGTTTACATACTATATCAAAGGCAGATTTGTGTTAGGAAAGTAAATAAATAAATTTTAAATTGCATGTAGGCTATCACTACTTAATCTTTTGCAAAATTTGTAAGTCCTTTCTCATTCGAAGGATTTGCTTGTGCATACCAGGCCTATCAACTAGCAAAAACTCCGGGGCGCATGCAAAATGCATGGTACTGCACTGATTCTTATTTGCAAAGTCCTTAAAGCTACGGAAAACCTTGCCATTTATATAGGGATATAAATAATTTGGTGATAGAGTTCACAAAATAACAACAGACTAACTATTTCCATCTGTGAATACACAGGTCACATTTGACTGAACACTCAAAAGTCTTCTTCATCAATAGCGCCTTGACACTAGCTGTAGAACTGGGTACTTGGCCACATAAAATATGCAATAGTTCTCTAGTGTGATTAGTGCCATTATTTAAAATGCATTTGTCTCTACAAAGTTAAACATTTAGCCCATTTTGACTAGTGATGCAAAGCATGACCCTTTTAAGTAGCAAGAACTATGGTATCATGCTGAGATCATAAAGTACAGTCCATGAGACGGCAATACACTGAGTGCAAGAGCCAAGTCTCATTTTAAAAGGATTATTTTCTAGCCTTTATCTGAAAAAGCTGCACGTCGTATATCTAATTCATTTCTCTCAGAACCACAAAAGTTTAAGTAATTCTAGAGACAGAAAAGAAATGAAAGACAAAATGATTTAAAGATCTAAGAGATGCCAAATGGTTCAACAAAAGTTGGACACCGCAAAATCCAAGTGTGCCTGCTGACTCACAGGCAGATTAATATATTTCCACCTACAGGAAGCTGAACATTTGCTGATGAAATGATTTGTGTTGCTAAAACATGAATCCAGCCATTTCATTATAGCTGGTAACAAATGAAATATTTTAGACAAATCTATTGTCATCAATGAGTTTCTTGTTTGTTACTATGCAGTAAAGTGTGGCATTCTTGAAACTTCACTGTGACAGCAGGAGTAGACCTCGTTCTCCCATGCCAACAACATGCGCTTTTAGCACTTGCGCTAAATGGAGATCTTTAGTTCTGAGCGGTAGAGATCATGTGACACACACATCTCACCATTTATTAATTCATTCAGTGGGGAGCCATAGAAGCTACGCACACTGTGCAGCTCGTTATTTAATGATAATAGAATATATTGAGGATTTTTGGTGGTGTCAAAAAAACCAATGGCAATAACGGACTCCTGACAAGGCAGGACTTTACAATGATCAGGTGTCCTTTTACTCCACTTGTACAGATTCATGGAATTCAGTTGCCTCATGGTTGATAAAATGGGAGGGCAAATATCTATATTATTAGTAGTAAAAGTCTTGTCCCTGATCAGACTGATTTATAAAATGCTTATTCAGTTTGATGTTGCACCTGGAATGCATTTGGGGTTCTTAATGTCTCATACAGTGAGAAGACAACATCCTTTCTGCAGCCCTATAAACCTTGTACAAGGGGCAGGTGGTGTGGTCACAGCAATGGGTGAAGTGAAGTGAAGATCTGGATAGTTAAGAACTCCAGGATTGTTGCATCCAGTAACTGAGGCATGTGATGCTTTTTGTGAGATTTCAAATCATATTGAATTTTTATTCTGCAACTCTTATGATGAAAAGGACCTTGCTGTTACAAGTAATCCCTCTGACTTCATAAGAATACATGTAGACTAAGGTACAGATGAATGCAAGTAATGGCGACAGAATCAGGTCATCACCATCTCCGGGTCATTGCCAAGATCCAGAATGAACTACCTGTCTTTGTGATAGCAGTATTCTTGGGTAAGGACAAATGCAGAGTATTCTTTGTTTGTGATGGTCACTGATGCTGGAGATGTCTACTAAGATAGGTGCTATTATTATAATTGTTCCTTTTGGCTGGTGAAAGCCAACACAGCGGTGTTGGGGGTAATTATTAGACATGATTATTGATACCTCCAAGGAGAGAAACTACTACACTCAAGAAATCATCTTTTGACATGAATAATTGCTCCAATTATTGCCCTGTTTCAAATCTCCACTATTTGAGGAGGTTTATGGAAGATACCGTGGTAAGACAATTCCAGCAACGTCAAGAATCCTCAGGATTCACTGATCTCAGAAAATTTTACTTTGGGTCAGAGTATAATCAATGCTGGGAGATCATCAACTAAAATTTCATTTATGAATGGCAGAAGTGATTGTAGACTATAAGAAGTAATCCTTCTTGTAGTCTACAATCACTTCTGCCATTCATGGGATCATTCTTGGATGGGATCATTCTTGAATGGCTTGGGTCCTTTCTGTCTGAAAAGATCAAGAGGAAAGTAGTGGACAATTCATCATCTATTCCAAGGTGCTCTCTTGGGTTCTGCAGGGTTCTGGTGTGTCATGTCTCTTGTTCAGTCTCTCTACGGGGCTACCTAAAAATATTTTTTCTGTATGGACATTAAAGATTTAATATTGAATAGGGGTCTCTGTGTCCTTTTCCAAAATCCCCACTATAAAAGCAACTACATTTCAGGGATGAAATAATCCATCACTCATACATTAATGTATACTAAACAGATCTACACAAATACTTTATATTATACAGATGTTTGTATATAGATAGACACTATCTACACTCTTATGGATATGCTTTAAGAATCTTAAAACATGAAAGCTGCTTTATAAATATGACATTATTACACATCTTAATGGACATCTTATCCTTTATGATCTCTTTTTACATTCTTGTAAATCATATTTAGCCAGTTGCTTTCCCTCCAACATCCCCCAGTTACTGGAATGAATTTTAAATGTAAGCTTTTCCCCCAATGATTCCTTTACATCTTCTCCACATCTCTGGAGCAGATTTCCCCACAACGTCATTATAAATCTTAGCAGCTCGACACATCATCCCAGATGTGCACTAAGACAGACAAGGTGTTAGGGATGGGGTTTAATTAGGCCGCAATTTTTATTAAATTAACTCATCAAGGAGCTCTCTCTGTCATTCATACAATGCAGACCACCATTCTGTAATCATTTCCACCTGGTGGGTGTCTGCCATCGGTCCACCATCCCAGCACATTGCTGGGACCCCACCACCTGCCCCTTGTACAAGGGCTTATGGGGCTGCAGAAAGGGTGTTGTCTCCTCGCTGTACGAGACATTAAGAGTCCCAAATGCATTCCAGCTGGGTAAGAAAAGAGGCTCGGGCTGCAGGGACAGGGTTTATATATCCTTCCCTGGGTGCACAGGGGCCAATGGTTACCTGAGCTCACTCACCTGCCCAGATGCTATCCTCTCCCCACTCCCTTCCTTGCAATCCCCAGGGGTGTGACCCTTAAAGGAGCCACTACTGATTTTCCTGCCAGTCCACAGAATGACAGCCCCCCTCCCCTTGAAGTAGCAAACGTTACATGAGGGTGATATAGTCTTCCTCATGTCAAAGGAATGCTTTCAGGTTGGACTCCTAGCAGTACTGCCCTGAGAAGGTTTATGTTTCAAAACAAAATAATTTATTACTATTCTACTAAATGTGAACCGTTGCCTTTTAAATAGTTTTAAACATGAAGAGGCTATTTATTATCCCAAATCATAAAGCGGGATTTCATCCCTGGCCAAAGAAGCAGCGCATGGCCTGTGCTCCCCTCAGATCCCAATACTGCCTCATGATAATGCTTCAGAGGGACATAACTGGAGCATGGGTATTTTCCAAGCCCTCTGCATGGGGGTGAATTTTACCCAAACAGTACAATCATTGAACAACCCTTGCTCCCACTGAAATAAATGCCAGCTAGGCACAGGATTGGCCTACATGCATTTAAACAATAAACAGAGCATTTGGTTACAGTGCAGGGGCTTAATTTTGGCTTTTGCATTTCACCTGTAAAGAAACCACATGTCCATACTAACAGCACAGCAAGCAGCTGCCCATCTTACAGTGAAACAGATGCACAGATGACATCTATTCTTCTTGCAAAACACAAAGTTCTATACTCAGGTCCTGGCTGGTGAGTAAAGGGAATTGTGATTCTTAAATATTTTATTATGGAATATGTTCTGTTGTAATCCTTCAGTCTACCCACTGGTCCTGGCTCTTAAATAATTATTTGTATTTATTTCTGAATGATTTCATTTCACCTTTAACACTTAAAACATTCTATGCTGCCTGGATTCTGTTTGCGAATGACAAGCACAAAGTCCCTCTCCTAGGATAAGTACTCTCTAGTTCATATAAAATCAGAACGTAGATTATTCACTAGGAAAGCACAGAACATGCAGTGCAGCCAACAGTTTATAATTTCAAAGCGAATTATTCATGTTTCCAGTCTATAAGACCATTTTTTTCTTTCCTTAAATAACTGACTACTTCTCATTTACATGCTGAAGTTGTGCACTGAGGGAAAAGGGAGCAAAGTTAGCAAACAAGATTGGTGCCAATTCCATTGGTGCTCCAGGGCCGGAGCACCCATGGAAAAAAAATAGTGGGTGCTCAGCACCCATCAGCCACAGCGATTCGGCGGCTGCTACTGATCAGCTGTTTGGCAGCTGGGGGAGGTTCTTGAGAGAGGGCAGAGAGATGGGAGTGGTGGGCGGATGGGGCCTTGGGGGAGAGGTTGGAACAGGGTGGGAAGAGGCAGAGAAAAGGTGGGGCCTCAGGGGAGGAGCAGAGTGGGAGCGGGGGCTTGGGGCGGAGCAACCCAGGAGAAAAAGAAACTCAGTGCTTATGGCTAACATTTGATCTAAGCATTTACACATACAATGAGAGATGTTACTAGAAATACTTTGCTCAAAGATGGAATGTAAGTTAATCAGAATCATCAGTGGATCATGTTCTTTACTCTGCCATTCAATACAAAAAGCAATTGTTTCTATAGCAACTGCTGCATCTCTTGGCACCATGATAATTCTTAGATAAATGGTACATTGTTAGGACATATTCCAGAACCAATGAATGTGAAATCTGGATTTGTTCAGCAGCAGGAATTTGCAGAGGAAATGCACTCAAGTGCTGAAGATCTACACCAGTGAGAGCTGATGCAGAGAGGTAGCTGAGTGGATGGAGAACTCAGGGATGGGATGTACACAGTGGAGTCTCTTTACTTCATGTACACTGCTAAGAGGCTGTCTCTGTCAGCCTTGAATGGCTTGCCAGGATGGGACTGTGAGCCAGGAGAGAAGCTCTCAGAACCACACTTATGTGTATCTAGTAGTTCAAACTCCTGCATAGAAGGTCTGATCCAAACCTGACTGAAGTCAGTGAAAAACTATTAACTTCAGTGGACTTTGAATTAGTCTCAGAGAGCAGAGGAACCGTGTTTGACTAGGGTTTTGGGTGCAAAATGGTTTGAGCGGCTAAGGAGGATTTAGAGAGGGCTCTGTGTTGTATAATGATTTCACAACACGCAGAGAGCTGCAATGGGACTTTAATACATTTAGACATAGAAATAAATAATTGGAACACATTATTGACTCATCCACTGATGGCAATGGGGTATTGCATTAATGGACCGAAAGTAAAATGTGATCATGTAGTTATAGGGGTTTTGAAGGTTATCTCAACTAAAAATGATTTTCACTTAAATCATTCAACGGTTGGCCATAAAAAGGAGAAAAGCTATTTACCAAAATACTATCCATATACCAACACTTATGGCTTCATGTGGATGAAGTTTAAAACATACAAACAAATCTCATACAGATTTGCACATTAGTGGAAGAATATGTCAAACATTCTGTTTCAGCAAATACAGAAATGTCATATTTCATCTAATCTTGGTGTTTGTGTCTAAACTTTCCAGTAAAATAGAAACAAAGACTTTTTTGGTTAGGGATTTAACACAGACTACGTGTTTTTGAAAACCTAATGGGCCCTTTTTATGTTGTAATATGAAATATCTCAAAGTTTTCTGAAAAGAAGCAATTTTCTACATCATATCTTTTTGATCAGCATAAGAACTCATAAGTATATTATCAATATTAATGGAGCACAGTGACTTTAGGAATATTTTTGTAGTCTCTTGAAATGATATGTAAAGTACTGCATTGTATGTACTCCTCTTTGAAGCAACTGCTGCTTGTAAAATCTAATAAGATGAAAATCAGCAATCCTATTTGTCAATCTCTCATATGAGAGTCCAATTCATACACTTGTACAGTCATTTTCAGGTCATTTGGAATTTCCCTCCAAACTGATATGATATTGAAAAAATGCTAATCTTCCTTGATAGGAACTATTACTGGTTATATCATAGAGGTTGGTACTTTATGATGTTTTCAAATAACCTACAGTAGTTGTACTGCAAAATGATCCTTTTTCATCAGTACTAAAATAGACAGTCACGTACCTAGGGTCTAGGGCCTCAGCATTTCTCCTCTGCTATAAACAAAATGTGCAACCTTTTGGTATTACATGGGCAGAGCAGACAGTGAAATCACAAAAAAAATGTGCTGCAATTTGAACATGGCATGATTATGTCAATCAGAGAAATGTGGGGGTGGAAGGGAACTTGAGAAGTCATCTAGTCCAGTTCCCCATGCTGAGGTAGGACCAAGCAAACCTAGACCAGCCCTCACAAGTGCTTGTCTAACATGTTCTTTAAAAAGCCCTCCAAGGATGGGGATTTTACAACTTCCCTTGGGAGTCTATTCCAGAGTTTAACTACCCATATAGTTAGAAAGCTTTTCCTAATTTCTAATCTAAATCTCCCCTGCTGCAAATTAAGCCCATTACTTCTTGTTCTACCATCAGTAGACATGGAGAACAACTGGTCACCATCCTTTTTATCAGAGGGGTAGCCGTGTTAGTCTGAATCTGTAAAAAGCAACAGAGGGTCCTGTGGCACCTTTAAGACTAACAGAAGTATTGGGAGCATAAGCTTTCGTGGGTAAGAACCTCACTTATTCAGATGCAAGAAGCTTTTTACTCTGTTGCTTTTTACATCCTTTTTATAACAGCCCTTACCACTTTTGAAGATTGCTGTCTGGCCCCACCCCCCTCAGTCTTATTTTCTCAAGACTACAATATGCTAACTTTTTAACCTTTCCTCATAAAAGACTTAGAAAACCTGATTTATCATTTTTGTTGCTCTTCTCTGGAGTTCCTCCAATTTTCCACAGCTTTTCTGAAGGCTAGGGGCCCAGAACTGGACACACTATTCCAGCTGAGACCTCACTAATGCTGGGTACAGCAGGACAGTTAACTCCCGTGTCTTACCTATGACACGCCTATTAATACACCCTATAATTATATTAGCTCCTTTTTCACAACTGCAATACATAGTTGACTCATATTCAGTTCGTGACCCACTACTGCCAGAATCGCTGGCTGAGGCAGAAGCAGATGCAGGCTGGAGCAGGGACTGGCTAGCGTGGAAGCAGGCAGGGGCTAGAGTTGAAGCAGGAACAAGACCCAGCTAGAGCAGAAGTACAAGCAGGAGCAAGGGCTGGCTAGAGATAAAGCAGGAGTACAGACACTGTGTCAGAACTACCAGGCAATGGGAACATTTCCAGCTAGGTAATGATGGTGAGCAGACTGGAGAAACTGCTCCCCTTAGGAGTCTATACATTTGCCTTGGGATCACATGAGCGGGTTCTGGCCTGAGGATTGGCTGAACCCTGCTTGTACGGCATGGGGCCTATCACAAGACCTGCAGGTAATTGCTGTGGATGACTCATCATACTCTCTGGCTCAGGGATGAGTAATCAGACTTGGGCAGGCTCAGAGGTAACTCAGGGATGACTCATGACAAATGTAACCTCCAGATTCTTTTCAGTAGTACTACTGCCTACCCAATGATTCCCCATTTTGTCTCATTTTTCTTCCTAACTGCAGTACTTTGCACTTGTCCAGTGAATTTCATCTTGGTGATTTCAGACCAAAATATAGCACTCTTTCATAATACCATCTAGTTCTGATATAGTACCTTTCAACCATAGGTCTCAATGTGCTTTACACAGGGCTAAGAATCATTATTCTCATTCTATTGAGGAACAAGATGGTCAGGGCCAGCTTTATGACCCGCGGGGCCCGATTCCAATACCCGGTGGCAGTCTGGGGCTTCAGCGGCACTTCGCGGTGGGGGGTCCGCTCCGGGTCTTCCGCGGCACTGAAGGACCCCCCGCCGCCGAAATGCTGCCGAAGACCTCCGGAGCGGGGCCCTCTTAGGCGCGGGGCTTGATTCCGGGGAATCGGGTGAATCAGCTTAAAGCCGGCCCTGAAGATGGTGAAGTAACTTGCCACAGGGCAAGTGCCAACAGCTGAGCCAGGAACAAAACCTAGCTCTCCTGAGTCTCAGTCTACTCTCCTCGACATTATATGTAACAGACATATATTACCATAATGTTGAAAACCAAAACTTTAAAATAGGGAAACTGCAGGCAGTGTAGAATACTGCAGGGCTAGTCAGTTAAAGTGGATGGTACAGGGCAGCTTGACTGCAACAAGTTCATTCCCTTCTTTCTGAGCTACTACCAGAAGCTATTTTAAGTTCTGCTCCTGTATTACATGCTGTCCAAGAGTGCTCTCCTCCCTCTTATCTCTTCTTTTATTTTCCCATCTGGTGCCTGAAAAGAGTCCTGAGGGGTTGACAGTTTCCATTTAATCATTTCATCCTTGTGGATGGAAGGATCCTGGGCACCACGCTGTACCGCTTTTCCTGGCTGGAATTTGTGAATATCAGCCTGTCCCCTTATCTGCTTTGGAACCAGTCTCTGGGTATCTGGCTTTTATTTTTTCAGTGTTTCTGTTTCTGCAAAGAAAAGTTCTAAATAACTCCTTTTGCTGTGAAAAGGGCAGAATTTGTCAACACACAGAAAAGTGCATTGCCATAACAAAATATTTTTTCCCTGTAGTTTCAGCCCAGTTCCTAGTGTACACATGGCATCCTTGCTAAAAGTATAACTAAAGTAGGTGAGGAAGGATAGTCTAGAGGAAGGACACTGTACTTAGACCTGGAAAATGTGGATTCAATTCCCGGCTCAGACAGTATCTTGTGTGACCTGAGGTGAGTCACTTAGTCTATGCTGTGCCTCAGGTTCCATCTATAAAATGGGGATAATGCCTTTCCTTCCCCCATGGATGTGTTATGATCAAAAAACCCACAGATGTCTGTGAGGTGTTCACATGTGACTGGTTCCAAAGCAGATAAGGGGACAGGCTGATATTTACAAACTATGGTGATGATGAGGGGCAGCTAAGTACAAAACAGATAGAAATTGGCATTCCTGTTGATAGTCTCATCAGTAGTATACTGCTGGATAGCATTCATCTCCATGTATTTTTGGCGGGTTTCCATGCCCCAAATAGGGCTTATGTCCTGCCCTCCATTCCCAGTGGTGTTGAGGTCTGGCCTTTTTGATTTTTTTTCCAATTATTTTTTATGTTTTAATAGGGGGAATGTTCCATGCTTGTGCTTTGATACATTTGGTTGATTGTTTAGAGGAAAAGGATGAAAGAATAGAGAGAGCTTAAAGATTAAAAAAAAAAGCTTTGGTTAGGTTTAGAAGTAAAAAGGAAAGAAAGGTTATTAAACAGAAGAAAGATTGTTTGGTTAGGTTTATTAAGGAGAGATGATTTTAAAGGAATAGTTTGGCATGTTATTAAAAATATTTTTTAAATAAATATAAAAGGTTTATTAAATATAAACTTAGGTTAAAAATAACATATGACAGAAAAAAGGGAATTTTATAAAGCGAAGACTATGTAGTAAGCACATGGTAAAATATAAATGTACATTAATAGAAAAGCATTTAAAAAATAAATATGAGGGTACGTTAAGAGAAGAGAAATAAAAGCTAGGTTAAAAGAGAGAACGTGGCAGAAAAAGGGAAAAGAAAGCCCTTTGCAAAGGGCAAAGATGGGCAGCACATAGTTGAGTCAGAGAGAGATATCTTATGCTTGCAACTGTTCCTGGAGCAAGAGGGAGCTCCCAAGGCTCATAACCATTCAGGCTAGCTATCTCTGCCTTTGGATCGGACCAATCAGATGCTGTTCTACACAGGGCCGGCTCTAGTTTTTTTGCCTCCCCAAGCAAAAAAATGTTTGGCTGCCCCCTACCCCAGCCCCGGGCTCCCCCCGGACCCCCATGCTGCCCCAGCGCTGGGCTCTTCCCCCCCCAACCCAGACCCCCTGCCACCCCAACCCTGGGCTTTCCCCCACACTCCCTGCTGCCCCAGACCTGGGCTTCCCCCCACTAGTGCTGACTCTGCCCACTCTCCCCTCGCCTCCAGCCTGTCCGGCGCTGGCAGGGTTGGGATAAGCAGCGGGGCTCCCGAGCTGCGCCTCAGCTCAGGGTCCCTCTAGCCAGGGCCTCCAGGACCGTCTGGGACCTGGGAGGGCAGAGCCGGGGGACCGCCCGGCAGAGGGCTGAGGAGCCTGGGCAGGGCAGCCCCAGAGGGAGCGGAGCCCCGGAGAGCAGGATGCAGGCCCCACATGACAGCGCCCCAGGCATCGGTCCCCACTATGGCCCCTGCTGCTCCTGACCGCCCTGCCGCAGTCCATGGGTGGCTTGGGCTGCTTCACCCAGCCCGGATGCGGTGCTGGGGGGCAGCCTCCCTGCGGCATCCGCAGGCAGCTCTGTGCTCCCCACGGGGTGGGCCCCAGCCCGAGTGTCCCACACTTGGAGCCTGCCCAGCCATAAGGTGCTGGCGCTGCTCCCCGACGCAAACCGCAGCAGCCCCAGGGCGCCCCCCATGCAGGACCCACTGCTGCTGCCAGGGCCAGCTCTAGACTTTTGTAGCCCCAAGCACGCAAAAAAAAAAAAAAAAAAAAAAAAAAAAAAGGCCGGTTGGAATGCCGCCCCTGAAAATGTGTCGCCCCAAGCCCATGCTTGGTTTGCTGGTGCCTGGAGCCGGCCCTGGTTCTATAGCTGCATCATAGAATACATTTTCCTGAACCGATCCTATAGTCCCAAGATTTTTAAACAAGAGCCATCTCCCTCCCCTTATTACCCCACCTCTCTTTAACTGCCTTATCTAAAAAAAACAGACCCCAATCATCTTTCCCGTCGGATAACACTTTTACATAGGTGATTTAATAAAGGTTAAAACCATACGCCCTTAGTAACAAACAGTTTTCAAAAGTTCTCCCCTATGCTTTTGGTGAGGACAATTTGAAGCTGCAGCAAAAGTAGTTTTGTTAGCCAGTGAATTAGAGATAAAGGCGGCGGTTAGATGTCCAGAATGTAGAGATAAGAAGTTTGTTTCTTTTTAAACTTTTGAACAAAAGCAAGTAAAAGTTATATTAAGTTTTGTAAAGGAATAAAGCTCTATTTTATAATCACTTGAAAAGACAAGCCTATTTGAAGAAACAGCCCTTTATTTATAGGTGTTTTAATAAAAAATGAGCATGCAGAAACACCCCAAGGTTAAAACCACAGACAACCAGTTTATCAAAGTAATTTATAGTAATAAAAAAGTTTTCCCCTATGCTATTGCTAACATTGGTTATTTTTAGTGAGGACAATTTGAAGCAGCCTTTCTAAATTAGTGGATTAGAAAAGAAGACCCCTTTGAAAGACAAGCCTATCCCTCCATTTAACACTTTTACATGTGAGTTTCAATAAAAAAACGAGCATGCAGAAACCATCCCATGGTTAAAATCAAGACAAACTGTTTATAAAAGTAATTTATAGTGATAAAAAAGTTCTCCCCCTAGGTTTTAGACTAACACTGGTCATTTTTAGTGAGGACAATTTGAAGCAGCTCGCTTTTGCAGCAAAGCCACTGTTAGCAAAAACAGCCTTTGTAAGCCAGTAGATCAGAGATAAGAAGGATGCTTCTTCCCCCACTTTTTAACAAATGCAAGTGAAAGTTATATTAACCTTTGTAAAGGAATAAACACGTTAAAAGACAAGCCTGTATGAAGACATCTCTTTATTTAACATTTTACAGGTGTGTTTCAATTAAAAAAAAAAAAAAAAAAAAAGAGTATGCAGAAACATCTCAGAGTTAAAACCACAGAACCTTAGTAACAGCTAGCTTATATTCCCCTTATTCTGTAACCCACTGGATCAGAGAGAAGTTTATTTTCCTCCCCACTTTTTAACAAATCATGTGAAAGTCATATTAAGCTTTCATTTTCTTAGGACTTTTAGATTTAACTATGAATTTTTCTGTTGCATTATCAGAATGTCTTTGTTTTCAAATGTTTGTAACCCGTGTGCTGAGACACAGATACAAGCTACTGTTTTTGTTTTGGGTCCATAGATTTTATTAAAATAATACATCACAGGCTGGAGCTATGGCTCTCTCTACATTTTAAAAACACATAAGACTAATTAGGCTAGCCAGTGATCCATGCATTATAGTCTGCCTTAGCAATGCTCTAGGGGTCACCCCTTCAGGTTTGCTTGATTTTTTACACAGACTTCTTTCCTAACTTTTTAAACGCTGTTCAAGTTTTAACAAAATGATGAGATTACATTGAAAGACACTTTGCGATAGTTATAACAAGTATTTTATTCCATTTACTGATTGTAAAAGATAAAAACCATCGCTCTGTGACTGCATGAAGCTCAGAGATCGCCTATCTGAAGAAAACCCCACCCCTTGACTTTCCCCCCATACTTTTAACACTTGCAAGACGAGGAGTGGGGTGCTCTTCACGTAGGCTCCCTCTGATCCACTATCTCACAGATGCTGTTTTTGCTAACTGTGGCTTTGTTGCAAAGGTTTGCTGCTTCAAATTGTCCTATCTAAAAATGACCAGTGTTAGTCTAAAACATAGGGAGAAAACTTTTCTCATCACTATAAATTACTTTTATAAACAGTTTGTCCTTGATTTTATCCCTGGGATGGTTTATGCATGCTAATTTTTTATTGAAACGCATATGTAAAAGTGCTAAATGAAGAGATGTTTCTTCAAATAGGCTTGTCTTTTAAAGTGTTTATTCCTTTACAAGACTTAATATAACTTTCACCTCTATCGGTTAAAAAGTGGGGGAAGAAGCAATCTTCTTATCTCTGATCCACTGGCTCAGAGACACGGTTTTTGCTGCAGCTTTAAAGTGTCCTCACCAAAAGCATAGGGAAAATATTTTTAAAACTGTTTGTTATTAAGGGCTTATGGTTTTAACCTTTATTAAAGCACCTATGTAAAAGTGTTACATGGCGGGAAAGATGATTGGAGTCTGGGTTTTTTTAGATAAGAATAAGGCAGTTAAAGAGAAGGCTGGGTAATGAGGGGAGGGAAGGGAGATGGCTCTTGTTTAAAAATCTTGGGACTATAGGATTGGTTCAGGAAAATGTATTCTGTGATGCAGCTGTAGAACAGCATCTGATTGATCCAATCCAAAGGTGGCGATAACTAGCGTGAGTGGTTGTGAGCCTTCGGAGATCCCTCTTTCCCCAGGAACAGTCGCATGGATAAGATCTCTCTCTCTCTCTCTCTCTCTCTGACTCAGCCATGTGCTGCCTATCTTTGCTCTTTGCAAAGGGCTTTCTTTTCCCTCTTTCTGCCATGTTCTCTCTTTTAACTTATCTTTTATTTAACTCTTTTTAAATGCTCTTTTCTTAACCTACCCTTATATCTAATATTTAAAATGCTTTTCTATTTATCTACTTTTATATTTTTTTACTATGTGCTTACTAAACTGTCTTCGCTTTATAAAATTCCCTTTTTCGGTCATGTGTTTTTAACCTGACTTTATATGTAATAAACCTTTTACATTTATTTTAAAAAGTTATTCTTTAACATTCAAAACTAGTCCTTTAAAATCATCTCTCCTTACAAAAGGTAACCAAACATTCTTTCCTTTTTCCCCCCTCTAAACCTAACCAAAGCTTTCTTTTTTTTTTTAAATCTTTAAGCTCTGACACTCTATTCTTTCAACCTTTTTCTCAAAACAATCAACCAAACGTATCAAATCACAAGCACAGAACATTCCCCCTATTCAAATATAAAACATAATTAAAAAAAAAATCTAAATGGCCAATGGCGCCAAACCTCAACACCAACGGAAATGGGAAGAGAGGGCAGGACATAAGTCCTAAATGGGACGTGGAAACCTGTCAAAAAATACATGGAGATGAATGCTATCGAGCTGTATACTACTTTTATCAGATGCCATGGATTGAATGAGACAATGTGGTCTTTTTTAAAGAATGACATTCCTTGCTATATTATGGGGGGGCGGGTTGTCTATTTGTTTCTGTTTTAAAATTATATAGGGTAGTGCATCACTTTCTTCAGTGTTTCCAGCTATACTCCTGCAATGTTGAGTTTAGAAGCAATGTATTTATTCCCAACTACTATTTAGTTACCACTAATACTCAGGACCTGACTGATCCACAATACCACTTGCCTGTAAAACTCAAGAGCTCCATATGGTCCAGAGAACCCTTTGAATTTTCTTGTTCTTAATAATTTTGGAGTGCCACAACTTCCCAGGGTTCCCATTCCTTGTGCTGCCTTACAGAGCTTATGCATAATGCTCAACAAGGGGTCCCATTTTTTCCTCCACTTCTCCTTGACGGATAGATTTTGAAAAGCATGCAGACTTTGCATAATGCCCATTGTGCAATGGAGATTTCATAAAGAACCGAGGAGTCTTTTCATTGACTTAAGTGGGCTTTTGATCTTCTAGGTCAAAGATCACATCTACTACTATGTCCAGCAATACAGCGGAATTTTGTAAATACCAGTAAGTCTGTTTTTGCTTTCAAAAGAAATTCTAGGGAACCCTGGGAGTAATCACAAAAATACTTTCCCTCCTCAAAGTTACATGGGAAGGTGAATACAAAGCATATAATGGATCTGCATTGCTCCACAGTCAGGGTAATTGTTAATACCAGTTACCCAAAAAAATCCTTGACCAATGTTTTTCATAGTTTACAGGTGGGGCAAAAAACAGCCAGGTGCCCATTGGGTAATGAGACCAATGCTACACAGAAACATAATTGCAAGATAAACCACACAAACCTGCAGAGTGGAGACTAGAACCCTAATCCTTTAGTTACAAACCATAGATTTCCACCTTTTGAGATAAGGGAAAACCTTAATTTCAATGGTGAAGTAGTAGAATGATCATTATATTCTTTCTATACTGTACATAGCAGGCTCCCAACTTCTTGGCTGCTCAGGTTCCCAGCTCCTCAGCCCTCTGCCTGAAGGGTGTAAAGGGGTATTCATTTTAAGCACCTCCAAGTGGTGGGGTGTGGTACATCACAGTCCTTTTCTGACCCCCAAAATGCCCACTGCAGGCTGACAGCCAACCTTCACGGGTCTTCAGAGGTTTGGCCCTCCAGCCAAGACACAAAGTCCAAATGAACCCTTTCTGGACTATTAAAGAGTGCAGTAAATAAACAAACAGTCTATCTGCCCCTGCTTAAGTCTTCAGCTATAGCTATGGGCCCTTTAAATTTAGCCATTTGTTAGGAATCCCAAAGAAGCCCTGTTCCCTTTGGGGTTTTATGCCATTTTACCAATGGGGGAACCTAGGCCAACCCAGGGACCCTCTATCAGGGCCACCCAGAGGAGGGGGCAAGTGGGGCAGTTTTCCCCAGGCCCCGGGCCCCACAGGGGCCCCGCAAGCCCTGGCCCGGCAGCAGTCCGGGTCTTTGGCAGCATTTCGGTGGCAGGGGGCCCTTCAGTGCTGCCGAAGACTCGGAGCGACTGAAGGGCCCTCCGCCACTGAAATGCCACGCGAGCCCTGGCCCCTGGTGGGGGCTCAACCCTGGGTGAGGGTGGTGCAGGGGCAGGAAGAGGTGGTGCAGGGGTGAGGCCTGAGGTGGGGGGGGAGGGTTGAGCCCCCACCGGGCAGAGGGGAAGTCGGTGCCTGTGCGTGCTATGACACTTTTGTATTTCTAGGACTGATTTTCTAAGCAAGTAGTTTTTAAGTGAGGTGAAACTTAGGGGTATGCAAGACAAATCAGACTCCTGAAAGGGATACAGTAGTCTGGAAAGGTTGAGAGCCACTGCTGTAGAACACCCTAAAACAGACAGAAACCAATGTTACTAGTCATAATTATGGGGGAGATGCTAACAACAGGACTTAAAATGGAATCTGGTTACAACTCCTGTCCCTCCATAATATGCAAATGTATGTATGTATGTATTACACAGACAGACACACAACCTCTGAAGAAAGTTTCAGAGGAAACTTGATCTGAAAATCAAAATATAATTTTTGCTTCTTCCACCTCTACTAGTCAATAAAAAGTCTAATCAGCATCTAATTGGCAATCTTCTTGATTATGCTGGAGGCAGAGTAGCATCCATCTTGCTAATATGAATCAGTTTCCTCTGGAGAGCTAACAAGAGTAAAAATGTTTTCTGATAGGAAAATAAGCAGATATGTCTCAAAGACACAACAAGCAGAACCGCTAAGAAAGAAGGCATTATCTTTGTAATCACTGGTGATGTTTTAGCTATGAACTGAATCACTTAATTAAATCACTCATTAATTGAATCACTTAGGACCTGATCCATCTCCCACTGAAGTCAGTTGGAGTCTTTCCACAGGCTTCAATGGGAGTTAGATCACTAGAATCCAAAAACTTTTATGTACTCTCCAAAGTCGTCCTCTAAATCTTTCCAGTGGTCATCTCTGGCCGGGAGCAATCACCCTTTCTAAGGTTTATAGTTTAGTCCGTCTCTTCAGGCTCACAGCTAAGGTTACCTAGACTGCCAGTCATTATATTAGTCGATTGTTGTCAGTCTTTTCTAAACATGTTGAGATTCTGTAATTAGAACCATTAACAATGGGATTTCACAGATGTAGGTTACAAGCTTTCAAAAGAGAAACTGCAGTCACAGGCAGTGGGGAAATATTTAATAACCACTTATCCTCTAATTAAACAAGGTACGGAACTCTAAGTACTGCATGCTAAGCACTGCTCTAGCGTATGCTTATCATAACCCTACAGAATTATACTAAAATGCGAAGGTTCCAATCTGAGCTAGTCTTCGCCAAGATTCATCTCACACACAGATGGAGCAGTTTTGCTGTTTCCATGCTGACACATGGAGATTGTAGCATGAAGGATTAAGTTCAAATTTATCATAAAATCACTTCAGATAGGACAATGTAATCTCCAAATTCTACTTCCATTTGACACACAGAAAGACAAAACAGACTGTGTTGGGCTTAAAATAGGCAAACAATAACTGAACTGTTTGCTTAAAAAAAATAGAACCCTCCTTAGAAAGACTTGGATTAATCCATCAGCTCTGGGACTGATTCTCTGACATCATTGGCGAATGCTCAATAAACACAAGATGGAGGGCTAGAAAAATTCTCTCCACTGTCATAAAATTCAGATGTTGCTCTACGCCAGGATAGTTTCCCAAGACAAGGTTAAGCAGCCACAAATTGCCAATGCCCTTACTACATGTGAAGATTATCATTTTGAATGGGGACCCTGGTCATAGCCCTTTCTCCCAGTCATGTCCCCTATACCAGCAGCTATAAAAAGGTTGATGGCTGCAGGTGAAGGAGACACTACAGGTAGCTCTACATCCTCTGAGAATCCACCTGTGCAGGGGAGATCAGCCAACAGTTGGATCTGCCAGATTTAGGCTAGTTTTCTTCCACTGGAGCAGTGAAAAGTGGCCAGGGCAGAGCTCAGGATCAGGGCCAGCATTCAGATCAAACTTTATTTATGAAAAGAGTGAAGTTGATGGCTTTTAAACCTGTCGTGAACATTAATCAGTACACTTGGGAGTCTTTGAGGAAGAGAGGCTCACCACCAGAATAGCAGTTGAGGACTAAGGTGCATTGATTGTATAATTAAGTGCAGGGCACAAACACACACAGAGATACCCCATGCCAGCAGTCTCTTTTCTGAGAAGAAAAACAATCTCCAGTTTCTCACAAAAATAGTGGTTCAGATTCTGAGGTCATACCTTTCACAGGAAAACTGCTATTGAAAACAATGGAAGGGCTGCCTCATTCAGGAAGACTGGATAAAAATTGAGTAAGAACTTCAGGATGTAGCTCAAAGAATAAGAGACTTTCACACAGGGACTAGGCCCTGACGATTGGCTCCAGATCTGTCAGCAGCATTCAGGGCTGTTTGGATCTGGGCCCATCCCTCATCTCACAATAAGAGCTGACTGAAGGCCACAACAGCATTTCATGGCAAACTTCCAGGTTTTGACATTTGTTTTTTGTTCCACACTGGAACAAAATGTTGTGAACGTTTTCACCAAAAATGGAAGAGAGAGAGAGAGTGTGTGTGTGTGTGTGTGTGTGTGTGTGTGTGTGTGTGTGTGTGTGTGAGAGAGAGAGAGAGAGAGAGAGAGAGAGTGTGAGAGAACCTGTACTGCGATGCTGGAGATTCAGATTCAAGCCCCTGCTTCAGACCAGGAAGTTTTCCTCCCACATCACACTGAATCAGGCAGAGCAAAAACTTAACTAGCCAGCTAAAGAGTATGAGAGAGAGAGTCACTCTTGCTCTTGAGGTGATTTAGGGTATGTCTACACGGCAACAGACGCTTGCAGCAGTGAATCTCAGAGCCTGGGTCTACTGATTCAGGCTGCCGAGCTTGTGCTACAGCACTAAAAATAGATGTGTAAAGATTTGGGCTTTGGCCGGAGCTTAGGCTCTGAATGTGTTCACAGCTATTTTAAGCATTGTAGCGCAAGCCTGAGTCTGTAGACCTGGGTTTCGAGACTCATTGCCACCGGTTTCTGCTTGCCGTGTAGACGTATCCTTAGTTGAAACGGAAAGGCTTTGACAAAATTTCATTCAGTTGAAAATGTTCCAACCACCTCTACTCATGCTATTATAACTTTCTGATGCTATTTGTTTTCCCCCGGCAATCTATATTCACATTCAATACAGCTTAAAATGCAACTCAAAACCTTTCCCTCGGCCATTGACTTTTAAAAGTTTGTTCAGCCTTTGTTAGCCCTACAGCTAACCCTTTTAAAAAATAAAAATTAAAAAAAGGAAGATTTAAGTTAAACTACTATAGCTATTGCCAGAAATATAATGAAAGTGCTCCCAGCCAAAAGCCTAAATACTGAAATAAGACATTGGATCAGTCACTCTTTCTAACCCTCCTTATTATGGCTTCTTTGAGTTCCTTTAAATTATAGGTTTGTAAAGGTACCAGGCTTAATTATCTTGTAAGTCACTGTCATGCCTGCCTACTTGCTGAATGCCATGGCACCGAAATGAAGGCTACATCAGTTTTTCTTTTGTTATTTTGTTGTGTATGAAGTAAACATTTCAATCAATTCCCCCGCCCTCCACCCCATCATTTTAGGATTATATTGAAATTTTATGTGAAAGAGGAAGGACACACTTTTCCATGGACAAAGTGGAACAAAAATCATTGGCATGTAAGGGAGACACTGCAAAATGTGGGGTAATAATTGGTAAAGGCATTGATGTACACTAGGACACAGGAGACCCATATTAAAAAATTAAAGAGCCATAGGCTGGAATTCATTCCCGGGTCACTCTTAGATTTTTAATGAAGGTTAAGGATTTGTAGGACCTAAATTAAATCTTTACAGTAAGTCTTCTCTCAGATCGTCAGTAAGGGCCATACTGTGGTTGTCTAGTCCCACTGGTTTGCACTAGTAAGGTTATTACAGTTCGGCCTCTTATGAGCTACCCTCAACAAAGCTGATCTGTGTCCTTGCAGAAGGACTGTTTTGTTTGAATGGTTCTTTTGTTACTATCTGGCCTTCATTGGCATTATCAATTCTCTGTTGGTGCCTAGGAAATATGCAGTGACTCAGTATCATACAACATCCCTGATTTCAAGAGTTCAGAATATTAAAATAATACTTGGATTACGGGTCAATTACCAGCTATTAGCCGGGATGGTCAGGCATGCAACACCATGCTCTGAGTGTCCCTAGCCTCTGCTTTCCAGAGGCTGGAAGTGAAGGACAGGAAATGGATCACTCAATGATTGCCTGTTCTGTTCATTCCCTCTGAAGCACCTGGCACTGGCCACTGTCAGAAGACAGGATCCTGGGCTAGATGGACCACTGGTCTGGCCCAGTATGGCTGTTCTTATGTCTGATGACATCTCTCTTTTAAAGAGGTAACGCTGTCTAGTGTTTAAGATGTTATAACAACCCTCCTTGACATTCTACTGTGAACTTTGGTCTTTTATTACCTTTAAAGAGCCATGATGGTCTTTCCCTCCGACAATTAGAACTTCTGCCATATCTTCAGCCTGGGCAGACCGAGCATG
Source organism: Chrysemys picta bellii (assembly GCF_011386835.1). Taxonomy (NCBI): domain Eukaryota; kingdom Metazoa; phylum Chordata; order Testudines; family Emydidae; genus Chrysemys; species Chrysemys picta. The sequence goes on along the minus strand of NC_088804.1, from coordinate 35,668,183 downwards.
GATGAACAAAGCTCTGCCAGCTTCAGTTATATTTTTCAGTGCAACTAAAGATCCATTGGGTTCCACCTTAAAGTCTGGGTTAGAAACTTCAAAGTTCAACTTGTCATTCCCCTCGCAGTCATCAAACACCACTGGAAAAAGAAGAAACAACAAGAGCGTAAGTATTACACACAAGCTTCACACATTTGTACATGATTTGCTTCTCCAGAGATATCACACACTACTTGTTCCAAACTATGGAGCACATTTTCAAAGTGGTCTCCAATCAAGCGCTTTGTTGCATAACTTCGTGGACAAGCTTGTGCATGTGCAGTTTTGGAGGGATGCAAGATTTTGACCAGGCAAATTGGGTAACTAAGACATGAATTAATAATTTCAGTCTTGGACATTTTGGGATCACTCAAATCAAGATCACACAAAGAGCAAATACATACCTAATTGCATATATTAGGTAGTATCTACAGCAGGGGTAGGCAACCTATGGCACGCGTGCCGAAGGCGGCACGCGAGCTGATTTTCAGTGGCACTCACACTACCCGGGTCCTGGCCACCAGTCCAGGGGACTCTGCATTTTAATTTAATTTTAAATGAAGCTTCTTAAACATTTTAAAAACCTTATTTACTTTACATACAACAATAGTTTAGTTATATATTATAGACTTAGAGAAAGACCTTCTAAAAACGTTAAAATGTATTACTGGCACGTGAAACCTTAAATTACAGTGAATAAATGAAGACTCGGCACACACTTCTGAAAGGTTGCCGACCGCTGATCTACAGAGTACTTGTCATGGACTTGTTCATGTTACTGGACCTCTAGAGTCTTTAAGGCTAACAAAACAGTTAAAGGTAACCAGTATGTTGCCTTCATGACTGGAATTGGTTGTTTTTAAAATATCCTGCGTCATATTCTATTGTAAAAATGTTATATGATAGAAAAGTGTGGCAGAAAGAATACTATAGTTTACGTCACTATCAAGGCATCTGGCTAAATGTATGAATTCCACATTAAAACTATCCCTCCTTATTGTTTAAAGTTGTAAATAGAAGATAGACAGCCAACTTCCGTTGATTTGTCAATGGGAAGAGAACACCTACCTGCTCTTTTTGTTTTTTAAAAAAACTTCCCCATAATTGTAACAGTGTGACATGTAATTCAAAATACTGTAATTGTGAGTATGGATTTTTTGTTTGCAGAATGGTTTATCTTATTTATTGATTTGAGATCCTTTTATAAAGGGCTGATGATCTATGAAGGTGACTATTTTAGGTTACATAGAATTATAAGTGAGTACGATAGTTATATATATTAGCCACCATTTAAAACCCAGCTATCACCCAAATACAGGATCCCAGTTAACACTGTGTGGGCATTGTATTTAGCGGCAACCATCAATAGAGCAATATAGTTCTTTGTGTTTGTCAGATTTCCACCATTAATAAAACTATTGGGCAGATGCTCACCCTGGTGAAAATTATCATAGTGCCATCGATCCTCAGCCCTAGTATAAATTGTCATAGACCCACTGAGAGCACACCAGCTGGGGACAGGCCCCTAGATATCCATAGATAGAAACTGTTTATGCTACCAAGAAACTGTTTTAAGCCTTGTGAGAGTAGACAGTGTTGCTCAGATATACATGTTCTGCATACTTGCTATTGCTCTGCATCTTCAGTACTTTATTTTTAATATACTATCATCTTTACCAACAATTTGCTACAACACAATTGTCCTTTAAAGAGATCTCTCAAAAAAAAGCATACGAAAAGGAAACAAGAGATTGATGGTGATTAAGAAAGATACTGTGATGAATTACATTAATTTCAAGTGCACAACCAGCAAGCTACTGCAAGTTGATAAGTTATGGGGTAATACAAGTATCTATCCCCATTTCTTTTACCTTTCTTATTTAACAATACAGTGAAAATATATGCTAGATTTTGTGTGTGACATTTGGTAAATGATGAGTTAATTCAGATCACATAACCATTCTACATGCCCTGGACTTTTTCTTGAGCTGTGTTAGTCTCCTTAACCATTATAGATTTATACTATAGACAGTTTTGCCCCTAAAGACCTTGGAGATTTAGCAAGTGCTCCTAGTCTTTAAATACTGTGAATACCATTGCCTTCAGTAATTACATACTTCATTAAAATGGAATCTCAGTTACATCGTGTCAGCTTTAGACCTCATAATAAACCATGTGATTAAGAAGTCTTCACCACAAACTTGTAGTTGTGCCATAAATCTTTTAGGTTTCTCCATTTGAGAAAGATGGATTGCATGTGTTTGGTGTGTTGTTTTTTTCTAAAGGAGATCCATCCTAGACTCCCAGACAGCTTATTAAGCTAAACTTCTTTTAAGTTCATTGTGGGCTGCTTGCTATTTTGATCTTGTTTTCCCTTCTGTAGTGCATCTTTAAAAACTGTTGTGCTTTATGGATACGGACAGGCACCCAGAAATTATAGGAGATCAAAGGCATTAGACTTATTAAAAATAAAGCAGCTTCAAAATGGTTAATTGGTTAAAACCACTGTTGGGATTATCTTGTTAGGTGCAGTTGTTGTTTCTATAGTCAAGAAATTCCTAGATTCTATCACAGCTTGACCAATACTGGAACCAAAGCTGTGGTCTCAGATACAGAATAACCTTGTACTGTACCATGGCTGGACACACACTACAGAGACCATCTACAACTGACTGGCATAACAGACCTTCAGGTAAATTTCCCATACAACCGCACTCCACCAACACTAGTGGATTAAGCCTATATTCACAGCACTGCAGTTCTGGGATCTGGGCTGGCAGGAACTGTAGACCTAGTCAAATTTCCTCCTGGAAATCCACTACATTTGAACCCCACCACCAGAAAATTGCAGAGATGGGAAATCTGTGGCCCTTTGCTGATTCTTCAGTTTGAGTGAAGCTTGTTACCATGTGATGCATTATGGTGTGGCCTAAAATGCACACTAAGAGGCTGATTTTCAGAAGCAATGGTACCCACAACTCCAACTGATGTCAATGGGAGTGCAGGTGCTAAGCACCTCTGACAAATCAGAACCTCAGCTACAAAGGGCAATTGGTTACAGTATGTGGCTGGCTAAGCACTAAGGCAGCCAGACTGGTTAAGGAATCACAGCTTGGAATGGGGACAATACCAGCCCCTACCCTCTCAGCCAGCACTGTGTACTGGCAGGGCTGGTAGATAGCCATTTTAGATTCTGCCCAGCAGGGAAGAACTGGTAGCAAATCTGTAGGTAGAAGGAAATGTGAGTGAAAATGATCATGAAAAAGGAAGTAGTGAGAGCAGCGGAATAAGGATAATGGACTTCAAAATAGCAGACAAACTCAGAACTTGTATGTAAGGTTCCATGGGAAGAAAATCTAAGGGCAATAGGAGAGCAGGAGAATTAGCAGTTTCTCAAAGAGACAATATTAAAGGCACAACTACAAACTATCCTGATGCAAAAGATCAGAAGACTAGAAAGAAGCCAACATGGCTCCACCAGGAGATCTTTTCTGACCTAAAAGTCAAAAAGCAATCCCACAAAAAGTGGAAACAGACTAATTAGTAAGGAGGAGTACAAATAGCACAGGTATATTGGAACAAAATCAGAACTTGCTAAGGTACAAAATGAGTTACACCTAGCAAAGGACATAAAAGGCAATATGAAGAGGCTCTAGAAATACATTAGGAGCAAGAGAAAGATGAAGGAAAGCATAAGTTCTTTACTTAGCTGTGAAGGAGAACTAATGCATGCTCAGGTATTTAATGCCTATTTTTCTCCAGCCTTTACTATAAAGGTTTATGGTGACCAAATACTCAACACAATTAATGTTACCAACAAGAGGGAAGGAACACAAAGCAAAAAAGAGAAAGAACAGATTAAAGAACATTTAGACAAGTTAGATGTATTCAAGTCGGTAGGTCCGGATGAATTTCATCCTATCATACTTAAGGAACTGGTTGAAGCAATCTTGGAACCGGTAATAATTATCTTTGAGAACTCCTGGAGTATGGGTGAGGTCCCATAAGACTGGAAGAGAGCAAACATAGTGACTATCTTTAAAAAGGGGAGAAAAACCAGGTAATTATAGTCCAGTCAGCCTAACTTTGACACCTAGAAAGATACTGGAACAAACTTATTAAATAATCAATTTGTAAGTATTTAGAGGATGATCGGTTATAAGGAATAGCAGCATGGATTTGCCAAGAACAAATCATACTAAACCAACCTAATTTCCTTCTTTGACAGGGTGGCTTACCTAGTGGATGGGGGAAGCAGAAGACAGGATATATCTTGATTTTAGAAGGCTTTTGACACATCATGTGGTCTAGATGAATTTACAATAAAAGTGGGTGCATAACTGGTTGAAAGACCATACTCAGAGTAGTTATCAATGGTTTGCTGTCAAACTGGAAAGATATATATAGTAGGGTTCCACAGGGGGCAGGCCTGGATCTAGTACTATTCAATATTTTCATTAATGACTTGGATAATGGAGTGGAGAGTATGCTTATAAAATTTGTGGATGACACCAATATGGGAGGGGTTGCAAGCAATTTGGAGGACAAGATTAGAATTCAAAAACAACTTTGACAACTCAGAAGATTAGACTGAACTCAACAAAGATGAGTGCAACATACTACATGTAGGAAGGAAAAGTCAAATGCACAACTAGAAAATGGGGAATAAGTGATTAGGTGATATTACTGCTGAAAAGAATCTGTGTTATAGTGGACCCCAAATGGAATAGGAGTCAGCAATGTGCTGGAGTTGTCACAAAGGATATCATCATTCTGGGGTGTATTAACAGGAGGTAAGACCCCGGAGTTAATTGTCCCACTCTATTCAGCACTGCTGAGGCCTCCACTGGAGCACTGTGTCCAATTCTGGGACCCACACTATAGGAAAGATGGGAACAAATTGGAGAGAGTGCGGAGGAGAGCAACAACAATGATAAAAAGGTTAAGAAACCTGACCTGTAAGGAAAGGTTAAAAAAACTGGGCATGTTTAGTTCTGTGAAAAGACAACTGATGGGGGACCAGTTAACAGTCTTCAGATATGTTAAGGGCTGTAATAAAGATAACTATGATCAATTGTTTTCCATGTCCACTGAAGGAAGAATAAGTAGTAATGGTCTTAATCTGAAGGAAGGGAGATTTTAGGTTCGATATTAGGAAAAGCTTTCTAACTATATGGGTTGTTAAATGCTGGAATAGTCTTCCAAAGGAGATTGTGGAATCCCCTTCATGGAGGCTTTTAAAACAGGTTGGACAAACACTAGTCAGGGATGGTCTAGGTTTACAGGCCAGCCTTAGCACAAGAGGCTGGATTTGATGACTTTGAGGTCCCTTCCAGCCTTAGTTTTCTCTGATGCAGCACCATGAGGCAGTGGGTAAAAAGTGTCCATGTGCATGAGTAAATGGAGGAGTCAGGTTGAATAGGTGGGGGAATGGAAAGTGGAGCCTCAAAATGGGAAAAACTGCACAAATGAGCACAGGTGCTAGAATTAGTGGTGCTACAGCACCACCTGGATTGAAGTGGTTTCCATTATTTACAGGGTTTACTGTTTGGTTCAATGGCTCTCAGCACCGCCACTATAAAAACTGTTCCAGCACCACTGCAAGTGAGAGGAGAGAAAGAGGGACAGTGATGGGGTAGGGAAGAAAGGAAGGGGTGAGACTAAATTTTGGGAAGAGATACATTAAGGGGGAAGATAGAAATGAAAATATGAGGGAAGGAGAGAAAAAACACCACCGGGAAAGGAAGGCAGATAGAGGTGGCAGAAGAAAGGAGGAGAAATCAGACTCTCAAAAAGCGGCTAGAGGAAAGTAGGATACCACTTATTGGTGAAGGAATGGAAGGAAAAGAAAAGAGACAGAAAATCAAAAAGAAATGAGACATACTGGCCCAAATCCTGCTCCCATTTACTCCAAATTAGCATCACTATCCTCAGTGTAACCTTGGATTGACCGTTGGATAACAGAGCAGAATCGAGTCCAGCAGGTTCATTATTTCATTGAATAAAGGTTAATCCAAAATGGTACCATAAATAAGACAAAAGGCCCCTGTTGCCCTTGGGCATCCCACTCTCTCCAGATGAATTCTTCAGCCTCCCCCTACTCCTCCTTTTTTCCCCTCATCCTGCAGGCCCCTGCCAACCAAGTATTACACTGCAGCAGAGAAAACACACTGAACATGGGATGTGCTGCTTTAAACCACCTGACAATAATAAAGCCATATAACACATCAGAGCTAATGCTCTCAGAGCACTCTGTATGTTAATTGAGACCATGGAGCAGTGGTGGTAAGATTCATGTAATCGCAGTTAGATCCTTATGCAAGGCTCTGTATTAGCAGCCTGCCCTAGTACCAAAAGCACCAGCTGAATGCAGGTCCTGTCGATGATATAGGACAGGCATTTTAATAGCCACACAGAAATCTCATAGCACTGTCACAGCTTGCAAAAAAGGCAGCTCCCCACATACACAAAGTGTTGGGATTAAAAGCTGAAATTCTTCATTCAGGTGCATGATGTAGATCCCATCCTGATGGAGAGATTATAAGTGGATCCTTTTGCATAAAAGCAGCCCTCCAATAATAAAAAGCTTCAGGCGATTTACTAGTGTATTAATAGTTCACAGCTGGGAAAGTTTGGCAGCTGCCACTTTGGCAAGTTAAGTGTGTCAGAAGAGAGGAGTCTCCTAGTAACAGTTTTTTAAAAGAAAGCCAAACAAATAAGGAAAGCTTTCTCTTGAAAACAGAGATCACAGTTCAGACCTCTAACGTCACCAAGCACAGCACTGTTGGCTACATTAAAAAACGAAGTTACACTTCCCGGTGGTTCAAAAAAAAGAGGTTTTAGACTTTCTAGTAGTGCATTTCTCCAGCAGTGCTATTCAGCATTCGCCAATCTCTAGATTCCTGAATAGCCAACATCTGTGAGCATTGCAAAGAGACCCAAGAGCTCATGCTGGTTGGACACATGCAATCAAGAGAGATATTTGGGTGTATATTTTATATTCACTTGGGGTGTGAACCTGTCATTTTAATCCCCTTCATATTCTGCTCCTCCATCTCTCTGGATTTTATGAAACTGGCACTTTTTCCAACTGGTGGAAAAACAGGGCTCTATGAAAAGTGGAATGCTACTTCCTTGCCATGTTTCACCCAAAACACCAATCCCCTGAATTCCCAGTTCCACCACAGAATTTGGCTCTCCGACCTCAGGAACAAAAGGATGTGAAGATGACAGCGGCAAAGAAAGAGGGCAGGAAATCAAAAGTGTTTTGGGTAGGGATATGAAGGAGACGAGAGGAGCAGTGAGAGTCTGATTGTGTTTAGGAGTGAAACCAAGAGTGAATGGAAGGAGACAAAGGGAGCCATGTGAACACAATATGGAGGAATATAAGGGCCCAGCAGTGATAGAGAAGTAGGTTGAGCAAAACTGTAAAGAGAGTTGAAGATAAGTATGGTAAATCTGAATTTCAGAGGCATATCCAGCTTTTCACCAGAATCACTGCGATTTCTCTGTACAAAGGAAGGACGGGAATTTGGTTTTTGGGTCTTCCACAAGAGTTCTGCACCACCAGTTCTGCGCTCATATCATAGGGGACCCAGGACAGAGGATATTCTATTGTGCAGGCATTCCTGTCCTACCCTTCAGTCAGGGGATACTGGGCTATGGCAAGCTACGTTAGCTAATGCAGTCTACATGGAAGAGTCCTGCAGCTGCTCCACAGCTTTATGGTAAGGATTCCTTTCCCTGGCCCAGGTTGTATATTCCCACGCTGGCTGTACATTAGGTCCATGAATTTGGGCCTTAGTTAAGAAAGAGAAAGGAAAACACGGAAATGGCACACAATTCCTGCTGAGACATACTCAAAGGCTGATTCAGCTAGATCCAGGTAGGATATTAAAGGGGCTACAGTCTCTCTCTCTCAAGAACAAAGCAAACTTGGTATGAGACAGAGTCTTAGGAACAACCATACCTGGGTGGAAAGCTCAGGCTGAGGTTTCCGTTTGGTTGTTGTTATCTGCGTTACAAGTTCAGTCAAACTTCAAGCGATAAGATTGGATTTTCCTAGAAATGGGACATCTCTCATGCTTGCAACAGATTACTGTGAATGTGCAATTAGAAGAATCTACTCTTCTCAATTTTTTCGTCTAATTTGGCCCTAAAAGAAGTCCAAGTAAGTGAAAAAGATGCCAATGAATAACCTAAAATCAAAGTATGTCTGCAGGATAGTGCACGTTTTAGTCAAAGAAGGTTGTTGGAGGGGTTGGGTTGCCATGGGAGGAATGATTTAGTCATTGGACCAAATCTCTAGTAGTCCATTTACAGCAGAAGAGAATTTGGCCCTTATCTGAAGTTTAGGTGTTCAGCTGATATGTGATGAAACAGGTGATAAAAACAGACAGATGAGACACGTGGTGAATGTTACAAGAAATAAGAACAAAAGACTCAGTGCAACTGCTCTCACATAACAGACATGCATACTATATAGCAGGAACAGTATCCCTGATAATGTCACAGCTAACCTGGTGGCTGAACTTTGTGACTTTGTCCTCACCCACAACTATTTCACATTTGGGGACAACATATACCTTCAAGTCAGCGGCACTGCTATGGGTACCCGCATGGCCCCACAGTATGCCAACATTTTTATGGCTGACTTAGAACAACGCTTCCTTAGCTCTCGTCCCCTAACGCCCCTACTCTACTTGCGCTACATTGATGACATCTTCATCATCTGGACCCATGGAAAAGAAGCCCTTGAGGAATTCCACCATGATTTCAATAATTTCCATCCCACCATCAACCTCAGCCTAGGTCAATCCACACAAGCGGTCCATTTCCTGGACACTACTGTGCTAATAAGCGATGGTCACATAAATACCACCCTATACCGGAAACCTACTGACCGCTACACTTACTTACATGCCTCCAGCTTCCATCCAGGACACACCACACGATCCATTGTCTACAGCCAAGCTCTAACAGACTAACAAGGCTGCTACTCTGAAACCTGTCACTATATAGCAGAGATTTAACAGATCAAATAAATAGTAAGCTGCTTAAAAGAGAACTCTCACACTTGAACTTTAAAATAAAAGGTTCACAGGAGTAACTTTCAGTTAGTGCTTACGAAGTTTAATCAAATTAGATTGTAGAACTCCTTAGGGCAAAGACCATCTTTTTTTGTTCTCTCTTTGTATACCACCTCGCACAGCAGTCCATGACTGAGGATCAGAGGCGCGACTGCAATACAAATAATAATCAATCATCATCATTCAACTACCCTACAATCTACACTGCTGGAAACCACATACCAGTCATTATTATAAATGGCTGTGTCCAGATAAGAAGTTATCAGGGAATTAAAACATAATGATCTAACTTTTATTTACATGAAGGCAAAGTTATTCATTTATTGATGCCTACATAAGGCTTCTGATGTTCCTTGTCATGCCCCCACTGCCAAGTGAACATTTTTATTGTGTTTAATATGCCATATGGTAGGAAACAGTCTCCAAAAACCTGTGCAAGCCGAATGGAAGCACTGCCAACCATCTCCCAATGAAAAACAACGTGTATGTCACTTCTCTCTCTGATCATTTCTCAGCATTAGGCTCTCTAGCATTTATTTTTAAGAAATCTTTTCACTATATGTATTTGGTGAACTAGCTAAATTGATCAGAGAGAGAGAGTGAGAGAGAATGTATGTGTGTGGTTTTAATCATAGCCTTCCATCATCAGAGGCAACTTTGGCAACTGGAGGTTTCTTGCGTGGGATCCCATGCCCATTACTGTAATGATAGGGAATTGAAGATGTGACTGGCAACGTTACCTTTTATAGATCAGAACAAGAAATCTCAGGTTTGTGGGACTCTTTTCCAAGCCCCTTTCCTCCTATCCACCCACCCCACAATTATGATGGGTAACATATGTGAGGCTTTCACACCAGTGTGATATTGATGATAATGAACCACAGATGTTTTAATGAATCCAGTATTAAAACAGGAAATGTTTAACTCCTGGATCCTTCCTGTAAGTGGTACACTGAGAAAACACAAGCTGCAGCACAGTTCTTACATCCCAGAGTTTGTTATGCTGAGACGTTTCTATTTCAAAGCCCCGTTTTCAGGGTTTTAATACTCAAATGCTTCAATTTGCTTTGAGCTGAAGTACGAGATCCACGGTTCTGAGCCTGCCTGTTTATTATTCGTCTAAAATTGCTTGAGAACTATTTTCGACCGTTAAAAGAAATGTATGAAAAGTACAACATATATGTGCATATTCTGCAACTGCATGCATACATATAATTATGATAACTAGCCATCTAAACATACAGACTTAATATGGGTAAGAGCTTATATTTAGAAAAAGACCCTTGTAAACAATTTATGAAGGCATCACTTCACACAATCACTGGAGAGGGTCTGCCTCTTTGGTGGAGCATAACAGCTGGTTAAGGGTACCTAGCAACAGTTTATGATGGGGATTGAAGGATACTATATCTGATTGAAACTACTGGGGGAAATTTAGGCAGGCAGAAAGTAATTATCCAACTGGAATCTGGCCAGCAGACCAGAAGCTCACATGCCTTCTCATGCAAATATTGCCATCTTTAATATCCAAAAGTTTTGGAATCCCAGTTTTGCATCTCCTCTGAAAGACAGGTTTCAGAGTAGCAGCCGTGTTAGTCTGTATCCGCAAAAAGAAGAACAGGAGTAGAAGAAGAAGAAGTGGGCTGTAGTCCACGAAAGCTTATGCTCTAATAAATTTGTTAGTCTCTAAGGTGCCACAAGTACTCCTGTTCTTCTTTCTGAAAGACAAGCACCTCCAACACCATGCTAGGGGACTGACTCATTAATGGCAAGATCACAGCCTCTAGTGGTATAGCTGAAGGCTAAATAAATAAATAAATTTATTTAAGCCTGAAAAGTAGCTACAACCCATATGTACTTTCTGTTTAAGAAAACATTTTGTAATCAGAACCAAGGGATAGTTCTTTTCATACAGAAATAGTTTCTTTCTGTCCATTGGTGCAAAAGTGAAATACTCACACCTGCAATGCGTGACATACCCAGTTTCTTAAGATTGATTTTCACAAAAGTCACTTCAATTCACATTGTATTGTGCCCATGAGTCCAAGTCAGCAGATCAATTTCAAGCTTCCCCATTTACTTTGAAGTGAAAGGCTATGGGTCAACATACTAGTCAATAAAAAATTCTGACGTATTTAAATGTGGGTGTTATCAGCATTGGGTTCTATAGCATTCTGCCAACTTTAACAGCCCTGGAAGAGTTAAGCCTCATTTTGTGGATGCAATCTTAGCTCATTGAAGGCAATGGGAGTTTTGCCTCTGACTTCAGAGAGACCAGGATTTTAGCTTTTAGGTTTATTCATTCAGTCTAACAGTAAATTTTAGCTCATGTTTTAATTGTAACAGGGTTTGATCTCTCTTTCAGAGTTCAGTTGGATCGGGGTGGGGGTGTGAGGTGGGGGAGTCTGGTGATGAGAGATGAGGAAGCAGCAGCTACACACAGAAAGCGACTGTTAATAAACTCCCAGCTGGCACGGAACCTGTTGCTGTGAACAGAATCCAGCCCTGCTCAAACAATTCAGCAATACAGGCAGGGTGGGTAACCTGAGCCCTCCCCTGTTAGCTAAGCAGAGAAAAGGGAACAGCAGCAAATGCTACTGAGAGCTCTTATTTTAGTTTGAAATGATTCATAGAACACCACAACCCACCAAGTCTAGTAAGCACTAAAGAATGGAGCTGGGTGAGGACAAGGGACAAACAACTGGGGAGATGGCAACAGGCCAGATAGTGCATTCTGGAACCAGGCCCTGGGTGTGGATGGCAGCTGCTGTTGCAGGTAAAAGCAAGAGCAGCAAAGCAACAAAGACGACTCCGTTTAGATCTCTGCCCTTTCCACTAGACCAGCAACAGGAATGACAGACTCCTCTCCCTTCCTCTGCGCCTTCCCTCAATAGCAGCTCCGGGGCATTAGTTTGGTGGGGAGCCCAAGCCCAGGTCTGAAGTCCAAACCGGGCCCTCTCTCTAGCAATAGACAGCCGTTACCCTCCTTTTGACTGCCTCCCTTGGGAGCTGACCAGCCATCTTGTTTCTCTCAGACATGTAGAATTCAGTGATCATACTGTGCTTATGGTGCCTGCAAGAGCTCTGCTTTATGTGGTGTCTGATTCCAGCCCTTAATACCACAAGACACAGACTTGCTGAAGGGCTAGGAGGGATCTTGACCCTAACCGTCTCTTAACGTAACAGCTGTGTTTCTACTTCCTACCCACTTCTGACTGAAGAGATAACGACTCAGCCCTTTACTACCCAATAGTTGCTAAGACTCCGGAGTCCCTGCCTCCAAGCCCCTGCCATGGGTTTCTATTCTCTAGAGCAGTGGCTCCCAAACTGGGGTTCGTGAACCCCTGGGGGTTCACAAAATGTTACCAGGGGTTCTCAGGAAAAAATTCCCTAATGACGGACAGAGCTGTCCCTAGGAACCCCGGGCAGTACGGGCCCAGCAGCCCGGAGACCCTGGACTTCCAAGAGCTAAGCAGATCAAAGCAAGTGTATCTATTACACTGAGGAGATTTAAACTTCAAGACTCCTTATAAGAAATGGAAAGGGAGGTGGATTTTTTTTGCTCTTTTAAAAATTAAATAAATAGGCAGCTACTATTGTTTTTAAAATTATTATGAAGAACAAGTTTAAGCTTTGTTGTAACATGTGTTGTTTGCCTGGACTGCTCAAGACCTGAATGCTTGTGTAGGAGGAATTCTTTGAGTTGGCTTCTTAAATACCTTCATGCTGTTTCACATCTGATACTCCGTGAGGAAACATTGTCTTATAACAGGCTTATTCAAAGTGATACAAGCTACAAAAGTGAGATCTTGGAAGAGTGTTGCCATTTTCATAATGTAATACAAATACTGTAATGATAAATAATAATTAATAATAAATAGTGTGTAATAAGCATGTCATAAAAACAAATTTTATATTTCCGAGATCACTGCTTTTATAATTTATATTCAGGTAAAAGAGAAAATCCCTGGAAATATTCATTTGAGGAGGGGTTCCCGAGACTTGACATTTTGGTGAAAGGGGGTCACGGGTTGTTAAATTTTGGGAACCATTGCTCTAGAGCAGGCTCCCTGCATAGCAACAGAAACTTGCCTCTGTATATTTGCTCCTTGCGTCCTGCCCCTTTTATCATTAGCAAACTTCTAGAAAGAAGGCGAGATCACGTAACACCCGATATCAACGCTAAAAATTAACTCATAATAGGAATTGTGTCCTGACTCTCTAGGCAGAAAAATTGGCAGAGTTGCATTGGAGGTTGGGAAAGGTAATGCTAACAACTGACAGATCTAATGGCTTCTGAAGGTTAAACAGTTTTCCTTAAAAATATACACAGTACAAAAAAGTTATTAAAAAGCAATGTGTCTTGTAGAAATGATGATTTGTAGCCAGGGAAAACCGTAGGTGAGGCTGAGGGTTCCTTCATGGAAAAAACCCTATAGAGTTTAACAGAAAATGATAGTCTTCTTACAGAACAGGGGTTGGCAACGTTCGGCACGCGGCTCGCCAGGGTAAGCACCCTAGCAGGCCGGGCCAGTTTATTTACCTGCTGACTCGGCAGGTTCGGCCGATCACGGACCCCACTCACCGCGGTTCACCGTCCCGGGCCAATGGGGGCGGCGGGAAGCCGCGGCCAGCACATCCCTCAGCCTGCGCCGCTTCCCACCGCCCCCATTGGCCCGGGACGGTGAACCGCGGCAAGTGGGGGGCCGCGATCAGCCGAACCTGCTGCGTCAGCAGGTAAATAAACTGGCCTGGCCTGCTAGGGTGCTTACCCTGGCGAGCCGTGTGCTGAACGTTGCCGACCCCTGCTATAGAATTTAATGAAGAATTCTAGCTCTGCAGTGGATTTTCCTGAGGATGGATTAAAAAAAAAAAAACCCTATGGAAAGTTTATCATTCACTATTGTATTCTTTAGGTCTCTTCCATATGTATGTATGTAAATTCTTTATATAGCTCATAAAATAAATTATAAAAACTGCTTCTTAGCATATAGATATTCAAAGATTGAGGAAATGGGAGTGACAGCAGAATGTTCAGCAAAATACAACAGGGACAAATTAACAGAAAAAAAATAATCTATATTTAATTACTTTGGAAAAGCCAGGCCAAATTTCATACAAATTAGTCCTGGAATTTCATGTCCTTCTGAAGACCTAATCACTGCATACACTTGCAATGACTGCATGCACAAATTCAATAATTGCACAGGCAAATGTCTATGTCCAATTGGATGTGCATTCAACAAATTTGTGTGCGCAACCCTGTTAAATGCATCCACAAATCTTGCATGCAATTATGTGCTCATTTTGCACATTCAAGTGACTGAAATGCTGGCCCTCAAGAGAAAGCTTTCCACACTGTTACTGGTAGCTATTAATGTTAGCAGGTTTTTCTTCCATCTCACAAATAACTATATGAATAAAAATGCAGAGCCTAAGAGAGATGGGATAAGCTTACCATAAATAAGGAAAGAGAAGAGGTCATACAATGCTGCTTTACGGGGAATCCAACACAGCTGATCCAATGGGTGAAATTTCAGCTGTCTCCCTCTCCTGCTAGTCTTTCTATACTTTTTTCCATATTGCACCTCCAATGCCTGGAATATCATTTTTTATCCTGGGCATGTGTGTTCCTCAATCACACCTTCGGAGTGCTTCCTAGAAACTCACTTCTGCCAATAGCCTTTCACTACCAACCTCCATTTGTATCAAGTTACTGAAAAAACACAAGCACTACAATACAATTCAGTTTAACAAAGAGGAGGTTAAGGGATGACTTGATTACGGTCTCTAAGTATTTACATGGGAAACATTTAATAATGGGCTTTTCAAACTAGCAGAGAAAGGTATAACATGATCCAATGACTGGCAGTTGAAGCTAGACAATTTCAGACTAGAAATAAGGTATTTTTTAATAGTGAGAGTAATTAATCAGTGGAACAATTTACCAAGGCTCACAATGGATTCTTCAGCTTTGATAATTTTTAAATCAAGACTGGGTTTTTTTCCCCCCCACCTAAAAGATTTGCTCTAGGAATTATTTTGGAGAAGTTCTATGGCCTGTGTTATACAGGAGGTTATGTTGGATGATCACAATGCTACCATCTGGCCTTGGAATTTATGAATCTATGGGTTCAAAAAAGAAAAAACAAAACCATTTAAAAACACTTCAAGCCAAATTACATGATTTTGTCACACATCCTGTTTTGTCTATTGCTAAATTTATGGCTAGATCTAGCTTATAGTCAGATATAGCTGGAGGGGCTAGAAGGGGTGCTTTGCTACTTCAACCTTTTCCTTCCCCATAGTTCTCTCAGTGACTGAACCAGAATTCCTTCTGGAGCTCTTCTGAACCATAGGAGAGGATGCAGCATGCCCAATGCTGTGCACCCAACAGAATCTACTGTCTGGTCTAGGAGACAAAGTAGGACCAATGGCCTGCCCATTACCACTAACATACCCATTACTTTAAAGAAGCAGCCACCCACAGGAGTACTGGCATAGAACTTGGTTTGTGATCCCTAATGGAATAGTTGCTGTCCTTTGATAGGAAGTGCAAGATGGGGGAAGACCGGCTGGCCACAATTTGGCTCAAGGTCTCAGAGTAGCGTGTTCCAGAACCAGAACCCAGTTCTGACTCCCAATCCTGTATTCTAAATCACTCAAACCATGTTTCCTCTCAGAACCCAACCTCAAAGCCATGCTGATTCTCCTGGGCAGCAGGTATCATAGGTTGGGGGAAGCTGTGCCTCCCCAAACAGCCAGGCATGGCCCCGCCCATGCTCCACCCCAGCCCCTTCCTGTGCCGTTTCCCGCTCAGCATGGCTCCAGTCCCCCTGTGCGGTGGCCCCGGCTCAGGCTGGGGCCGCACCACCCGCACTTCTGGAGTTGGAGGGCTGCAGCCGCCCGCCCTTCTGGTGCGTCCCCAACCTGGTGGTTCACAAACCACCCATGATGTCTCTTCAAGTAACTGCTCTATGACATAAGATAAATGGAAGTCTCAAATCTTGTCAAATAGAAGGAGCTGTAATAAATTTTTCCCATCTTATATTATAACATAAACATGATTTCACTGAGCACTTAGTCCAGAAGTGGACTGTAAGGCATAGTAATATCAGAGGTGGTATTGTAACTCCTGGACATCAGATACAATTCCAATGAAAATGTGATGTCAGTAGAAGTATGTTAGGAACTTTCAATGACATTCTGTCATGGCCATTGATCTTTTGGCTACAACATACTGTACAATTTAAAAAGAACGGTTATGTGATTGGAAACGTAGAAGACACCTGCATTGATATTATGTTGAATTACATTGGAACCCTCATGTCAGTGGAAAAACAGAGATTTCCCTATTAATGTAGATTACAACCTAAATGATTCAAGTGACCCAAGAACCTAAAGCAGTGTCAAGAAAAGGATTTTTTTTTTTTTACTCTTTTGTTTCAGTGGAAGTATATGTTATTGAAATGCAAATGGTCAATATTTTTCCTTCTTATGGGTTTATGTGACCCTCATAGAACATACCATAAAAATTTTTTTTAAATGTTAACATGCTAAATATAAGCCACAAACTGATTGAATCAAGGGAATTTAAAATATCTTTATCATGTGGTATTTTGCAAATAACTCCAAAAAACTTCAGAACAGTGATCTTATACACACACACACACACACACACACCCTATAGCTGCAATACCTATATAAGGCAGGCCAACACCTTTAGTCGTGAAACAATTCCTATTTGAATGCATTGGGTGGAGGGATAGTTTCAACTGAGTAGGGGCTGAATAATGAATCTGTGCTGCATTGAAAACTGTTTTAAATTTGTGATCTATCACGTCAAATTTTCAGAGTAGAAGGCTTGGTAGGGAATTGAAGCATCAGAGTCAATCAGCAGCCAGACAGCCTAGGGTAAGATGGGGTGAGTTGAGCCTCTCGGTTTTAGGGAGCAGCCTGCTTTGTCTCTGTTTTTTGGTTTGGGTGGGTTAGAAATCAAGTAGTGTTATGTTGCAACCTTCCAGCAAGTGTATTTCATATTTTTTTAATCTTACTTCTCTGTATGGCGTGAAATAGAACAGAATACAAGATTTGGAGTAGGATTCTTGGTGCTGAATTTTCTTCTCAGTGTGGATGTCTACCTAAAAAATTATCCAAGACTACTCTTTATATCTGATTTATTAGAAACTGATCTGTTCAGTTACATTTGACAGAAGAAACCAGGGTCTCAGGAGGCTTAACTATGTAAATAAGTTGTTGTCTGTAATTATCAAAAAATAAAGACAAGCAATCACTCTCAAGAAATGGCTAGAGCCCAAACACACAAAAAAATGGTTCACGCCTGTATTTTTTTTTAAAGTGTCTCCAAGTAACAAATCAATTTAGAAAGGGTTTTCATTTAACCAGGCAATTAGCTGCAGGTCACAGGGTTTTTTTTTCCCCCTCCCTCAAGTTCACAATGAAAACTGTTTGTCTTCAAGGTCTGTTTGTTATAATTACAGTGATCTGTCATTTCTTAATGTGATCTGTCATAACTTTCTGTTGCTTTTTTTTTAAATGGCAGACATTTCTGTTAGTCCTCTCTAAATAAATAAATAAATAATAATAAAAAAGGCACTTGACAAATTCTAATTTCAAACAAACCTTAAATGAAATGATGTGAGAGCCCAGCTTACAGATAAGCAAGAAAGAAGTTTGCTAACCAAAAGGTGAGCATATTTCTGCTTGGCTGGACCCTGGGTCACTAGAAAGGAGCTCAAGACTATTGTCCATAGAAGCTGCCTATATGATAGAGATGAAACACTTGATCTCTTTAAGGCAGTGGACTATGGATCTGCTATTACAGCACGCCTGTCTTGTACATGGACTGCCCTGGGGGTTGTGTTTGACTTCCACTTGAGAGAGTAAATCTTACAGTGATGGGAGGCCGGGGAGGGTGAGGGAGAGACAGAGGGATTCCCATTATCTGAAACTATCCACCTAGAACTTTCATCTCATACCACTGTCAGTACAGTCATTCCCTACCCCTAACACCTTCAGACAGAGAACTTTTTCAAAAAGAGAAGGGGAAATTGGGTGGCATATTCTCTCTCACCACAAGAATACATTGAGACAAGAAGCCAAAGCCAGAAACTTAGTTATTTATGTGTCTGATAATACAACAGAGGAATGCAGATGCCTGGCTCCAACCTCGCCACCCCAACAAGAAGCAAAATTATTAGCTGGTATATGCCAGGAAATGCAAAAAAAAAGAAAAGAAAATCAATTGAAAAACTTTTTGCTTGAAGTGCAGTAAATTTACCCTTAAAAGGCATCACCAGAAATAAATCTTTTTTCTCTTCCCACCTTCAATGTGATACCAGCACATATTTCCAAAGTGCTTTTGAGTGGTATGAGCTTCTTTTGGAGATAGAGAATGATGCATTGGCTATATACATTAGAGGAAATTAGAGTGAGTAATAAGTCTACTATGTAATATTTTCCTTAGAATATAAATGTCCTTGCATCTTTAAAAATACTATTACAATTAAAAGACATTCTTTGTATCAGAGACAATCTAAGGACTCCAGAATACCTTTAGCAAACAACTTTTCATTTCAACACTGTGCAGTTTGTTGCTCATTCTGTTTTGCTTCATTTGAGGATCCCATCAATTTTATGTCACAGACACACGAATCACTCCCTAAACTGGGGGAAAGCAACCACTTAATTACAGTCTACCAAAGTGCAAAACATTTTGGAGATCGTAAGTAATGCCTCCTCTCCAAGCCTCTTAAAACTCTGCTGGCTTTTAAACCTGCTTAACTGTTATCTTGTTTAGACAATATCAGAGCCTGACTAATGGTTACAAAACTGAATAACCTTCATTTGAATATTGACTCTCATACTAAGATCAGACAAGTGGCACTGCCGAGAACAATATAATTAAAGCCACACCATGTAATCTTGCAGTACACAGCCATTCCCAAAGCAGTTACTGTTCACATCAAGCATAGCCCTTAATACTTCACATAAAGACAAGCTTTGGCAACTTCCACTAAACAACTGCCTTGGGGGCAAGTAAGTTGTTTCAATCAAGACCATTTAGAAAAAGCCTGAAATATTTGTTTGTACATGTAACACAGAGAAAGACTGTCAGACCAATAAAGTCGCCCCCGCCCCCCATTTATTAATGAGAAAGTAATGGGTCTAAGTAGACTAGCTAGCACAGAAGTCCATATTAAATAACCTTTGTAATTTTTACTGTTAAACAGCTGGATTTGCTATGACCGAGGCTTCCAGTTAAACAAGCAACATTAAAATAAAATCTTAAATTAATTACTTGACACATTCAACCTATCCAAGCTTTTAGCAAGTTGTGATCATTAGCAGTGTCATTCAGATATTCTACTGGTCTCTGAAAGCAGAATGGGATTGCATGCAATTTCATTTAACATGAAGCATGCAATGACAACTCCCATCGCTGAAACCAAAGCCAGCTGAAGTTGATGGGAGTCTTTCATTCCAAGTCTTTCCATTGATTTCAGTAGGCTTTAATCAGGCACATCATGACCAGGACCTGCAGACTCTTTCAACTAGCTGTGGTCCTATTGGCCAGAAGTAAGCACTTGTGGTATTAAATATGAGGCCCTATATGAAGATATTATAAAGATTGGCCTGAGCCAAAACCCCAGATCTGAATACCCACAAACATTTTTTGGAAAATTTGGCTCGAGTTCCAATTTTTGCATCTTGGAACCATTTCTCATACAAAATGAACGCTATTAAAATGAAAAAGCAGTCTTTGTATTACAGACCATCTAAGGGCTCCAGAATTTCTTTTGCAAACAACTTTTTATTTAAAAGCTCTTCACAGTTTGCCTCTGGCTTTTTTCCCTTCTCTTCTCATTTGAGGGTCACATTGGATACAGGATACACAAGACACTGGCACATTGGGCAATAATTATCATGCAGTGACATGGCAGTCAAGATGTAAGTAAAATATTATTGCACAGCTAAATACTCTTTGAAGGATAAATAAATTCTACAGTAATCCACACTCATGTGTAACTCCCATGTAGTGCTTTAGCTGCTACACTTGAAAATACTACCAACCCCAAAATGATCCTCAGTTGTTCAATGGCAAAGCTATTTCCACTGAGACTTCATTTAACTTATTTATTTTAGCATAACGTCTGCTATCCTTCCTGCATTCCAAGTCATACAGATGTAAAACTGGGACTTCTCACTAACCCTTAGATTCATTATAGATACCATTAGTTATAAATATTGCAATCATGTTGCTCTGGGGATTATCAATATAGATTTCTTGAGCTACTACCTGACCTTAGTTAGGGCATTAGACTATAGAACCCTAATCAGAGTAACTGTTTGAATAATATTCTCTTTTTTTCTCCTGCCTTAGAACAATCATCATGATTATTGTGCTTAAGAAGTTTAACGAGATAAGATAATAATCAGACTTTACTTTTCTCATAATTATAAAGTATAAATCACAAAATCTGTACATTTTCCCAGCTCATGTCCCTTTCCAAATCAGCAGTCTCTTATGGCACCATAAGTTGACAGCCCACTGTATATTGGTATCTCTCATTTGTGTTGCACTTTGCTACTGGCTAAAAAGGATAAACAGATTGACACCAAGTCATTTACCATGTGACTGTTTTCAAATGAAAACGTATAAATATATTTATATACATGGCCTCTTAGCAACTTTGTAGTCCCTTCTTCTTGGGATCAGTTTGAGCCATAAATTAATAATGACATCATTCTCACTTTTTTTTTTTTGGAGGGGTGAGGGGAAAAGAGTAAAACAGCATGCATGTTAGATGACTAGAGGTTTGAAAATAGAAACATGATCAAAGATGCCTGGCTCTATGCAAGAAATTGTAAACTCTCTTGCTGTTGCTGATTGGCAAGTTAAAGTTGCAATGATGCCTACAGATAATTAAAACTTTGTTGAGTGCTTTGGTAGGCTATAACTTCCCAGTTTATCCTAAAGCAGAGAATTGGAGTTCACCCATCAACAGATGAGTCAAGCTCAAAAGCTGACAGGAGTTCTAGGGAGATGACAATACAGAAATGCTGTGCACTTTCTTATGACTGCCAAGGAAAATTGAATCATTATACAATGCATATAAAAGCAAGGTATAGAAGGTGGGACTGAATACATGACAACAGCCACATAGACCTGGAAACCAACGTGGTTTTCACACTACAACTTCAGTGCTGGTTCCAATCAAACAAGTCTGACTCTCAATACACTGTCTTACACATCTCACAATGAGATCTAATTATTCACTGAAAGTGTTTAACAGCAGACTAGAACACATATCGACAAGTATAAACTAAACATAAAATTAGTTTTCAAATGGCACAGCATCCATCCAACAAGATTGCCAGATAATTCTCCTGAAAAAAATATTGTTTTGCATAAGTACCTCATAGACAATTCCTATTTTTGTCTAAAATTAACGCAACATGGCAGCACGCTGGCCAGTGCTCATTACTTCATTGCCTATAGAGCTATATATATGCAATATTAGCATAAGCAGTGTAGACCTTTTAGACTAGAATGTCTCTTCTTATTTTAAAAGAGCAAAAATATTACTCATCAGTGCTGAGACTTCTGCTCCTTGAACCTCATTATTAAGAATATTCCATACATATCTGGAGACTAAACAAAAAAGGACTGCAAAGAATCCCTGTCATAGGTCCATTAATTTAATTGGAGTTACCCTGGAGATGAATCTGGTCCAGATTGTTCACCTTAAAGGGGAGGGTGAAGGGAGGGGAAAAATAATCACACAAAGGGAAAATATATGTATAGGGCCAAATCTTCAGCTGGTGTGAATCATAGTAGCTCCACTGAAGGACTACTAGGTTCTGTGGGGTTCTCTAGATGTATTCCAGCCCCAACAGCTCCTTAAGTAAGATGGGAATGGTGGTCTTACAGAAATGGCAGTGGTGGGCCTGCTAATTCCAGTTTAAGCTAGAGATCTGTAGGAAAATCTGGCCCATATCTTGCAAATATACAGCCAGACACTAGGAATCCAATTTCCTCTGTTCAAGACCCTATTCCTCTATTAGGTTTGCCAGTTTATGTTATGTTCCATGCTACCACTGACTCGCACCATTATCAGTGTTCACTTCTACCCCATCCACAGGAGGTTACATAGGGGAAAGTTACTGTTGCTCTAATCACCAGGACACTATTCTGTTAGTCTTAGTGGCCTTTTCCAGGGCTCCTTCCCAGCTCTGCCCCTCTCAATAAGGCCAGCATAACAACAGAAGAGAGAATAACAACTAGAATTCCATTTTACTTTCACACTTGCTCTTCTAGGGGGAGATTCCCTATCTTTCTTCATTATTTTTTTTTAAGCAATTCTTCAATATTACATGAAATTAAATCAACTTGGTACTGGGTTTTTAGTAATGGTGTGACTTTATATATTAAAGTTTCCACTTCAAGAGATCTTGGTTCCAATAAAGGCAATGGATTATTGTTCTTATTAAGGGTTTATGTGGCATTTTTCCATCCATAGATCAAAACACTTACAAAGAAGTGTGAATATTGTTATCCTGACTTGATGTACTGGGAGTTTCAATGGTTTACTCAAGGTCATGTAACAAGTCAGTGGTAGAGAGCCAGGAACAGAACCCAGGAATCCTGCCTCCAGTCCAATGTCCTGTCCTGATCATGACCATTGGGCTTGGCTGCCTTACATCACAAGTGACATGAGTATCATGGTCTAAATCAGTCCCCCATACACTGCCTGTTTGGACAGAAGTTATCATTTTTCAAACTTTTTTTTAACCAGTTTGCATAGAAATTATTTCAGAAGAACAGCCATACTGGGTCAGACCAATGGTCCATCTAGCTCAGTATCCTGGCTTAAAAACAGTGACCAATGCCAGGTACTTCAGAGGGAATGAACAGAACAGGTCATCATCAAGTGATCCAACTCCTATTGTTCACTCACAGCTTCTGGCAAACAGAGGTTAGTGACACTCAGAGCATGGTCCCTGCCCATCCTGGATAATAGACATTGATGGACATATCCTCCATTAACTTATCCAGTTCTTTTTTGAACCTTGTTATAGTTTTGACCTTCACAACATCCTCTGGCAAAGAGTCCCACAGGTTGTCTTCGCATTGTGTGAAGAAATATTTGTTTTCAACCCGCTGTCTATTAATTTTATTGGGTGACTCCTAGTTCTTGTATTACATGAAGGGGTAAGTAACACTTCTTTATTGACTTTCTCCACGCCAGTCAAGATTTTATAGACCTCTATCATATTCCCCCTTAGGTGTGTCTTTTCCACACTGAAAAAGCCCAGTCTCTTTAATCTCTCCTCATATGGAAGCTGTTCCCTACCCCTAATATTTTTTCTTGCCCTTCTCTGTACCTTTTCCAATTCTAATATTTTTTTTTTCAGATGGGGTGACCAGATCTAGATGCAGTATTCAAGATGCGGGTGTAAAATGTATTTATATAGAGGCATTATGATATTTTCTGTCTTATTATCTATCCCTTTCCTGATGATTCCTAACATTGTTAGTTTTTTTGACTGCCACTGCACGTTGAGCTGATGTTTTCAGAGAACAATTCACAATGACTCCAAGATCTCTTTCTTGAGTGACAACAGCTAATTTAGACCCCATCCTTTTGTATGTATAGTTGGGATTATGTTTTCCACTGTGCATTACTTTGCACTTAACATTGCATTTCATCTGCCATTTTGTTGCCCATTCACCCAGTTTTGTCAGGTTTCAGAGTATGTATGTGTGTCTCCTCAATATTTATTCCACTCTATATGCATCCGAAGAAGTGGGCTGTAGTCCACGAAAGTTTATGCTCTCATAAATTTGTTTGTCTCTAAGGTGCCACAAGTACTCCTGTTCTTTTTCCAGTTTTGTCAGATACCTATGTAACTCTTTGCAGTCAGCTTTGGACTTAACTCTCTTGCATAATTTTGTATCATTTGCATATTTTGCCACCTCACGTTTACCCCTTTTTCTAGATTTATTAATATGTTGAACAGCCACTATTTATTTCTCTCCATTTGGAGAGCTGACCATTTATACCCTTTGTTTCTGGTCTTTTAAACAGTTACTGATCCATGAGAGGAACTTCTTTCTTATCCCATGAATGCTTACTTTGCTTAAGAGCCTTTGGTGAGGGACCCTGTCCAGTAACAGTTTAGAAAACTTTTTGGCTTCTACTCCTAAAAAGTCATATGCCTTCTTTAAAAGATGGATGCCATGAACTATGGAATGCAGATAGTGCTATAGAAAGCACATAAGGAGTAGTCATAAGGTGTCAAAAAACCCACATTTGGATGCTCAGAGTGGCTCTTAAACTCAGAAAAAGCCACTTCAGGTACACAGTTCCCAATGTGAGCATCCAAATCTAGAATGTGGACATTTTATCATTACTTCTATATTTGACAATTATGCTCCCAATATGTTAAACTGTATAAAATAAGCTAAGGATTAAAATCCACTCAAGTGCTTTGGATTTGTTGTTGGTGGTGGTTTACAGAGTTGTAGTTTGAAACATTTTCTCTAACACAGAGAATTATTTAGGACCAGAATGGAATTAGTCAGCCATGCATGCAAAGGAAAAAGCTTTCTGTAAACAGAACGTTGGTGGACTTTTTTCCAGCGTTGATTGTTCAAGAGATGTTTGAAGATATTCCATGGAAAAGCCATTGTTGCCAGACCACTCCCTCAGTTTGGGAATCCTCCGAGGCAGCTGCAGTTCCAGAAAATAACGGAAAATGCTGGTGTCCTTGGCTTTTTTTTTTAATCCATGAAAGTGTGTTTTTCTTTGCAAAGTTTTTGAAACAGTTTTAATGGTCTCCGAGCCTGATCACAATTACACCAGGGTAAAGCAGGAGCAACCCCAGTAATATTACATAGAGGTCTAATTAGTATAAGTGACATCAGAATCAGGCCCCTTTAATGATTCATCTTTAATAAACCATGGTGATGAGATGAAAGAATTATTGAGAGTATAAAAACAATGGTGCTTTGTTTCAAAAGCTCCAACGTTCCAATTGGAAAAACTATTTCATTTTTGTCTTTGAAATACTGTAGTATCATGTAGTCCAGATATACAATTTACAACTGTTACAGTTTCAGGCTGACCTGCTAACTGTATGAAGTGGAACATAAAAGTACTGGTGCTGTGTAATTTTCCCCCTGCTTATTAAAAAGGATATCACATTCCCCAAAGGCACAGTAGGAAATTGAGAATCTCTTTTCAGATGTTACCTACCCTATAAATCTTAAAGCTTTGCCCAATGCACCAACTTTGAATTAATTATGTATCACTCACCATTATACATAACATTTCTCATTAAAGCTACCCATTTTTTAATTGAAGTTGCCGCACGACAAATGTTAAGACCCTTTCATACACAGACATAAAACAACTTGTGTCTCAGATTCACATTGTTGTTTTTCTAATACCCAGACAACTCTCTGCTATTCAATAATTATCTTCACCATCAGCATTTAACTAAAAGTGACAAAAATATACTTCCTAGTAAACATCAGAGCTGAGAAAATGACTTGGAATGAATCATTTATTGGGTTTTGCCAAGTATTTTTCTATTCACAAGCAGATTGCTAAATTTTTAGATGTAAATTATTCATGCATTTCTGTCAATGTTTCCTCCTATTTGAATAACTGAAATTTGGTTGTGAATATTGAAATTTAAACATTGGCTCTGTCAATTATATGTGGCTTTGGTTCTGCTCCTGACTGGATGCAGTTTGGCAACCTAGAGTGCATTTCAAATGTTACTAGCAAGTATACAATTCAAAATTCACTTTCAGGCCAGATCCACACTAGAACATATTACATGGGGCATGGTTGTTGTTGTTTTTTAATGACATCTCCATGTGGCAAAAGCCCTAGCATAGATACCGTTTAAATCAGCATAAAATGTTTTTGCTGGTATACCTTATTTTCCTCAGGGAGTCAATATAGGCTATATTGACAAAAGCACTCTTATTGCTGGTATACCCTGCATCTACATTAGGAGAGTTTTGTCAGTATAACCACACTGACATATATAGGCCTCAGTGAATGTTTGAGCTCAGAAGCTTAAAATATCCTAGTCACACTAGAAAAGACCAACCACTCAAAATGCACAAAATAGAAAAACAATAGTCGGACATTCTTTTTCAATGCAACTGAACATTCTTGGAAAACCTGCCCAGTATTTATGCAGCTGCAAGAAACATTTCCAATGAAAGCTAAACTTCTGCTGATTGAACAAAAGCAACTGATTTAAAATGCAACCTTTATGGGAACTGAATAATGTTCAGGTTTAGAAGATTACAAGAAGATGAATTTTGTCACACAAGGAAAGGCAAAAAATTCACCAGGCAAAAGAGATCAGGTGTTCTAATCCTCAGTATGTAAGTTATTCTCAGCAGAAATGTAATTAAGATTGTAGCGACAAAGAGAAGTAACCTCAACCATTCTCTACCCACCAAGAGAGGGTTAAAGTTAAAGAAGTGGAGGCAAGTGCCACAATTCATTATTAAAGTTGGTGCAAAGTTCGGCTAATTTAAGGTGGTCTTTTTTGTTTTGTTTGGTCCCAGTTCTCATGGAGTGTCCTTGGTTTTATTGCGTGTGTCACAGGTTCACCTGAAAAAGTGGAATTCAGTCAAACCAAACAGCTACAACCTTAAGTGACAAACTCCTGGGTTTCATCCAAATCTTGGCCCAGGTTCCCTCAAAATATCTGTGAAGCTTTCTGAGAACCTAGACCCTGTATCAGATTTGTGAGAAACCTCACCTGGCATGGTCTATTTTTAGATGCTTTCACACCAAATGTGGCAATTCAGTGTGCTCTGGAAGTCAGATTCTGCTTTCAGCTCCATCAGTACAATATGACTTCACTTTCATAGGGCATCAGAAGTGTCTGAATGAGTGAGATCTAGACCATGGACAAGGAGGACACAAGAAGTTCTTCAATATTTCAGCTCAACATTATCTCAAACCTACAATAATGTACCTCTCCCAGAATTTTTCAGGACACCATTGGGCTGAGCTTTCTTGAAAAAGACTTATGGAGATGGAATTGCCTGACTCCAGCAGTAATGCATTTTGCATTAGGAATCCCGACTTTGCTTCACAAGGTTAAATAATGCTTCTAAACCAGCAAAACCACATTTTTTGCTGTAAGTAACACGTCCCTCTTTAATCAAAGCAATAAGCTCTGCCAGTAATGGAAAAGGTGCTCAATTGAAAACTTCCAAATAAGAAAGCACCATCACATGAAATACAGGAGCTAGATTATATATTGTGCTCAGATTGTTTATTTCTAGAATTAAGGTTTTGTAACTAATGCATGTTTGCTAACGATGTGTATGCTTCTACAATGGCACAGAGATAAAATGCTGTCAGAGACGCATCAGATTAATCCTCAGATTTACCTAAAACTACATTAGTGTATGTTGCTATGGAAGAAATGTATTGATTTATATGAAAAAAAAAAGACTAATATTCAATTTGTGATCCTCTTTAACCCCCAGATCCTTTTCAGCAGTACTACCACTTAGCCAGTTATTCCCTGTTTTGTAGTTGTACATTGAACTTTTCCTTCCTAAGTGAAGTTCTTTGCATTATCTTTATTGAATTTAATAATGTTGATTTCAGACCAATTCTCCAATTTGTCAAGGTCCTTTCGAATTCTGGTCCTTTTGAATTCTAGTGCTTTCCTCAAAAGTGCTTGCAACCCCTCCCAGCTTGGTGTCATCTGCAAATCTTATAAGCATACTCTCCACTCCATTATCCAAGTCATGAATGAAAACACTGAATAGTACCAGACCCAGGATTGACCCTGTTATATACGCATCCCCAGTTTAACCGCAAAGCATTGCTAACTACCTCCAAGTAAGGGTCTTTCAGCCAGTTGTGCACCCACCTTATCGTAATTTCATCTAGTCAGCATTTCCCTAGTTTACTTATGAGAATGTCCTATGGGACTGTATCAAAAGCCTTACTAAAATCAAGATATATCATGTCAACTGCTTCCACTAGACCAGTAATGCTGTCAATGAATCAAATTTAGTGAGTTTGGTATGATTTGTTCTTGACAAATGCATGCTGGCTATTCCTTATAACTCTTATCATCCAGGTGCTTACAAACTGTTTAATAATTTTAAACCTGGAAAGACACTGGAACAAAATTAGGCTGACTAGTCTATAATTTCCTGGGGCCTCTATGTTTCCAATTTTAAAGACAGGTACTATATTTGCCCTTCTCCAATCCTCTAGGACCTCACCCATCCTCTAGGGGTTCTCAAGAATAATTGCCAACAGTTCCGAGATTGCTTCAGCTAGTTCCTTAAGTACCGTGGGATGAATTTCATCAGAACCTGCCGACTTGAATACATCTAACTAATCTACATATTCTTTAACCTGTTCCTTCTGTATTTTGACTTGCATTGCTTCCCGCTTGTTGTTAATATTAATTGTATTGAGTATCAGCTCACCATAAACTTTTTTTAGTGAAGACTGAAACAAAATAGGCATTAAACACCTTAGCTTTCTTGATATCACCAGTTATTAGCGCTCCTTCCTCGCTAAGTATAGGACCTATAATTTCCTTTGTCTTTCTCATGCTCCTAATGTATTTATAGAACCTCTTCCTACTGCATTTTCTGTCTCTTGCTAGGTGGAACTCATTTTGCGCCTTCATCTTTCTGATGTTGTCCCTACATGCTTGTGCTATTCGTTTGCACTCCTCTTCATCCATGTTTCTACTTTTTTAAGGACTCCTTTTTTATTTTCAGGTCATAAAAGAGTTCCTGGAGCTCTATTGGTTTCTTACTATTCTTCCTATCTTTCCTCTGCATTACGATAGAAATCTGTAGCAATATGGTGTATGGTCCAGAGGTTTAGCAGGCCACATTGCCCAGTGCATGGTTGAATTACCCAGCTTGTTTTCCGCGGAGTGGGGGTAAAGAGCCTACTTATACCCCACTCTTCTGCCTTGCCCACCATTGCAGCAGAAGGCAGGATTTATGTGTAAAGATACCCCAAGAAAAACGTGCCTCCAGAGTTGCCTGATGCCATTCTCTCCAGGGGCATTGAGCTTTTCCATGATTATTTCAATAACACTTTGGAGAATCAACTTGAATGCTTTTGCAGCACAGAGGGCCAGCAATAAATCAGTTAAACTTAAAAAAAAATATCTTTGTATCATGGAAGTCTGTGCAAGCCACTGACGCTGCAGAAAATTGATTTTCTAACAGGTTTTGCGGCTTTGCACTGGCTTTTGAAGTATGGAAGCTAGATATATTTTGCTAAGTATATTTCTCTGAATTAGAGACCATAACTGTTTAGTATTTTGCTGCACATTTTCCATTGATTAATGTTATGTTTACAAAACTCTACATATGGAATGTTGCCTTGTTGTTGGAGAATTAATTTCACTTTTCTTCTGTATTTGTATTGTTTTTGCCATATAAATTTTTTTACCATAATATTCAAACACAAAATTATAAATAGATCCTTGAGCTATATCTTATGAGGATTGTCTCTGCTAATTTGCAGTATCAAAGGAGCTGTATCATTCTTCTTTTGTAAAAAGATTACTTAGATGATAACTATGTTCAGTGCACGTCTCAAGCTTCTCAACACAGCATTAACTATGCAATAACACACAAAATAATTGTGCCATTTAATTAGATGCCATAAGAAGAGGTTTTTAAATAGCCTTTGCAGCTTTGCTTCTCTGTGGCCTTACCGGGATATGTCTGCTTTAATTATCATTGTTAAAAAAAGGCATGCTGCTTTTGTTTGATTGTTTCAGTAGGTTAAAATTCAGGACACCTGGGTTCTATTCCCACCTTTGCCAGTGGCTCAGTTTGTTACCTTGAATATCTATGCCTCCATAAAATGAGGATAATTCTTACTCTCCTTGTAAATCCTCTGATCTCCTTTGATGAAAGCCACTATGAGTCAAATCCCAAGTCTATGAATATCAGGAGTCTTTCCACTGATCTACATAGGCTTTGGATCAGGCCCTACATACGTGCAAAATGTTACTGTTAAATAATTTGCAAAATTGCATCAGCAATATCAGTTTGCAGAAAGATACTGCTCCTTTTAACCCTTCTTCATTTTCTTAATCATACTATGGTAGCACCCACAGATCCCACTGAGAATAGAGTCTCATTGTGCCAGAGAGATGAAAAGACAGTCCGCTTTGGCCACAATGTCATGTCAATTCTTGAGTGGATTGTGAAGCCCAGTGGCACAACAAATGCCATTCTTCAAACTTCGAATAGAGCACTCTGGTGTAAGGAACTGTCTTTGCTAATGATTTTACTGATTCAAGCCATGGCTTCTTTCCAAAGCTTATTAAATAACAGCTAATTTCCCATATCTCATTTTGACATTTTCTACGTAGCTCAGTACTTTCCCCAGTGCTAAACATTCTGTATTGTGTGTTGTGTACGGCTTATAAACAATTGCAAAATTAATTTGTATCTCGTGCATTCAGCTTCACCACTGCTTAATCATGCTGCTGCGTGTTTACTTAGATAAATGCCTGCCGATGCTATTGACACTACAAAGGATATAAGCCATTTTCTTTATGCACATACATCAGCATTGCACATATGTACCAAAAAATGCAAAGAGGGATGAGATCAAAATAATCCTGGATTAATCCAAATTCTATTTCCCCAAATTTGCAAGCGTTGTTGTACGAATGTTTTACTAAATGATAGCGTTCAATGTTCCAAACAGCCAAGGGCAGTGGACAGAGGGCTGACTTTTTGTGTTTTGTACAGCACCTAGCACAATGGGGTCTCGGTCTGTGACAGTGCTACATAAATACAAATCATCATAATCATGGTTTGTTCAGGACCATTTCTGAAAGTCATTAGGATGAATTTCCAGACCTGTCCACGGTCCCATATTTGAGGATCTTCACTCGTTTGTTCCCAGTGTTATCTACGTTCCGCACAAGTGTGATGCTTTGATTGTTGACATTAATTTATATAAGAAATAAAGAATCTTGAAACTAAGATTATAGGTTTTGGGACTAAAGCAAGGGTCGGCAATGTTTGGCACGCAGCTCGCCAGGGTAAGCAACCTAGCGGGCCGGACCAGTTTATTTACCTGCTGATGCGGCAGGTTCAGCCGATCGCGGCCCCCACTCACCGCGGTTCGCCGTCCCGGTCCAATGGGGGCGGTGAGAAGCGGTGCGGGCTGAGGGTTGTGCTGGCCGCGGCTTCCCACCGCCCCCATTGGCCCAGGACCCCAAACCACGGCCAGTGAAGGTCGCGATCGGCCGAACCTGCCACGTCAGCAGGTAAATAAACTGGCCCGGCCTGCTAGGGTGCTTATCCTGGCGAGCCGCGTGCTGAACGTTGCCAACCCCTGGACTAAAGGAACAAATCCCTCTGCATCAGTATTGTGTATGTCCCACATTTAGACCTTAGATGATTGAGATTATTGAGGGATTCAAAGTTTCATAGGTCCCAAGGCCCAGTCCCTTGGGACTGTTGAGATCATCTTGTCTGACCTCTTCTATAAAAGACAGGCCATAGGACTTCCTTAAAAAATTCCTAGAGCAGATCTTTCAGAAAAGCATCCTATCTTGATTTGAAAATTGGCAGTAATGAAGGATCTATCATGACTTTTGGTAAATTGTTCCACTCGTTAATTACCCTTACTGTTAAAAATGTACATCTTGTTTTCCAATTCAATTTGTCTAGCTTCAACTTCCAGCCATTGGATTGTGTTATACCTTTTCCTGTTAGATGGAAGAGACCATTATCAAATATTTATTCATGTAGGTATGTACAGGCTAATCAAGTCACCCTTTAACCTTCTTTGTTAGGCTCAATGAGCTCAGTCTATTTAGTTGATCACTACAAGGCACGTTTTCTAATCCTTTAATCATTCTCATGGTTCTTCTCTGACCCCTCTCTAATTTATCAACATCCTTCTTGAATTGTTCAGACCAGAACTGGATACAGTATTCCAGTAGCATCTGCACCAGTGCCATACAGAGAGGTAAAGTAACCTTTTTACCCCTATTCAAGACTCCCCTGTTTATGCACCCAAGGATCACATTAAACTCCACTTCATTGTGTATCTTACACAAACCATAATTCCTTAATAGAACTAGTCAATTTTTTTTTTGACAGAACGTATCACTCCATCAAAATTTGAAAGTTTGAAATCTGTCAATTTCAAAACTACTCAAAATCAAAACAATATTTTGTTACGACTTTCTCATTTAATTTCAACTTTACTTGTTTCATTCCAACATCTTTGTTTCATTTAGACTTTTAAATGAGATTATAAAAGGTTATATTTAATATTTATGTATTTTTATATTAGGTTTCTAAATTATCTAAAGGAAACTTCTCAACATTAGCAAAATGAAATATTGAAAAGGTCATTTTGATGTTTCTGAAAGAAATATTTTACAGAATTTCCATTCTGTGAACATTTCAAAAATGTTGACTTTTCATCCCAATTCATAATGAGAACAAATGTCAGAATTTCCCACAGGACAGAAATTCTGTTATCTGACCAGCTCTACGCCTTACTAAGGATCGCTTTGGGACTGGGTAAGCCCCAGAGGGGAGATAAGGATAAGGACAAACAGAGAATCAGTCAGGAAGGAGCAATGGAAGTTGGTGTATTAATTTAAAAAAAAATTACAAAGTTGAGTGTTGAACAGTAACTAGCTACTCAGACTTCAAAGTTGACATCCTCAAAACCATTAGCAGCACTTACATAAGTGAGCAGCATGCAAAGGTAATTGTCTGACACTTATCTGACTATGTGAAGAAACAAACAGTTCCTATACAGCCAGTGCTGACTTATAGATGATACCTTTGCTGGAGTGTATTGAAATATGTGCAATCACTGCTAAGACATGCCTAGTTGTAATAGAGCTCTCCAATCCACATTTGAAATCCAGGTTATCTACTAAACATGGGATCACCTCAGCAATTACTAGAGGCTGGCAAGCAGCATAATGTTTTCTCTGATGTTGATGAAAATCAGCAATAGAACTGTGGAAGCTCTAATTACAGAAATGGTAAACTTAGGCAGAGAAGCTGGTGATTAAGTGGCATGCCCCCAGTTACACAGTAAAACAGAGGGAATTGCATTACCTGGAGGAAAATACATTCTATGCAATTCCAATGGCATGTGCTGAGTGGGACATAGAAGAACCAAGTATAGAATCCAGGTCTTCTATCAGCCTGCTTGGTGACCTTGGGCAAGTCATTTCACAACACAGTCTCAGTTCCCCTATCTGTAAAATAGGACAATGCTACTGATCTCCCTTGTAAAGCCCTTTGAGATCCACTGATAAAAAGCTCTATACAAGAGCAAGGTATCACAATTATTACTCCAGACCAGACACAATAGCCTGTGTCATTTACACCATATTCGGTGTTGCCAACTAACAATATTCGTTTAATGAGACTTGTGCCACTGTTTGTGATAAATCATTGTGCTTCTTGCAACATGAAAGGGCATGTTCTTTCACATGAGAGCAACCTCCTGGGATCTATACTCGGCTCCATAACTAAGGGCTGCAACTGACCTCTTCATCGGGGAAGAGACGCACTTGGGCAGATCCAGTTACAGAATCTAACCCAATTACACCTTGAGACATAGGGCAAATCACTGAAGGCTAAATTTTCCACTAATTCTGAGTGCTTCGATTTGTGGGTGGAATCTTGCCTTGAAGTCAATGGGAGTTTTGTCATTTACTTGAAAGGAGCCAGGATTTCACTTGAATTGTCACAACTTGATGGGTTCTTCTGAAAATATGACACTTAGTCTTAATAAGCCTAACTTTTCCCATCAGTAGATAATTAAAATTATACTCACTTACCTTACAAAAAGATACTGAGCCACAATTTGCAGTATGCTTATAAATGACTTTGAGATCCTAAGATGAAGCAATGATACTAGTGGAAAGAGTAAACAACAGCTGTGACTCCAGCTACCAGTTCTGCATAAGCAGATCACCACACCTATGTAAAGCCCCTTTAACTTCAGTGGGTCTCTGAATGAGGGCAGAGACCTCCATGTATGAAGGTCGTATGTGTTTTCACGTACATTGCTCTTGGAATCAGATCTTGCTCACCTTAATCCGGGGAGTAGTTTGAAAGTAAGGAGACTACGGACAAAGAAGAGCAGGATTTACCCTATGCAGTTATCACAATATACAGGGATATGGTAGGTGTAACTCACCCTGTAATACATTTAGAACATTTCTAAATTACTACCCCCTTTCCTTCTACTTGGACCACTTTCAAGACTATAAACTCTCATCTACATAGATTCTGAAATTTATAATTTGTTAAGCGATAGTATACAGTAGTTGCTCCATGATCTGTCACTAAAGTAGTATATAATGCAAGATAATTTTCCAACTCAAAATGTAACTGTTCAATAGAGCTAAAGTACAATGTCTAATATTATAGGCATTTCTGCAAAGATATTGCAATAAATATTAACACCATGTGCTTCACTCAAAACATATGCCATGTTTAATGTATTTTGGATGAACTGTTCACAAAGTTTGTGTGGATAAATTGTCAAGAGTGGCAGTCACAGTTCTAATCCCCTGATTAGGACCATGGACCAGTTAGACAAGTATCTGAATGAGTAAATATGAATTAGGTGTTTTCTGATTATCAGTGACAGAAGAGATGACTTTCCCAGTCAGGACTCTCTAAAAGATCTATGCCCTCCAAAGATTCCTTTATCACAGATATGAGAGTGGACACTATAGTTGAGGGAGTAATAAAATGATGCATCAGATTTATTTATGCTTAACTGTAAACACAGATTTTCAGAAATTTGCAGGAGCTTTTGATCACTTATGACCTACTCTAGCTGCCACTGAAGTCAATAGAAAGACTCCCATTGAATTCGAGGGAACCTGGATCGGGGCTTACCATGCATAAACAATGCTTGCAACTGGGCACTCATTTCCCACAATTGTAGGGACAAATGATCAGTTACATATCTAATTAGTTGTGTGCATCTACCACATCTGTAATGAACACATGAGAATTGCATTCACATCTATGCATGCAGTTCTGAGAATCTGGGCTTCAGTATTTGGGAGTCTTTAAAACTCTTCATTTTAAACCACAGACCTCCAATACAACAGGTTGGGAAACCATTGCACAGACGTGAGGCTTTTTTCCTCTCTCCCTATTTGAAATGCTGATGCCACACATGCTAAGTTGCCTGAATCTCAAATAAGGTTGAGGGTGCTTATCATTCAACAACACAGTTACACTGTTAATTTAGGACATTAAATGCAACATCAGCTTGTTACTCTTATGTAACACTGTCAACAAGCAATCATGTGCCAGTAAAGTCCAAAACAAGACAGACAATTCTGAATTTACAGAGCACTCCTAAAAGGTTTCTATACATTGAGCTAATTAATTGTAACTCAAAAGAACAAATCAAATCTTGTTGATGTCAATCTTACATTGCAAAGAAAAATGAGGAACAACATGTGCACATTTATCACAGGACTTTCTGATTAAGGAAGGACAAACTCTGAGCTGTCAATTAGTTGTCATGTTTTCCTATTGTGAGCTTTCCGTAAGCTTTGCATGAAGGAAATATATGTGGTATCTTTACAACCATACATTTGCACTGAGCTTGGCAGTTGCTTATAACATAGTGTTATTAACATGGATTTGCATTTAATATTATTTCCCCTTTTGTGGAGTGGTCTTATAGAGGAAAGGAGCTTAGGAGAAAAGTGTCTTGTGTTTGTAGTGGAAAAAAGACAGGGAGGGACTAATAAAAAGGGGCTGAGAAGCAAGGAAGGACAGAGTGGTGCCCAGATTACACAAAGCACCTAAGCATGTGATTAGACCTGTTGATCTCAAGGGTGACTACTCACATACTGAATGTTAAGCATATGGTTAAGTGCGTTGCTGGGTCTGGGCACAGGAGAGGAACAACCAGCTGAGCAGAGACAGGCTTGGAAAAGAGAGGCCGGGCCTGGGCGCGCTCTCTGAACCTTTTGTGACAAATCCGGTTGCCGTTTTTCCCCACTTACTCTGCCCCATTGACTCCCCTTCAAGTCCCCAGTCCTAGCTCCCTCTGAACCACTGAGATAGAGGTTTACTTAAAACCTACTGGCTGCAGATGGTGAGAGCCATCCTGGCAGCTTTCCATCTCCCTTTGTATATGAAATCAACTGAGGCCATTCATCAGTAGCCTTCTTCAGGGTGCAAAACCATTACCGGACACCCACTATGCAAGGGGCTAATTTCAGTTCAATTTCTTCCCATGGAAACACAAAAACTCGGTGCAAGCTTGGAATTCAGAGCGGAGAGAGGACTTTTGGGCAAGCACTACCCCAGGCCAGGGCTCATCAGGGGGAGTTGAACAGTTTTAAAGTAATTTACATTCTTGCTTTAAGCACTAATCCATGAGTGCCCATTGCTTGTTTTTTTGTGCTGAGTCATCCCACAAATTCATAGATTCATAGATTCACAGATTCTAGGAATGGAAGGGACCTCGAGGGGTCATCGAGTCCAGTCCCCTGCCTGCATGGCAGGACCAAATACTGTCTAGACCATCCCTGATAGACATTTATCTAACCTACTCTTAAATATCTCCAGAGATGGAGATTCCACAACCTCCCTAGGCAATTTATTCCAGTGTTTAACCACCCTGACAGTTAGGAACTTTTTCCTAATGTCCAACCTAGACCTCCCTTGCTGCAGTTTAAACCCATTGCTTCTGGTTCTATCCTTAGAGGCTAAGGTGAACAAGTTTTCTCCCTCCTCCTTATGACACCCTTTTAAATACCTGAAAACTGCTATCATGTCCCCTCTCAGTCTTCTCTTTTCCAAACTAAACAAACCCAATTCTTTCAGCCTTCCTTCATAGGTCATGTTTTCAAGACCTTTAATCATTCTTGTTGCTCTTCTCTGGACCCTTTCCAATTTCTCCACATCTTTTTTAAAATGCGGTGCCCAGAACTGGACAATACTCCAGCTGAGGCCTAACCAGAGCAGAGTAGAGCGGAAGAATGACTTCTCGTGTCTTGCTCACAACACACCTGTTAATACATCCCAGAATCATGTTTGCTTTTTTTGCAACAGCATCACACTGTTGACTCATATTTAGCTTGTGGTCCACTATAACCCCTAGATCCCTTTCTGCCGTACTCCTTCCTAGACAGTCTCTTCCCATTCTGTATGTGTGACACTGATTTTTCCTTCCTAAGTGGAGCACTTTGCATTTGTCTTTGTTAAACTTCATTCTGTTTAACTCAGACCATTTCTCCAATTTGTCCAGATCATTTTGAATTATGACTCTGTCCTCCAAAGCAGTTGCAATCCCTCCCAGTTTGGTATCATCCGCAAACTTATTAAGCGTACTTTCTATGCCAATATCTAAGTCGTTGATGAAGATATTGAACAGCGCCGGTCCCAAAACAGACCCCTGCGGTACCCCACTCGTTATGCCTTTCCAGCAGGATTGGGAACCATTAATAACAACTCTCTGAGTACGGTTATCCAGCCAGTTATGCACCCACCTTATAGTAGCCCCATCTAAATTGTATTTGCCTAGTTTATCAATAAGAATATCATGCGAGACCGTATCAAATGCCTTACTAAAGTCTAGGTATACCCACATCCACAGCTTCACCCTTATCCACAAGGCTCGTTATCCTATCAAAGAAAGCTATCAGATTGGTTTGACATGATTTGTTCTTCACAAATCCATGCTGGCTGTTCCCTATCACCTTACCACCTTCCAAGTGTTTGCAGATGATTTCTTTAATTACTTGCTCCATTATCTTCCCTGGCACAGAAGTTAAACTAACTGGTCTGTAGTTTCCTGGGTTGTTTTTATTTCCCTTTTTATAGATGGGCACTATATTTGCCCTTTTCCAGTCTTCTGGAATCTCTCCCGTCTCCCATGACTTTCCAAAGATAATAGCTAGAGGCTCAGATACCTCCTCTGTTAGCTCCTTGAGTATTCTAGGGTGCATTTCATCACGCCCTGGTGACCTGCATGCATCTAACTTTTCTAAGTGATTTTTAACTTGTTCTTTTTTTATTTTATCTGCTAAACCTACCCCCTTCCCATTAGCATTCACTATGTTAGGCATTCCTTCAGACTTCTCGGTGAAGACCGAAACAAAGAAGTCATTAAGCATCTCTGCCATTTCCAAGTTTCCTGTTACTGTTTCTCCCTTTTCACTAAGCAGTGGGCCTACCCTGTCTTTGGTCTTCCTCTTGCTTCTAATGTATTGATAAAAAGTCTTCTTGTTTCCTTTTATTCCCGTAGCTAGTTTGAGCTCATTTTGTGCCTTTGCCTTTCTAATCTTGCCCCTGCATTCCTGTGTTGTTTGCCTATATTCCTCCTTTGTAATCTGTCGTAGTTTCCATTTTTTATATGACTCCTTTTTATTTTTTAGATCATGCAAGATCTCGTGGTTAAGCCAAGGTGGTCTTTTGCCACATTTTCTATCTTTCCTAACCAGCGGAATAGCTTGCTTTTGGGCCCTTAATAGTGTCCCTTTGAAAAACTGCCAACTCTCCTCAGTTGTTTTTCCCCTCAGTCTTGATTCCCATGGGACCTTACCTATCAGCTCTCTGAGCTTCCCAAAATCTGCTTTCCTGAAATCCATTGTCTCTATTTTGCTGTTCTCCCTTCTACCCTTCCTCAGAATTGTATACATCCCTCCTGCATCTAAGTTTCAGTTCTCTTTTCAGACTGCTGCTGTCTACTGTCTTCCCTTCTTGGCCTACCTGACTCCTCAAAGCAAATGCCTCAGACTATCTCCTCTTCACAAACATTTGGATTCTTTGTGTCAAGGGCACAAGATACAAAACAAGTGTTTGCATTGTATTTGAAGGAGGTATATAGTGGTGTGTGTGTGTGTCTGTGTGTCTGTGTGTGTGTTCTGAAAGGAAAGAGGAAGAAGTAAATAATCCTGTGGGAAACACAGCCCTGCAATGAATTAGGACACATCAGTAGGATTCCAACTCTTGCTTAGATTGTAAATTACTTGGGGAAAAGCCTGTCTGTCTCTCTATACAGTGCCTAGCTGGCTGGGTTCCTTAGATATTAGCTTTATACATATAATAAAAACAAACTACTCTTCTGGGACTCAGCTCATCCAAAAGAGAGAGACTTTGATATTTGCTACTTTTATTTGTAATGCTTCAGGGTAGGAATTTTAAAGGAATTTAAGGGAGTTAGGCACAATAAGCACTGAAATTCCATGGGAGTAGTGTGGCTAACTGCTTTAGGCACTTTTGAAAGTTAAACTACAGTAATTGCCCTTGGAAAACATTACTGTTTTTCCAAGGATGTAAGACACTTCAGGGACACAGATTCCCCCTGATAAAATGCAGGGAGAAGAAAGATTGTAACAATCTCAATTTTGGATGCTTTTTTCTTACCATCATCACTTCGCTCATGGTTATGGTCCTGCTCTTACATAGTAATGTCATGCAGAGACTCAGTCTGCTTCAAGTGAGTTCGCATCAGTGTAAAGTGACTACCGAGCACACATAATGTCCAGATTCTACTGTTGTATTATCTCAGTCATTTAAATTTAGAAAAAAAAAAAATCAGGGATTAACTATTTTGCAAAGTGCAATAGCACTTTTAAACTTTAGCCACATTTAGAGATGGCCTCTGGCTGTTATCTGCATGTATTTGAGCCCATTGGTGTGAGAACAGAAGGTGTCCGGAACTTCCATTTAAGCTATTGGTTTTAGTTTATGCTTTAATTTACACAATTTCTAGAAAAGGGGCCTTTTTGGCCTTTTTATTGACTGCAAAATAGCAGGATAGTTTCAAAGTAATAGCAGCCATTAGGAGACAGAATAGGAAATAAAATAAACTTTTATTGCCTGAGCAGCAGCCTCAGGGTCCAATTCTTCTGTCCTTGCTCAGGCAACAATTTTCATTGAAGTCACTGAGGACAGGAAAATCAGGCTCCCTGTACCCTTTGCCTTCTCTTGCCTATAAAGATTTTGTTTGCTTGTTTGATTCCCTCAACTCCAATTTAAAAAAAAAAAACTGGATGGACAAATGCTTGAATTTTTCATCATTTAAGAATCCTTGATCTCTAAAAAGGTAACAGCATGCACTGTAAATTGGAGCAAAAAAACAAAACAAAAAAAACCACACACACACAAAGTGAAATTCTCTATCAGTTAATTTCATTCTGCCTACAGCAATTATCCCATAAAATATACTGCCACAGGAAAGCATAAAATGTCAATGTGCTCTTGCGAAAAGCAGTATAAGATGGCTATAAATGATCCAGCAACTGCTAAGGGGTCTGCATTCCCCCTTCCATTTTTATTTTTAGTGCAGATGCTTACGTTTTAAGTGCATTAATCAGAGGGTACTGCCAAACACAAAGAAAAATGTTGAAGAGCATAAAAGTACCATTTCCATTCACATTTGAGTAGGGAAAAACTGCTTATTAAGCTTTGGAAAATAGGGGCCTTCGAGACCAACTCACCTTTGAAGGGGAGCTATAAACAGATAATGGGCCTGTTTCTGTTCCCTTTTAATCAATGGGACTTTTTCCATTGACTTTGTGATCAGGCCCTACATCAGATTCACAAACAAAAGCATTTAATTCCCCTAGGGACCAGCACAGCATTTGGCCAACAATTTAGGGTCGGATTTGAAATGGTGCCTCACCTAGAGCCCCCCACCTGTGCACAAGCTTGTGTGTGTGCCTATTTGAGTACACAAAATTGACTACGTGGAACCCACCGCTGTGTCAGTTACAGCCCCAGCTACAGAACCTCTTTAGTTCCCAGTTTA
Organism: Chrysemys picta bellii; assembly: GCF_011386835.1. Taxonomy (NCBI): domain Eukaryota; kingdom Metazoa; phylum Chordata; order Testudines; family Emydidae; genus Chrysemys; species Chrysemys picta. The sequence goes on along the minus strand of NC_088804.1, from coordinate 35,627,202 downwards.
AAAACGTGTTTTTAAACTCTGGAGGGCCCTGCATCAATTCCTGTTCACCAAGTTGGAAGCCATCACACATGCGCTACTAGCAACCAGCTTAAACAACAACAAAAAAAAAACAGGTCTCTATATTCCTATTTACACAATCTGCTTCCTTTCTCATTTACACTAATGCCATTACCTCCTACTCAGTTACTCCTCATTCACATTCCGTGATTAAAGTAGATTGAAAACAGGAGAGGGAGCTCTGACTGCATCTGGCAAGGAAGGGAAGCTGTAGAGGAGTGAAGCTAACCCAACCCAGGGAGCAGAATCAGAGTCGTGATAGAGCTTAGCTTTTCCAAACTGGAGGCGGAGCTCTCCCAGCAGCTATTATCACAAGAGGGAGGAGCTGTGCTTTCCTACCTCCTTTTTCATGCTCCCCTTTATTTAATATCTGTTTATACTGCTAGAAATCAGGCTGTTTTTCCATCAAGTTTGTTTCTCTATGGGGATCATGGAGCTAATGGACTTTTGTTTTAATTGAAGGTGAATCAATGTCAGTTCTCTGGTTTTTTGCTTTGCGGGAGGGCACAGTGCCAAGGTTGGTATTATGTTATTTCTCAGTGTAAAAATTGGGTGCATTTTCCTTGATAATAGCAACACGGAAATAATAAAAAGACCAATCTACTTACGCAATCAGCAGCCACAATACAGAAAAGTATCTTGGAACCACTTCTCTTTCCACCTGACAATGATGCATATCGATTTACAAAATGCAGCTTAAGTGCTGCTTTGTGCTGGCCCTCTATGCAGAAGTGGATCCTGGCCAAGGAGGACATCATGAAGGAGATCTTATTCCTCTTACAAATCATGGGACAATAAACGGATATTATACATTAACTGACCATTAAGAGTTTAAAAGAAATTGGTAAGAAACACTAGACCAGGGGTTGGCAACGTTTGGCACGCGGCTCGCCAGTCTAAGCACCCTGGCGGGCTGGGCCAGTTTATTTACCTGCTGACGCAGCAGGTTTGGCTGATTGTGGCCCCCCACTGGCTGCGGTTCACCATCCCGGGCCAATGGGGGCGGCGGGAATCCACGGCCAGCACATCCCTCATCTGCGCCGCTTCCCGCCGCCCCCATTGGCCCGGGACGGCGAACCGCGGCCAGTGGGGGCCGCGATCGGCCAAACCTGCCACGTCAGCAGGTAAATAAATTGGCCCGGCCTGCCAGGGTGCTTACCCTGGCGAGCCGCGTGCCAAACATTGCTGACCCCTGCACTAGACCAAGATTAGTACTTGGGCCCACTCTTTTTTCTTCCATTAAACATACTGGCAACCCAGTGTTGGAAACCTGTGTAACGGATTGTGTCAGTCAGATATATACGATTTCTGTATCTTACTTAGTAAAATCTTTGGTCTGTGTAAATAGCAGGATGTCTCAGATTTTAAAGGTCAGAAGGGACCATTCTGATCATTTAGTCTGACCTCCTGCACATTGCAGGACACAGAACCTCACCTACGCCCTCCTGTAATAGACCCCTGACCTGTGGCTGAAGTCTTCAAATCATGGTTTAAAGACTTCAATTCACCATTTACGCTAGTTTAAACCTGCGAGTGACCCGTGCTGCAGAGGAAGGCGAAAAAACCCAGGGTCTCAGCCAATCTGACCTGGGGGAAAATTCCTTCCTGACCTAAAATATGGCGATCAGTTAGACCCTGAGCATGTGGGCAAGACCCACCAGGCATATACCTGAGAAAAAATTCTCTGAAGTAACTCAGAGCCCTCCCCATGTAGTGTCCCATCTCCAGCAGTTTGGATTTTTGCTACTGGCAGTGGCTGATGGGCCAAATGCTACTGTAGGAAGTCTCATCAGACCAGCCCCTCAAATGTATCAAGCTCAGTCTTGAAGTCAGGTAGGTTTTTTGCCCCCAAGACAAGCTAGCAAGTAAAAACTCAAGGCCACAAAAACAGACTAGTAAAATAAAACAATTGGATGGAGCCAGTAGGATTAACAGCAGAGAACAGATAAAAGTAGACAGATAAAAGTATGTTTTAGTAGGATAAGCAAAAATAAGTTTAGGTTACTTATTGTGATTTATTTATTTATTGAGTTGGGTTTAGAATGGACAGGTACTCAGATGAGGTAACTGAATAACAGTCTGTGTGAAGCTACGGAACAGGGTATAAAAGATAGGTGATTAACAATATGAATGTGGAGAAGACAGGGGAAGAATATAGCTGTGACGTATGGCTAGAAAGGGTTAAACATCCTGCAAAATAAATAACCCTCAAGAGACACATAGGGAGATGATGTTTGCGTTTTGGTGTATTTACATATGTACGAGTAGGGTCCACAATATAATCAACAGTCCCTGTCTATGCTGAATTCTGATAATTCAGAGGTCAAAAGAAGTTCCTATCGTTTAAATTGTAATTGTAAACACGGGATATCTCGGTATTCATTTCTCTTTGAAATGTACTGTGAATGGTGGAGGATCAAGCAAATGGCCTTATGTTAATTCATATAGTTAAGTACTGGTGATGGACCCCCTTCGACGTCATCCTAATTATCTTTTGTTCCCCGAGGAAATCCCAACTTCTCAAAGAGGACTTGAAATTGTATAAAAGACCCTTGGGTCCTGATTTGGTCATCTCAGATCTGCTTAGGCTTAGTCAGGGGACGTTTGAGTCGCAAGACTGAGGTCCCAGTTATGCTGGTACACCCCGAATATGAGATTTGGACATTGGACTATAACCTATAAACTATTTCTAAAAGAACTCTTTGCAACTACAAAGCTCACCATCTCTGCTATGAATCTGCACCTCAATGAATTGAGCTCATGTCTGTATGTATATTGATCTTTTAACCATACTCTCTCTCTTCTGTTTTTTAATAAATTTTAGTTTAGTTAATAAGAATTGGCTGTAGCGTGTATTTGGGTAAGATCTGAAACACTCATTAACCTGGAAGGTAATGTGTCTGATCCTTTGCGATTGGTAGAAACTTTTCTTTTATATGATGGAATAAGAGTTAGAGAATTTTTCATCATATTTGACATGGGTACCTGGATGGAGGCCTGAGGCTGGATCATTTTAAAGGAACTCTGTTGTTTGGACTTCTGAGTAACCAGTAAGGGAATAAAGAAGCTGTTTTATGCTGGCTTAGTAAATCTAAGTATTGGAATATCCACCCGCTTTATGGGGATTGTCTGCCACATTCTTTGTAGTTCACCCTAATTGAGTGACCACAGCTGGCTCCCCACTAGGACCCTGGTCACAACAGCAGAGACCAGAGATTTGAAATAATAAAAAATAAATAACCTGTAGGAGAGGTAACAATGAATTCTTTTTCTTGCCTTATCTGTTTTTGCATGTATGTTAGAGAGACAAGGTGGGTGAGGTAGTATCTTCTATTGGACCAAGCTCTGCACCACTCTGTAAAGTTCTAAATAGCAGACATAGTACGTAAGTGTCTAGATGAGCAGCTCTTTCAGTGTAAGAAAGGCTGCTACATTCTCACATGAGTTAGGGACAGAGGTAAATGAAAAATGTTTAATTTATGCTACTCCGAGCACGATTGAGTCCTGGCCTGCACACCTTTTGTACCGATTTAACTCTTTCTGATAGGGGTGTGATTTTTCTACCAAAATAGTTAATAGTGCAGCCTGTCATGTGGAATGCTGGTATTAAAAAGGTGATTTATTCCTATAAAGTTACCAGACGACTGCATTACTTTCACTGTTCGGATTTCAAACCAGTACAGTTAAAAAGTATTACAAAAATCTATGTATAGACCAGTTTTGCTAAACTCCCTGACCAGGCCCTCAACATTCCCTGATTGACCCACCCTGTTTCCTGTGCCTTTTCATAGAGGGAGCCACCATGGAGCTCAGCTTCTCAATACTGAGGAAACCATGAAGTCTGTTTGTTGACCTTTCTGTGCCCACTCACCATGCAGTGACATAGTATTTTTGCCCTCCAACTGATGGGAAAAGAAAGTAAGATTTCATCCCTAGGGAAAATCCTGATCCCAATCTTCCTACTCTAGGAAGCTGAATTGGCAGTGGAAACTATGCATCTCCACTGTATGGGATGGCAGGAAGCAGGGAGTTTCCACACAACATGGCAGCAGGGAGGAGTGTTCTGGAGGCACAACAGGGATAGGACAATGGCATAACTAGGGATGCCGGGCTGAAGCCCTACATAAAAGCAGCATGGTGGCCATATAGCAGGATTGAATAATCAACCCTTAGCGAGTAGTTCCTGAGACACAGACGCCACCAAGAACTTCCACTTCCTTAAAACACTGACACAAAATTAAAAATATCCAGCAAGAAGAACTACTGCTGACTTAGAAAGAGCATTTACCCACCATAAGAAGTAAGAAGAACAGTGTTTAAAGCCTGCTAATAAGATATCACATAGATCACACTAAGAAGGCCTATCTTTAAATGATAGCCAGGATCAGAGCACATTGAGAAGTGTGCCCGAATTGTTGTGGCAGTGACTTTGGCTCAGTAACCTCACTCGTGGATTGGTGGTTCACAGCTGGGACCTAGCTCAAACTTCAGGCCTGCCTGTAATCCCTGAAGAACCAAAGTCAATACCAGCAGATTGTGAGAACTTCAGCACAGCAAGGTGAAAAAGCCATTAATCAGGAATAACAGTTAATCCATCTGTTCAGCCGTAGGCTTTTTTACCACCGAAAAGGGAGGGCTCTAAAGAAACCACAGGTGAGGCCTTAGCATGAACAAGATCTTTATTATGATACAAACAACTTACCAGGGTACATATTAATCAGCCTTTACAAGTACAGGGAGCTGATTAGACCAACAATGCCTCTCTGAGGCACCATGATTAAAACAGAATGAAAATATACACACATCCAGATACACGCAAGAGGATGCACTGTATAACATGTCAGCCGCAGTTTGGTTAAGACTGAACATTTGGCTCTCAGAAACTTTGCAGTAGTTTACTGGATTATTAATTATGAGGCTACAGTGGTGTCTCTTAAACACTGGCCAGTTGTGTTAGATAACTAAGTATTTGCAACATTCAAGATATTTCCTATGAAGGATACAAGGGGATGCAAGGGAATTCTGCAGATACTGGGATACAAAGGATCATAGGATCTGTCATAATAGTTCAGACCAAAGGTTCATCATGTCCAGTATGCTGAGGCCAGTATCAGATTTTTCAAATGAAAGGGTGTGTGTGTGTGTGTGTGTGTGTGTGTGAATATATATAAATATAAAGGACTATATTTACTGGGGACCACTGTATTGTACCTTGATGCTGCATCAGATGCTATCATCTGAAAGTAAGCAGAGGGCACCACAGAGCTGGTCTCAAGGCAGTGCTATCTGCCATTAGATGCACATAACTAGAGCTCCAAAGAGTTCTCATTCTTTGCTAATGTCTACCTCCCAAACTCATTTCCCCCAGCTCTCTTTCAGACCCTTATTCATGTAACCCCATGGGACCGGGTCTCATTAAGTAAAGTAATACAGCAGTTCTCAAGAGATGTGTTTCAGTCACTGCCTCGTGTCTTATACTTGGTCACCTTTAAAGACAAAATGCATTTTGAATATAAAAAAAATCCAAAGAGATTCAGTTCTAGGGTTCTTATAACTAGTTCCTGCGCACATTCCATATCTACCCAGAAGCCTCGTAACAGCAACACAAATAGTAACATTTAGTTTGACAGAATGCATCACTCCACTCCACTATTTGTCTTCTTTTGGTTTGTAATTTTTGCATCAAAATGAAACTTGGCAACAGCCTGTTCTTATCTATACAGTATTGCTCAGTTCCTCCCCCACCCCCTGCCTTCTTTCAATGAGGATATTAGCCAACCCTAATGGGCCACTTCAAGCAGTTTGACAAACTTGCTAGAGACTCTTCATTGGCCAAGCAGAGAGAGGGCAGGGCAAGACCAAAGAGAATATTTCTGCACCACTGTGAAATTTCAGAATTGATTTGACAGGTTTTCATGCCCCATGGGATTCGTGGTTCACCCAGTTTTATCTTGCACTCCCACTTTGCACGCTGGGTAGGTGTCTCAGCCCATAAACATGGTCTCTCTGATCTTCTCTTGCTCCTTCTCTGCAGTCTGCACGTACTCGGCTCTGATCCTTCCTCTATGGTTGGTTTCAGAGCCTTGTTCCCAGCAGTTGGAATAGACTTCATCCATCCCCCTGTTCTCTTCCCCTCATTGTCTTAACTTCCCTCCCCCCTCTTCATTTTTCCTCCCCCTTATCTGCTCCTTTAATTTCATTCTCCCACTGCTACCAGCCTGACTGAATTGTTTTAATTTATTCACTGTACAATGTCTTTAAATTATAAATTCCTTTACTTCTATAGCACCACATGCTTCCTTATATTTAATTCCATCGGGTGCCTGGGGATCAATAGAGGCATTCTACCAAATGAAGTGTATTTCTGTATTATGTGGTGAATGAACCTGGGAAGGGAATGCCAATTTTGCAAAAATGTAGATCAGAATGTTGTGTCAAACTATATTTACATTTAAATGAATGTAAATCAGATGAAGGTAGGTAGTGGATGTCCTAATATTAAGATCCCTTAGCTATTAGGATACTCACTCCCCCCACCAACTATAACACAATTGATGTGGACACAGCAGCAAAATGAGAACTGACATTTATGGAATTAAGCGACAGGCCACAACTTTTATTAAATGTTAATGCTGTTGAGGGGTGTACCCTCCCCCCATCACCCATACTCTCCTATACCAGGCATTTAGTTGGTTCAAGTGTTGGGGTTACAGAGCTCCTTACCATATAACCCATAATCCAGGGTGGATTTTCTCAGCCTACGTCTCAGTACTCAGCTCTCCGAGTCCTAGCACCCGTCTACCCCATGAGGGGGACAGAGTGCAGCAAGGTGACAATGGTTTGTCACATGAGCCCAAGGCCCATCACCAAAATCCCAGGTCTTACCTCTGGGAACTATTCATTTTATTTTCTTAACCACTCTGAAACTGGCCACAAGTGACAAATACCACCACCCCAGTTAGGTACGAAGCACTTTCCTACGTAACCAACTGTTGCTTGAAGATGCTGTGAGGAAGGCAAAAAACTCCTTGCTCCTCTGCCAATTGGCCCATGAGAAAAAATTCCTTCCTGACCTCTTCAACAGGTGATTAGCTAGATCTGCAATATCTGTCAGGCTGAGTTCTCATTCCCAGTTCAGCTGAGCTGGGTGGGTTGCTGGAACAGAGCTGAATGAGGATCCACAAGGTCCCTGCACTGGGGCAAATCCTGAGAACCGATGAATGCTGGCCAATCAGCGCCTCCCTCTCTCCCAGCTGGCCAATGGGTGCCAGAGACTCAGGGGGGGAGCTACCTATGGGACTGTCTCCCTTTCACTGCCGACTCCATCAATATCTGCCACTCATTGATGCAGATGGATGGCATTTGGAACACAACAAAAATGTAGGAGTTGTGTGTGTGGGGGGGGGGGGAGTCAGTTTATGGAATAAACTAACGCTCCAAATGTTTTGCCAACTCATTCTAGTTTCTAAAGTAAGACAGTTGCTCCTGGCTTGCCACAATACTGGGAAAGGAGCATTTCATGAGGAGTGGAAACTAAATTAGCCTTAACATCATGTACAAAATGTGCCTATTTTAAAGTGTTTTTCTTTCACAGGCTTTGGCTGCATAATCCTAGTAGGAAGAAATGCTTTAAAAAGGATCTGTGCTTTATAAGGTATTCCATCTGAGCTGTTTTTTACATCAGCACAATTTTGTGTTAAAAAAAAAGGGAGGACCTATGTAGGTGGAATTTATTTATTTTAACCCAAAAGTTTAACTGACCTGTGAGTTACAAAAAGTGCTGCCTCTTCACATGCCCCTCCAGAAAATTTAATTTCCAATAAAAGAACTGGTGCCATCAACCTGTTTGTCACTGTCTGTTATACAAGTGTAACCTGGCTGAAAATGAAAAATTGGCAGAGTTTCCAGTTTTCCCTGTATATCTCTACTTTGCAGTCCTTGAGCATCACAAAGTGTTTATTTGTCAAAACCTGTGCAGCAGAAAAAGTGCTGCAGTATGATCCTTTCACAAAATCAACGAAGTTCAAAGCCAGCTATGAAGCAAGCAGTAAATGGGGCAAAAGGACATTCCATTTCTTTCACGGGATGATGCAGTCTCTCAAGATCTTGGTGTAGGTCTGCAAAATTAAATCCTTCTTGTTTAAAAACCACATTTTCATATTTATTGTTTCACTTTGGAGACCTGAAATACTTTCAGGCACTGTTAGGGAGCTAGCAGTTATGTCTCCTGGCTCTGTTCCGAAGTTCTGTCCCTGAATTGCCGGGGACCGTGGACTTCACACTCTGTGCCTCTGTTTACCACGTTGCAGCTGGAAACGTTTATCTGAACCACAAGAGAGTTGAGGGGAGCAATGCAAGCCATTAACCCACTTGAATTGACCTTGGATGTCAACCGGGTGAGTCCAAATCTGTCTTCAAAACAATATACTCAAAAACCATAATGAAATGTCAACCTCAACTCAGATTCTTCCTTAAACTTGACTATCCCCCAGGGTCTTCCCTCCAGAACTCTCTCTTTCCTACTTCCCTAGCTCCCTTCCCCTTAAGGGCCACTCCCGCCTCTCTCCTACCCACAGCAGGATTGACAAACTACACATGTCACTATGAGTCAGTAGAACTTTAAACACTTATATGCAGAGTTCTGACCAGAGGAGTTAATATAAAAATCCTTCCATCCCATTGCTGAGTTGGGACACTACATTTTTTGAGCAAGAAGTTCATATGGCAAGGCTACAATTCAAGAGCCCTGCTCAAACATCCAGCTCCCAGCCAGCTGGCTGCCCTCTCCTGCAAGTCAAAATTTCTCCTTGATCCCGATCAATCCTACTCACTACTGACATCTTGACCGTGGACCAACAGCTTCCTTCTATTGACGTAATATTGAGAGATGGCTCTAGATAGGGATGGCTCTAGCTAGGGGTTTCCAGGAGCCTCATTGAGATCTGCCCTGATTTGTACAGTGTACAATTTGCCCCACTCTGTATTCTCTGCTTGGCACACGAAGAAGTTCTGCGAGTTGCCAAGCAGGACCCATGTGCGGATCAGTGATCTCCGGGTTCTCCCCACAAGATGAAAACCATGCATGATGCTGTTCCTGGAGTGCTGCTATTTGTCTCTGAAGGAGGCTGTAAACTCTGAATTTAACATCATCCTGTATGGACTAAACAATTCACATGAAAGAAAAAAAAATATCGATCAGCTCTGCTATTTCTCCCACTGCTGCCATAAGTTCGACTTCTGGTGCCAAAATTCTCAGCTCATGTAATTCCATTGCAGTGCAGGGAATTCAACCCCTTATGTCAGGGGTGAAGTCAAGAAGAAAAAAAAATGAAAAAAAGCACTTTAAATTGGAGATGCAGCCAAAGAAAACCCCAAACCAGGCACTCTAAATCCCGTGGAAATTGAAATCGGGCCTAGATCCCAACCATGCAATAAAAGTTAAAACGGAGGCAGAATCTTGAGTTTATTGCATCTTATGTCACTTATATCACAACTAGAGTCAGGTCTCTTTCCCAAGCTACTAGATTTGCATGATCTAGAAAACCTTCATTCCCATTTCTTTCTTATGGGTACAGGTTACAAGGTTAACATTTAACCACAATGGTCACCTAGATACCACATTTAAGGCCAGATCTTCATATGCTATAAATTGGTATAGCTCCTCAGATGATTGTATATTGGCATAGGACATCAGAGGGTCTGACCCTTAAATGCTAGTCTTCAGAAATGCTGTGTTATTTAAGATATTGTATAGTAACTGTGGATATTGCCTTTTTTTTTTATTAGTGACCACTCAATACAGTCTTATTTAAACACTTGCAACGAAGAAGTTGTGCTCATTCATTAGGAAGACAATGTAACTCAAGCATTAAGAGGATAATGTAGCTCCATAGTCCTGTCATCTGGGGATCCGGTTCAAATAGCAACCCAGAAAGTTTGCAGAAAACTCAGTTTAGATTTTGAAAAGTAGAATTTTGCCTAAAAATGGTATTGCTCAAGAAAAACATCAAGAGGAGGTTCTTAAATGCTCAAGCTCTGGCGTTCCTGTTGAATGAACTAGACATGAATCATTAAGAGAGGCAAACTTGTGGGGAGGGAGCAGGAGGACTTGAAAACCACTATGTTTTTCATTTTGCTTTAGCCAGAGATTCAGAGCTGGTTTTTAATATTTATGACTCGGACTATAGACACAAAAAAGGTATATTCAGTAAATACCTAGATTGACAGAAACTCCCTGTTGTACAGAGATTCACTTGGAACACAATTTTGGTCATCCAGTCATTCCCAGTACATCACAGGAACATAGTACTGGTAGATTTCTACAAAATCCCCCATTAGCCACCCAGGGAAAACAGCATTGACTATTTCTAATGACCGTGTTCCATTACCTCCCTTGGTAGGTATTCCACTATCTAATTGGCATAATGTTTCTAGAGGGCTAGACTATTTACCCTATAATCTTCCTTTTCTTGAACTTTAGGCTATTACTTCTTGTTAAATTTGCACCTACAGCTGGAAAAAAATAAACCCTCCCTGCCTCTGCTTTTGTACTAACTCCAGACTAGGCTTTTATATATATATTGGTATCCATTTGAAGCCATTAGAAAATAAGCACAAAGGTGCCTACACTCAAGCATCCCTTTAACAAAATACAAAGCTTTAAAAATCAGCAGGTGTGCTCAGAAAAGAATAACGCCTCTGCTACCCTGTGCCTGTAGTTTCTGCATCCATGCTTATGAATGCCACATTTCTAAACTGAGAGCTCAGCTGATAGACTTGCACACATTCTGTTCTTTGCTCAGCAGCGCTGGCCACAGACTGTAGGAAGCTCGCACCTCCCGAATGTTAATGTTTTTGCAGTGCATTGCAGTATTGTAGCGAGTCGGATAGGTTTCAAACACAATAGTGGAGGACTTGCTTATTCCAAGATCAGCGTTTCTTCTTAAAGGGTTTCACTATAAGCTGTTTGCCTCCAAAACTTTTTAAAATAAGAACATGGTACAATGTCAACCTTCTACAAAACTTCAAGAAGCTTAATTCTGAAAAATGGAGGTGTGGAAGTGTTTCAATGTATTTATACAAATAAAGCTGTAAGTGGAAAAATTCCAAAGAAAATCCATTTTAGTGTATAGATTTAGGACTAAGAATTCATTTACATTTAAAAAGAAAGGTCAATGGGGTCTATTGTGCTATTGATTTTTTTTACCAGAACTACCCATTTAATTCAACAAGGGAGTTCTGCTTGAAAAAACAACGCTACAATATGATCTACTGTATTTAGAACCAGGTCCTTAGCTGGCGTAAAATCAGTATAGCTTCATCTTTTTGACTAGCTCATGTGAAATCTTGTGTGTATGCTAGGAAATGGAAACAAATTTTGAGAATAAATTATTAAAATGTTAGTTGTGATACTGTCAATTTGTGAGCTGATATGCTTTTAAGCTTAATTAGTTGCAATTGAAAGTTTAATTTTATTTTCACTTCGCAAAACAGACTTTCCAAAAAAAAAAAAAAAAAAAAAAAAACCCCACACAATTTTAAACGTAACTAACTCCTGCTTTATCACATGATCATTCTCCCTATACATGTATGACATGTAATTTAACAAATCTTTCTGATAATACAATAAAGAATGTAGATTCAGCTTCTTATTTATCAGTTTTATCATATCTGCTGCTAATAAAATTCATGGGAAATTATGACAGAATTTCAAGTACATGTCAGATTTTAATCTAAGAAAAATAAACTAGCCTTAATTTACATGCACCTTTCATGGAAATCACTTTTTATTATTGATCTGTGTTTATCAAGTGCTTGGTTTCCTCTCTTAAAATAAGAATTGACAATTTTTGAATGAACAATTAAGGAAGCACCAAACGATTACATAGCATAGCCAAATATTGCTCACTAAGCTAATGGGCATCTTTCCCTTAACATTAGTCAGTGGGCTTTGGATCAAAACCTTACATTTATGTGAGCCAAATGGTCTACTCACATGAGTAAGAGCATCAGGATTTGGCCCTAGAAGAGATAGTGTCTGATTCCGATTCCACAAGGGCTACATCTACATTGCGAGTGAGGGATGTGACTCCAAGTTCCTGGACATATACTCATACTAGCTCTCATCGAGCTAGCGTGAGTATAAATACTACTATAGCCGTAGTAGCACGGGGAACAGCAGTGCAGCTTAGCCAATTTCGGGCGGGTTTGTACTCACCATGGCTCAACTATGCTACCATTGCCTGTGCTACTGCAGCTACCCTACTATTTATGCTTGTGCTACCTAAAGGAGAGCTAATGCGAGTACGTGCATACGATCTGGAAATCACACCCTTGCCTCAGTGTAGACAGACTTACTCTACACCAGCTTTAACTTCACTGGAGTTACTCCTGATTTCATCTGCAGTTAGGTCAGGATCATGCTTGCTGATCTCACATTACAGTGAAAGGTGCAACATACATTAGAAATGTTAATCCCAATAGATCTCCCAGTGCATGATGTTTAAAAAGAAATTGGCATCCCCTCATATGTGCATGGGCACACCCCCCGCCCCCAAATAATTTCCTTCAACTCGATATTTGCATATTGTGGCATATAAAGGCAGAAAAAGACAGATATTTCTGCCTTTATATGCCACAGTATGGAAATCTGGATGGGAACAACATTTTCATTTTAAGATAAAAGGCTGAACCTAGACCTGGAATTTCTATTTCCATGTAGTTCTGTTATATAATCCAATAAATAACTAGAGATTATAGTAGGGCATTGGAAAGAATCTACTCTCAGATTCAGCACAAAATATTTCAGCCTATGAGCTCCCCTTACCATTTTCAGGTTTTCTGGTAATAAGAGTAAATCAACAACAAAAGGACCAGCAAACTATTAGAACTAAATCACCCCCTTCATTAGAAAGTTGGATAAGAAACAAGTATGTGAATAACAGCATTTGAGAGAGAACTGGTATAAGAATTTTCAGACAGTAATTTCTGTGGCCCATTGTAAAAGTTTTCCAATAAAAAAATTCCAGCTAGGTCTAATTGAAATTTAAGTTATTTTAGCCATGATCTCATTGGTGCCTCACCTTTCAGACTTTCCATGAATTCAAATTACTTCATTTCAGCAAGAACAAGCATTACTCCTGAGAGGGTTTTGATAAACTGAAATCCATCTCTGGCATATGCCATAGTTTCAGAGAATGATTAGTCTCTGCTCTGGAGCACAACCGGCTTTGATAGATCGATCAAGAAGAAACAGTTGAACTCCGATGAAGAATCTACTTCCTACTGGTCAAGGCTGTCTGTCCCAATGACCTCTATCTCTGCCATGTCGCTGGGAGAAGTCTGATGGAGACTGAACTTTGAAAAGTCAGTAGGAGTTCATCGCATCTCAAATGATAAATGGTTGCCAAACATTGCCAATCTGTGCTGAGTCAACTGCTTGTAGTAAAATCCCATCCTCAGCGCAATTAAAATGTCTTCAGTGAAGCTCAGTAAGTATTCTAGCCTTAGGGTATTATTGAATATTAAGGTTTAATCTGCTATTGGATTTAAGGTAGCTTTTTCCAAAGGGCTCGTCATTGGTTTAACTCTGCTTCCTACTGAAGTCAATGGTAAACTTGAGCTGACTTCAAAGGTTGGTTAATACAATTCCTTTGAAAGTCTTGCTCTGGATTTCACAAGTTTAACTAAAAGCAGAATTTGGTCCTAAATGTATATTTTTTCCTTTTTCTAAATATGCTTTTACACAAACACACACCCCCAAACCCAATACAGAAAGAGGGATATACTATCATGTATCTATTACTGCATCACAAATTGATTATACATAATTCATGTGCAGTCAGAAGATTGTATATATGCATATATACTATACACATGTACACAAAACCATATATATGGTATATATTGCCTATAAATATGTCTCATTCATATTACAGAGTATGTATACACACACCCCAATATAAATTTAAATAGATTCATGCTTGTGTCCCTAAACTTCCTTTTCTAAATAAACCAAACCCTTTTAAGCGTATGGCTGTCCATTGTCTGCCTGAATAAGTGACATAAGAGATGCATATCTAATGAAGATATTTTGCGTGCTTCAGGATGGGGGGGCTATCTTTTCGTATGCTGTTGAATTGGATAAGGACAATTCCTTTCTGCTACAGAGGGATTTGTCCCAAAGGAAAACAAATAAGATATCTCACAGATCTCATTAATCTATATCAAGTTTGATTTCATAATCAACTCAACTTCTGTCAATAACTTTGAACCCCTATGGTGAAAGAACTCGGGTGCAAATGGAAACATAACTCAGTGTCTAAGTGGGCAGTTTCTTAAAATGATTGATCTAGGTTAAAAGGAAAAAATGGCCTTAGAATTAGCTTTCTAATTGGCCTGGAGAAATCCTCACAAGAGGCTTGAAAGTATTCTAATAACAGAAGTTTAAAAAAAAATTCTGTAATTTTACAAGTCTTTGTTTGAAAGGCACTCAAAATTCCTCCCTCAAGACTGAACTATGTTGTAGTACAACTTGTATTGATTTAGAAAGGAGTAGAATTGAATCAAGGAATGTTATGATTGGTTTTCACCTGTTTCTTTTTATTTTAATACTTAAACTTCACCATTTAGACCAAGGTTATCACATCTAGGATCTAAAATACATATACATGTCATTAAACTAGTTCAATTAAGAGAAAACCATGTTACATATTATATATTTGTCTGTACAAGACATTTAATATCAGCATGTCCCTATTCATTTTGTAGGAGCATAGGCAGTGTGAAAGACACATGCTTTGGGTCAGTAATGACAAAGCAGGTTTTCTGGGCACCTTGATGGGGGGGGGGATGGTTTGAAAAAAAAATTAGCAAAGAGGGGGGGGGAAATGACAACTAAAAAGTTTTGCACGTTTGATATTTTGCTTCCATGTTGTCGGTCCATTACTGTTTCTCTTTTGTGCAAGATACCCAAGCACAAACCTAACTTGAAGCATGGACTAGTTACACTGACTTCAACAAGAATACTCAATTGTTTAAAGTTAGGTGCATGCATAAATGCCTTGCTGAGTTGGAACTTTAGATTGTAAGTTCTTTGGAGCAGGGCTCTATTTTTGTGCAGGGCAGAAGTGGGCCTTGACCTTTGTTGGGTACTGTCTGTATTAAAAGTTAATAATAATTTGATCAATAATGCCAGAAAAAAACAGATGCATGCAGTTAACTGAAGACAACATTGCTGGTTTTACTGGAATTGGTCCACTAACTTATGATATCCTTCTGTTTATCTAGCTAGGTAAACAGAAGATTGTCATAGTTCATGACATGTCATTTTGGACATAATCATAGCAAACTAACTATCTGAACACTAACTTCCCACAGGGTAATTTAATAATCATTCTAACCTACTTATCGAGAACAGCTATCGATGTACCAAACCAAATGGCATCTAAAAGGGTGTACTTCCTGCTGAAAGCCATGTGGACTGCGGATAACTAGAAACTCCTCCTCTTCCATTCTGGGTGGTTTATAACAAAAGCCATTTTCTAGAGCTGAGTGCAAGGAACAAATTTCATCTGGTTGGGGCATTGTCATGAGGAGGAGACATGGTGGGGAAAAAAATCTTTAGGGAAATGCAGATATTTTTAAACTCTCATGGAGATGGTGTTTGACATATGGAACAATGGCAAAACATGTCCTTGTATAATTCACGGAAACTATAAAGCTTCTCCACAAGTTGCTGCCCAAAGAACAGGTTCTGTCATTCCTAGTAGATCAGTGGGATTTCGGTAAAGTCGTTTCCACTGTCATTTCCTTAACTGAATGCCCCTGGCTCTAGATTATACAGGCATTGGAAACCTTTAACTGAACTACAACAGACTCTACATTAACACCACTTTGGGAACTAGCCTACTTTATCACAGGTGTGGCAACCTTTTGTTTCACTGCCCATGTCAGTAGATGTGTCGAGTTCATACTCACCATTGGGAAAATTCCCAGAGATACTAAAGTCACTGGGGGCTCTGATGTCATCAACACCAGCTGTTATGTTGGTTTCTACAGAAACTAAGTCTGTTGTGCCCAAATTTCTACTCTTCTCTTGGGACTGACTGACCCCATACTAAACCTGCCCTGAAATTTCACAGCATAGAGAATACTCCAAGGAAAACAAACAAACATCTTGCCCAGCAATAAGCACAACAGGATAACAGGGAGTTGATTTTTCATAGCAGTCAAGTATGTTCTAATTGTTTTAATATAATCAGCTTGCCCATCACAGCCCTCCATCCCCCAGAATGTTGGTAATAAGTGATAAAATATTGCACTTTAAGGACAGCATGTGATCTTCAAGTCTTCTTCTGTTGGCTATATCAAAAACCAGTGTTCCCAGAACACTACAAAGCGTCTCGCACATTTCTCCAGAAAAAGGTGATTTGCTTACTAAAATTCAGCTTTCCACCGCTGATGTTACCTCCAGTAAGGCAAATTATCTTCTGCAGTTCCCATGATTTGCAATAGTTATTTCATTCCCCTGTGCTGTTGCAAGGCAATCTTATCTGTGCCCATGACCATCTCTGTGTTACAGCCATTCAGAAAAAGTTGCAAGATTTTTTTCTAGTGTGAGAAGTATATTTGTCTTTCCATTCTCCTTTTGTACTTAAAAGGCTGAACAGTTTTCCCCTCCCCCCAAATCTTACACACACACACACACACACACACACACACACACACACACACAATAAATAAAAGACTCCTTCAGACAGAAACCAAGTCTAGAAAGTTTGAGCCCAACCAAAGTGACAGTTCAAAAAGTTATGATTCAGTTGCTTGTATCAATGGAAATAGTCAATGTCAGCTATAGCATTCCAGTCAGACATCTAATATACACCTGTAAAAAGCCACAGGCCTTCAGCATTAGGGTCCTTTCCTTGTTCTGTCTTTTGAGTGTTTGAATCCCAAAAGCTACATATTTTTCTTTTGTTTCACATTTTCAGCACATGCTATAACAAATTCTGCCCACTTCACCTCAGGGTATTCTATATATAGCTATAATAGTTGTCTTTTAGGTAAACAGAATTTTATTTCATCCTCTAGCAATTCCCTTCTTGTTCCAAAACTCTGCTCTAATAAAATACTGCCTTTTCTTGGAGCATTTGGGAGATCTGAAGCAGAAAGGAGGAATTTCAGTTCAGAAATTACTGCAGCCGTTACACAGCAGCCATGCAGCAAGAGTGCCTGCCTCTTTATTTCAAGGTCATTAAGTTCTGTACTACATTTCTCAAAAATACAATTAATCATATTTATGACAATAAATTCTGCCTCTGAATTAATAGCTGCCTACTCCTAGCACCTTTACTCCTGTTACTTACTTGTGTCAATAGTCCTAGTGAAGCCAATGCAACTATTTGCATAAGTCAAGTTGCAAAATTGGGTCCTGTGTTATAAAAATTGAACATGAAATACACTCACCAGATTCTCAGCTGGTATTAACTGGACCAACTCCACTGACTGCAATGGGACTTTGTCAGTTTACACAACGGTGCTGCGGAGCATTTAAGCACATACTTATCCTACTTTGAAATCCATGGGGCTACTCGCATGTAAAGCATTAAGCACGTGTTTTGTTGCATTGGGGCTTGAACTTGCAAGTTATTAGTGAGCACTATTTCCCCAGTCCAGCAAAGCACTTAAGTCCATGCTTGACTTTAAGCAAGTGAGTGATCCTGCTAAAGTCCAAGGGTCTACTCTTGTCCTTAGAGTGAAGCACATGCTTGCACAGATACAGACAGACATCATCTTCCTCTCCAAATGCAAACAGATGGACATCATACCAGATGGACTGAAGGTAAAAAATCCATTGCAATCGACATACTACACTGACTATGGTGAGAGACTGTGCCACACACTCTCAAAGAAACTGAGGAACCACCTGATCAGCATCCTGTACAGCAGACAGGAGAAGATCAAGAATGAGCTCTCAGAACTGGAGACTCTCATACAATACCAACCTTCCACACAAACTTCCACGTGGCTGGACTTTACAAAAATGAGACAAGCCATTTACAATGCACACTTCACTTCTCTACAGAGGAAAAAGGACAGTAAGCTATCTAAACTCCTACCTGCCACAGGGGGCTACAACAGTGGTACCCTCAACTCATCTAACAACATTGTCAGTCTTTCCAACCACACACTTAGCCAGGCAGAAGAGTGTGTCCTATCTCAGGGACTCTCTTTCTGTCCCACCATCCCCACAAACACGATACAGTTCTGCGGTGATCTGGAAGCCTACTTTCGTTGTCTCCGTCTCAAGGAATATTTTCAATGCACCACTGAACAGTGCACTGACCCACAGGAACCCTCCTACCAACACTACAAGAAGAAGAACTCTGCGTGGACTCCTCCTGACGGTCGAAATGACAGACTGGACCTCTACATAGAGTGCTTCCGCAGACGTGCACAGGCTGAAATTGTGGACAAACAACATCACTTGTCCCATAACCTCAGCCGTATGGAACGCAATGCCATCCACAGCCTCAGAAACAACTCTGACATCATCATCAAAGGGGCTGACAAAGGAGGTGCTGTAGTCATAATGAACAGGTCGGATTATGAACAGGAGGCTGCCAGGCAACTCTCCAAGACCACATTCTACAGGCCACTATCCTCTGATCCCACTGAGGAATACCAAAAGAAACTACACCATCTGCTCAAGAAATTCCCAGCTACAGTATGGGAACAAATCTACATGGACACACCCCCAGAACCCTGACCAGGGGTATTCTATCTGCTACCCAAGATCCATAAACCTGCAAACCCTGGATGCCCCATCATCTCAGGCATTGGCACTCTTACAGCAGGATTATCTGGCTATTTGGACTCTCTCCTCAGACCCTACGCTACCAGCACTCCCAGCTATCTTCGAGACACCACCGACTTCCTGAGGAAACTACAATGCATTGGTGTTCTTCCTGAAAACACCATCCTGGCCACCATGGATGTAGAAGTACTTTACACCAATATTCCACATGAGGATGGACTACAAGCGGTCAGGAACAGTCTCCCTGATGAGGCCACAGCACGCCTGGTGGCTGAGCTTTGTGACTTTGTCCTCACCCACAACCACTTCAGATTTGGGGACAACTTATACCTTCAAGTCAGTGGCACTACTATGGGTACCCGCATGGTCCCACAGTATGTCAACATTTTTATGGCTGACTTAGAACAATGCTTCCTCAGCTCTCGTCCCCTAGTACCCCTCCTCTACTTGCACTACATTGATGACATCTTCATTATTGGACCCGTGGAAAGGAGGCCCTTGAAGAATTCCACCTGGACTTCAACAATTTCCACCCCACCATCAACCTCAGCCTGGACCAGTCCACACAAGAGATCCACTTCCTGGACACTACAGTGCAAATAAGTGATGGTCACATAAACACCACCCTATACCGGAAACCTACTGACCGCTATACGTACCTACATGCCTCCAGCTTCCATCCAAGACACATCACACAATCCATTGTCTACAGCCAAGCCCTGAGATACAACCGAATTTGCTCCAACCCCTCAGACAGACAAATACCTAAAAGATCTTTATCAAGCATTCGTAAAACTACAATACCCACCTGGGGAAGTGAGGAAACAGATTGACAGAGCAAGACGGGTACCCAGAAATCACCTACTACAGGACAGGCCCAACAAGGACAATAACAGAACACCACTGGCCATCACATACAGCCCCCAGCTAAAACCTCTCCAGAGCATTATCCATGATCTACAACCTATCCTGGAAAATGATCCTTCACTCTCACAGACCTTGGGAGGCAGGCCAGTCCTCGCTTACAGACAACCCCCCATCCTGAAGCAAATACTCACCAGCAACTACACACCACACCACAGAAACACCAACCCAGGAACCACTCCCTGTAGCAAACCTCGTTGCCTACTCTGTCCCCATATCTACTCTGGTGACACCATCAGAGGACCCAACCACATCAGCCACACCATTAAGGGCTCATTCACCTGCACATCCACTAATGTTATATATGCCATCATGTGCCAGCAACGCCCCTCTGCAATGTACATTGGCCAAACCGGACAGTCCCTCCGCAAAAGAATAAATGGACACAAATCGGACATCAGGAATGGTAACATACATAAGCCAGTAAGTGAACACTTCAATCTCCCTGGTCATTCTATTACAGATTTAAAAGTCACTATCATTGAACAAAAAAACTTCAGAAACAGACTTCAAAGAGAAACAGCAGAACTAAAATTCATTTGCAAATTTAACACCATTAATCTGGGCTCGAATAGGGACTGGGAGTGGCTGGCTCATTACAGAAGCAGTTTTTCCTCTCCTGGAATTGACACCTCCTCATCTATTATTGGGAGTGGACTACATCCACTCTGATTGAATTGGCCCTGTCAACACTGGTTCTCCACTTGCGAAGTAACTCCCTGCTCTCCATGTGTCAGTATATAATGCCTGCATCTGTAACTTTCACTCTATGCATCTGAAGAAGTGAGGTTTTTATCCACGAAAGCTTATGCCCAAATAAATCTGTTAGTCTTTAAGGGGCCACCAGACTCCTTGTTGTTTTTGTAGAAACAGACTAACACGGCTACCCCCTGGTGCTTAAGTGCTTTGCAGAACGTGTGTGTAATTGGGCATAGGTCCAGGATAGAATGTGCATTACCTTGCAGGACTGAGTCCTTGATGTATAGCTGAGCATATGGTCCTCTAATTTTATATTTTCCATTGCACATAATTTCTAGAAAATGAGGTAAACCTTACTTTTAAAAAAAAAAAAAAGAGTTCAAAAGATCAAAAGATCCACTATGAAAACTTTTTTCCATCTTATGAAGGGTAATCTTTTGAAATAGTTCTATCGTTTAAATTAATAT
The DNA here is from genome assembly GCF_011386835.1 of Chrysemys picta bellii. Lineage (NCBI taxonomy): Eukaryota > Metazoa > Chordata > Testudines > Emydidae > Chrysemys > Chrysemys picta. The sequence goes on along the minus strand of NC_088804.1, from coordinate 35,606,238 downwards.
TTAAAATGCAATACATTTAGCATATGAGGATTTTAGATTGGAGATATACTGTAGAATCACTGTAACTAACTCAATTCAACTCTCTTCCTAGTTCCTTCTAGATGTCATTAGACACATCTATTCCCAATAATAAACATTATCTAGCCATTGTTATATTTGGGTTAATTGATTAAATTCATGCAATCTCTAGGATGGCTGCAGTTGGATGGCAAATTTATTCCACCAAACACTCCTGCAAAAAGAGGAATACTGTTGCAATTGTTTTGACAGAAAAGGTCAAATTAATCCAATCGCTATTTCTGGAGGTGACTAATGGTCAACTCTTTGGTGATGAATCCAAAAACCATCTTTGAGAGAAAAAAAATAATGTTTTTTTAAATGACAAACCCCACATTTTATTAAATATTTCCCTCACTCTTGAACAAAGTTTCCTATGTCTTTGATCTTTGGAGAGCTCTAAAATAATGATTTGTTTTGTTTAGAAATAGTTCTTCCCCAAGGAAGAAGCATAAACTCATTTTTCAAATATTATGTTCAACAATGCACATAAAAGTCAAAGAAAATAGACAACTAATGTACATGCCATTTTTTTTTTTAAAATTTTACATGAACACCCGAAATGTCTGCCTTAATCGAAGATGAAACACCCGTACAGTGCTTAGTAGCATTAGAAAGTCAACATTTACAAACCAATGTCTGACAATATTATCTGAACTACCACAATGAGGGCCTTATTCAAGTTTTTCCATTGATTTCAGTAGGCTTTGTATCATGACTTTGATCTGTGTTCCAAATACCTGGTAAAATGATAGTATGAATATGGACTTTATAATGGTGACCAATATACACGCATGAAATACTTTTACAACACAGCTACTCAATGACAGGGAAGAATCCTGGGTGCATTAAAGCTAACAGAGATCAGGCAGAAAATGTACAGCAAATTAAATGAGAGTTTGCATTATGATATTGCACCCCCAAAAGGCAATACATTTTGTCTCCAGATACAGAAGACTTACGTCCTGATGCAGGGAGGTAATAATCCCACTCTTTACAGCTCTGATGCAGTGGCACCTGGAATATTGTATTCCACTATGGGTTTTCTACAAGGAAGATACTGACAAATGACTGAAGAGAAAAATGGGTAATCAAAAGGCTAGAAAGATTTATCAAAAGGGGATGATTGAGAGTACCAAATATGTCCAACTTGGGTAAAGGAATTATTTAGGATTGTATACAGGGGTATTACTAATAGCAGTAAAGTAGAAAAGGAAAGTTAATGCTAAATGACATGAAAATCTACCTGTCAGGAGGCCTGATCATGCCCTTTTCACAGGTAAATCCATCTGCTTTCATATCAATGGGAGCATCAGTTGCGCAGCAACTGGGAGAGGCGGGGGAAGAATCAGACCACTAGCTGATGGACTCAAAACCATCTAGCCATGTGCATTGTGGGCCTATACAAGTTTCTTCTCACCGCTGTTGCCCTCTCCCTTTTTTTTTTTGCTTGGCTTCCTTGGAGTCCTGAGAGTCCAGCAGAGCTCTACCCAACAGTTCAGAGATGTAGGATAGGGGAAGGAATCTGGGAATGGGTATGGAGGCACAGGCCCTCTGTGATACCCCACCAAGACTTTCCCATCTTTCATCTCACACGGTAAACATTTTATTTATAGCAAACTTTAAAACTTCAAAACCTAAACTGAACATGTGTTTTATTACTGTAACCAGTATCTATATCGGGAATCCACCTTGCTCATGCAAATTCACCTACAGTAAGAACATTTTTTTAATGAGAAGCAATAAAGGAAAAATATGTTCATTTATTAAAACTAGTCAAACTGCCTCCTTCGGGAAGCTCAACATTTTCCCCTGCATTTCTGGATTTTGACAGAAGATTAAGTTATGAAAGACTGGCTTTATTAAACGTTACGTGGCAAAGCTTTGCAGTGTCCATTAAGTAACACTTGCTACAGTAAATGGTAAATTATCATCTACAAAAATACATGCAAGATTTATACGAATGCCAAATTAACTAAATATGGTCAATGTTATTACAATAAATATGAGGAAATCAGAATGATGAGGCACTTAAAATGTCCTCTACCTCAATTGTCCTATCATGAATTCATTACTGGATAGTGATGCCCACTTATTTCAAAGCTTGTTTTTCAGCCATTTATGCTGAGAAATGGGATTTAATCATTAACGGAGAGGCCGAAACTTGGCAAACAAGGTGACAGGCAGGAAGTGAGCATTTTTCTGCTTGTGAAAAATATTGAAAACACATAATTTGTCCATTTAAAAATTATTCAGTAGAATAAATGGAATGGAAATAAAGATAGAGGTTAAGGTGTCTTTTGTGGTCCCGTAACGCAAAACAGGCTTTGATTTTGCAAAATCCTTCTACACAAGTTCTTCAAATGCTAGCTATTGAGCATCCTCACTTTTCACTGAAATCTATGAGGGCTCCCATCTCATTTCAAAGCCCTCTCAACATCACACGATCAGATCTAGTGATTAATCTAGACAGATTTTGCAAAGAGGAAACGTGTGCAGACAGAAGATATTTTCTGAATAAATTTTCAGTAGGCACCTTCCAATTTGAGCAAAAGACCCAGAGGCAACCTGGGTTCCAATTCCAGTTAAGACACTGACTCATCATTCTTTGAAATTCGGCCACTCATTTAATAATCTTGTACTTCAAATCAGCCTAAGTAAAAAAAAAAAAAGTAACCTTAATTGGAGGGGAGGAGGAAGAGATCCTGCATTTAAGCTGAATAAGCCGGTATTTAAAAACAAAAGAAGTCCAATACTCCCTTAATATAGCACCAACCCTTTGAGGGCTGCATGCCACCTGCAAGATCCTGTGTGCCCCCAAATCCTTGTGCTTAGATACCATACTAATTTGCACTCTAGAAATAGGAGACAGCTGGAAGTTGCAAAGAACTGTAGGTGTTCAGCATCTCACAGTGATCACTTAGTACAGAGGTCGGCAACGTTTGGCACGCGGCTTGCCAGGGTAAGCAACGTTTGGCACGCGGCTCGCCTAGCGGGCCGGGCCAGTTTATTTACCTGCTGATGCAGCAGGTTCAGCCGATCGCGGCCCCCACTGGCCGCGGTTCGCCGTCCCGGGCCAATGGGGACAGCGGGAAGCCGTGGCCAGCATATCACTCGCCCGCGCCGCTTCCCGCCGCCCCCCTTGGCCCTGGACGGCGAACCGCAGCCAGTGGGGGCTGCGATCGGCCGAACCTGCTGCTTCAGCAGGTAAATAAACTGGCCCAGCCTGTTAGGGTGCTTTCCCTGGCGAGCCACGTGCCAAATGTTGCCGACCCCTGACTTAGTACCGCACAGAATTAGGCCCCCCTGTTTTTGAAAACACAGGGCCAGATTCTCAGTTGGTGGAAATCAACTGGCTTCAATGGAGGCATGCTGATTTCCACCATAAAATCTGGCCCACATTCTGCTTTTAACTTGCTGATGATTAAAGACAAAAGAAAACAACAGTCTCCCATCTAAATGAAGTCCCAAAAGACAACATGATTCCCACACACTGAATATCATGATTTTCACTCATAGCAAAGACTTGTAGGTCTGAGTCAACCAAAGACATGCCCAGCTTCAATACACAGCCAGCTGTTGCTTTCATAGACTTGGTGCGTTTTCATCGTATGAAAGACATTTGCTTTCTGCAATAAATCAGGTCCTATGTGCTTCAGCTTGAAAGCCTGTTTTCTTGAGGTACAAGTAATAGAATTGAGTTTAGAAGAGTAAAGAATTGAGTTTAATTATACAAGGGAAGGATTTCAAGCAAAGCCCTGACAAATCAAACTTTATCCTCTTGCAAACAAAGCAGAATTCCTCATTGAGAAAATATTCAGCCTTATCCTTCTGTGCTGCCAGTGTTTTAACAGGGCTCTCATAGGCAGGGATTAGTCCTCCACTCCCATACCAAGGGCAAGTGGTTGATGAAAGGAGAGTTGGGTGAACACAGATTTTGCTAGAAAGGTTTATCCTTTGCTCCTGAAAAATACTTATACTGCAATTGAGTATTCAACTTGTGAGATTTAAAGTGAAAGGTGTTGACCTTCTTTGGTGGAGGAAATCTGGGGCTCTTTCCTATCAGGTGAGTTTGCATGTTTGAATCTCTTTACACTTGATTCAATCTGGTTTATTCCAAAGACCAAAAGCTCGCTCTGTACAAGTAAAGTTATCCACTGGAGGGATAACTCCTCTCGGGCAGGGATAACTCAGAAGCATCCAGAGAGAAAGTGACTCCACCCAATGCAGGGAAATCATCGTAGTTTCCCCTTCCGGTGTGGAGATGGCATTTTAACATGAGGCAACTGTTGAGAACCAGCATATCATTGGCTCTACATTTTTGTTTGTTTTTTATAACTGACTAGTGCCCCAAGTGGTGACAATGGAAAGTCTGAACTAGCAGCAAATGCTCCTGGGTCAAGAGAAAATGAGTTTCTCCCCTTCCCTGCTTTTACCTTGTGATGCACATTGATAATTAATAATCACTAATTCATAATATTCCATAATCCAAAACCAATCAGTATCCAATAATTGATGAAGATTCTTGGTTATGATTATCCATTTAGTCAGTAATTTTATTTGAATTCAAATTTGTTTAACAACAAGCCTCAGATAAGTCAGCTTTGATTGGACTTATTAATCACACAATTAGTAAAGGAAGCACATACACAGACACACATAATTACCAACAGCTGTGGAAAAACTTTCCTCTAGTTTCTAACAGTCTACATCCAGCCGGTGGATGGACTTACTTCCCTTATGATTAAGGAGTGTAACTGCACCCTTACTCTTACTGTACATCATTCTGGGCCTTACCTAGTTCCCCTTTGTACACGCTTCTCTTTATCTTAGGCCAGTGGTTCCCAAACTTGTTCTGCCACTTGTGTAGGGTCAGCACCCTGGCGGGCCGGGCCGGTTTGTTTACCTGCTGCGTCCGCAGGTTCGGCCAATCGCGGCTCCCACTGGCCGCGGTTCGCTGCTCCAGGCCAATGGGAGCTGCTGGAAGCAGTATGGGCCAAGGGACATACTGGCCGCCACTTCCAGCAGCTTCCATTGGCCTGGAGCAGCGAACCGCGGCCATTGGGAGCCACGATCGGCCGAACCTGCGGACGCGGCAAGTAAACAAACCAGCCCGGCCCGCCAGGGGCTTTCCCTGCACAAGCAGCAGAACAAGTTTGGGAACCACTGTCTTAGGCTATTGCCCAGGTTCCTGTTCCATTGCAACTTTCCAACTGTCTCAACATTGGGGAGTTAGTCAGAGTTTATGCCCCTTTTTGGATAATTTCATCCATTGTACATCTTGCAGTGTGTATACTATAAAAAAAAATCTTAAAACAGCTTTCAAAATAGGTTACAGGTGACTGCACAGTAAAACTCCATTCTTCATTAGATATCTTTATCTTAACTGCAAGGCATCATGGGAGCCGTGCTCCCAGGCAAGACTTAAAATCTTTCCTGGCCTATCTTAAGCGTGAACATATTGAATCTTTCTTTGTCTTATCATACAATAGGAGTAATCCTTGTAGCATTGCAATATGCTCACACCAAGATGCGCGAGTTATCAAATGCCTCAGCTTCATTCTGCAGTTGAACCACCTGCAGAAGTTGGTTATTGACTCATACACTCCTTTGCTATGAACAATTAAGTGACTATTTCAGATAGCGCACAGAGCATACAAAAACATAACGCTACACTGAGACTCAAAGAAAATAAGTAGGCACCTCTATTACAGATAGCCCCAAATGGAAGCTAAGCCAACTCAAGCTTTCATCTCATAAAATTACCGTTATACCATATAGCCGGATGGGTTGCTCTCTTTGTTTCCAGATAAAACAAAATTCAAGAGAGAGCAAGGCTTTCAAAACTTGGCGTAAAAGAGCATTGGTCTGCATGTTGTACAATAATCCTCTATTCATCATTGTTAAGCTATACAGAAAGAGATCTTTTGCAGCAAGAGAAGCTAGATACTGTATAGTAAGATAAAGTGCAATACTTCAGATAGGCTCACCACTCGTTCACTGTGCTGGGAAAAAGAAAGGTGAGGACTGTCATTGCCTCAGATATTAAGCATATTATCCTCCACTCTAATGACAGTAATGAATTAAATGCTGGCTAAGTAATGAATTTGCTTCATTCAGCGGCTAAGGGATCAGGAGAAAGAAAGCTTAATCACAAAACATCCAATCCAATAAATAGGCACGTCAAAGCTTCCATAAAGCAGCAGACACAAAGTTGCAGAAGCTTCAGAAAAATCGGGGAGTGGGGGAGGAGGAGTTGTTGCATCATGTGGAATTATTCTTATTTTTTTAAAAGAAAATCAAGTCCTTAATGTGCTGCTTGAGTGGTGCATACAGAGGTGAGAAGAGTAGCACCCTTTATACGGAGTCACTAGCTAAGAGGTTTACTGGGAGTCCAATACTGAATGCAATTGCTTTCTCCACAAGGCCAACTATTCCCTTGGCTTCAGTAAGGTTGCTCATATTCGCAAGGCCACAAAAGATTTGGCTCAGGATCAGTGAAGTTTGCCACCCAACCGTAGTTAAAAATAATAATAATAATAATAAATTACATCAGTCCCTAGCACGCTTACAGGAGATCACTGGTTTCACTTGAGTCTCTCTCAAAGTTGATGGAGCATAGATTCAAACTACAACAGCAGCTGAGCAGAATGGCCTCAGATGCATTAACTCGGCTACTTGCAATGCAAATAATCTCAAACTAATAACTTCTTTCGACTGTCTCAGTGCAATTTCCTAAGATAAGATGGCTGTGTTCAAGGCACTATGCTAATGAAATCATGATACAAAGAACCAATGGTTCCATGCCACACAGTACTACACAGCTCCTTTGGGGCACAGTCTTCCTCCCATTGAAGTCAACTGGACTTTTGCCATGTCTTCCATGGGAACAGGATCAGGCCCTTAGAAACAAGGCTACCAACCAAAGTGAGAAAAGAGAGGGCTAGCAAATCTAAGAATAGAGGGCTAGATATTTGCCAACTGTAGGTCAGCATGGGTCCACTGACTTGAACAGAGTTGCACCAGTTTGTACCAGCTGAGGATCTGACCCCTACTTATTACATTCTGATGGAAACAAACCCCTCCCCCGCTAATTTCATCCAAATCGACTATATTTTCCCCTTCCCCCAGGGATCTTTGGTTGCTGTCAATTTCAGTGAGTAAATATGAAAGAAAATATTCTAACCCTGATACTTTCTAGGGCTTATGTACCTAGAACAATATTTCCGCACCAATAAAAAAAAATTCAATGTCAATAACTACATGAAAAACATGCCTCTGAATTTACAGCTTGCTATGACTAAGTGTATGAATCAAACTACATAGTCCTCATCAATATTACTACATTTTGCATTTCCCCTGCAGTGCTTTGCCTCACAGTATAAACAAAAACTAAAAAAATGTTTTCTTCCACCTGGATTATACAGCTCCTCTACTACAATGGCACTGGAAAAAGGTAGTAAATATTTATGACAAGTTTATTATATTTTGCAATGGTTACATGAATACACATATATATATTAATGTCATCAAATGCTGGACTATTAAATCAAATCTATAATTACATCATTTAAAATAAATCTGTAAACAAGAGCTATAATTAAGTAGTTATGAACAACAAGAAATCATTTGAATATAGATCTAATATATTTAAGCAGTAAGTCTAAAATATATTCTTGTGCTAAGCTAGAAGGGATGAAAACATTTGGTGTCAGTAGTAGTAACTATTAGTAAGGTAGCCAGCAGCATGAAGAATATCAAAGAATTTAATCAAATTCGGAAGAGATTGATAAGATATTTGCTACAGTACAAACACGCATGAATCTCTGATGAGTTTAACTGACATTTTTAGATAATGCAAAGTTATGAAAATACGAGACCACATTTTGAATAGATACCTTTTTATCTTATCCCAGCCTGCGGAGTGATACAGGAGATAAGAAAACACAAATCTATCTTAGATTTCTTTAGAACTCTGGTTTAATTTAGGGCTGTAGAATTGAATGTTGTAGACAGACACTTGCAAAGTGTCACCAGTGAAATATAACAAAGAATGGTATAGCTTACAAAGGAGCTGTCAGTCAGAGCTTCCAATTTCCAACATTCTAAAAGGTTAAGGCACAAATTGAACAAGTCTCAAATAGCAATGTTTCATATGCTAATCTCATTAGACAGAATTATTCTGATTTCCGCAAGGTTTCATATGGAGCACAAATGAATGCTTTAAGCACAAAACACACTTCCTTGTCACTGGGAGGTGTGGAAAGAGATAGTCCGCTATGGTGACAGGAACCAGTGGAATAGAGTCCACTGGAATACAGCCACAGATTAATCACCCCGCCACCCAGATCAGTCATATAAAATATCCAGCTTTGCTGACTTGAAATAGAGCGGCTTGTGAAAGCCAAGACTCCCCATTTCTGTACCTCCCAGAGTTTGGCTCCACTACTCTTATGCTAGTTCAGGAGACTTGCGCATCAGCAGAGCCACATCAAACAAAATGACACCTCGTTCCCGATTCTGTGCATTACCATCATAGTAAAAATTGATCACCAATGCCCTTAAAAAAAAAAAAAAGTGTGTAGGGCTTGGGGGGAAATGAGTAACACCACATGATCACACTCAGCTCTTTATAAACAAAGGTTAAGATTAATCCCTGGTATAATTTGAGAACTTCAGGGGACCAGATGCAGTACTTAGAAGTTAGAATATATGTATGTAGTGTAAATTTATAGTGTATTTAGTATATTTAGGGTAACTGTGTGTTTTTAATAACTGGATGGTGTGCTGGGACTATACTTTCCTATGACCTGTCTCCAAGGTTTGGAATGGTGCTGAAGAGATCAGGAACATGCAGTGAGCAGGGTGTTGTCAGGAGGAGAGCTGGTAAGTAATTCATTTTTTGGAAAGAAAGAAGGAAAGAATCAGTTCAGGTCAAATGAAATCGGACTTTTTCCAGAATTGTCATTGAATCAGAAAAGTCTATTTTGGATCTGTTCCTGAGCAGGGATTTGAACCTGGGTCTACCATATCTCAGGTGAGTGCCCCAACCACTCAGCTAAATGGGGAGATGGGGTGGTGGCAGCAGCAGCTGCTGCCACAGTACCACCACCTCATTACTTCTTCCTTCTCTGGACATTTTGAGAATGTGAATTTTACAAGAGTAGTTTGGGCCAAACTGTTGATTCAATGAAAAAAGTAGGTTCAGTCACCCCAACTATTCATGCAAAAAAAAATGCACCTGGGGTTTGGTGGGGTGTTTATTCAACTTTTGTCATAATTAAAAAAAAAAAGTGACCCAGTACTATGGTGTGGAGATTTAACATTGTGACTGCTTACAGGGATGACCTTAGCCCAGTATCCAAAGGTGGGCTTAGAAATATCATACAACAGCAGAAAAGTTTATACTGTCCCAAATAAATATTAAAACCTAGGCTCCTATTTTGTTAACCATTTCCAAAAGATGTGTCTCTAAATAATCAGACAGAAACGAAATAATAATTAAGTTCCATTGATCCAAACCACCATATAGCACAAGGATCTGAAACATTTATAAGCATTGTCTGGGTGCGTGCGCCGGTCCCAGAGGCTGGTGTAACAATGGCTTCAGGATTCTAGGCTGTCAGGAAAAAACAAATTGCCAATGAGAAACTTATCCTGTAAAACACTGCTTCTGTAGTTTATTTAAATTTGAATCTGTATTTCTGTTGCTGGCATGTAGCATTAGTCATGACTTAAACTGTAGTCACAGAACAGTCCACCACCACCATTCAGAAAACAATAATAAATATGACTAGTGTACCAGCACAGAGCAGGGTTTTTATCAGTTCATTCTAAAATGTTATTTGTAAAGATAAATAAAAATCTCAAAAACTAAATAAAATCGGACGCAGTTGCCGGTCATTTATCTAGCTCATGGAGCGGCTACAGAAACCAGAGTATTAAAAGCTGAAGTGAATCTGTTGCATTGATCTTCATGCAAACACGCCTGGCGTGGGGCTACAGCTTCATGATATATGATACAGTACATGATAAATCACAATATGTTTGGGATGGCTTGAATTAAAGGGGTGAAAAGATTGAGGCCTGGTGGGTGTAAACCATGCCATTTTTAATGTCTTAGGGATAGTATGATCTAAGGTGCTCTAGCAGGCTTTGGTTTATATCTAGAGGCATCAGCGGTGTTCAATCTTATGCAGACTGATACTGAGTGGGGAGCAACCATAACTTTTAACGAAGTGAGCAGACGTTCGGAGCATTCAGAACCGTGCAGAAACAGGCTTAATCCATGTAATGGCATATTCAGTTTGAGAGGTGGTGGGAACAATGGATTGGCCACCGTAGGTGTGAATATTTTAATTGACCAGTATTTCCCTTACAGGAAGGGTCAAGTCCTTCCCATACTTTCAATACATTTCAGCTGTATGTGATGTGGAAACCAAGCATGCAAAGGGATGACAGCAGCTCTGAAGATGAAGTTACAACTGAATGCCATTGAGCCATTTTCCCCCCTTATTCATTTAGATTTTTAAAGCAAAAATATCACAAACTTTACTGAATTGACAATGATCATGAACAAAAAAGTCAATCAACTGGAATGAACGTGCTCTCCCTTACTGCACTGACAAAGCCTATTCTGGAGGAGGACCAAAGCTCATGTCAGCCAAAAAAAAAAAAAAAACCAACCACCCCACTTTAGTAGAGATATCAGTATGTGCATACATTTAACACTGTCTCTGTTCAGCAGATGTCTGGATCTGATAACTTGTCCCACAGCCATATGCACACACAGATCAGCAATAAATAAATAAAAGAACCAAAAACAGAATTTAGAACAAACTCTGCTATCAGTTAGTGCCCAGCGGTGGTTGAGTGAGGATGGACACATTCAAAAGGACAGATATGCTGTTTGCCCTGTCACGTTACACCCCTTTTTCTCCCTCCTGAGTGTATCCCTTTCGGGGACAGGCCTTGCTACCTTCCCGGGGGCGGGGGGTAAACCACACCTTTCAAGCACTTGGAGACTGGGTCTCTTGCTGGCAGCCCCTGTTTTCCAACCACGTTAACCTGAGAAACCCCACTGGTTTTGGCACCTGCAAGTTTCCCTTCCGGAGCCTGAAACAGCGTCCCAGAAACAGCATCTTCTGAACAAAGTATTCTTTATTCTTTCACCCAAAGGCAAAAAAGCAGAAGCAAGTTACCTCCCAGCTCTGGCCTGGGAGAAGTAGAGTGCTTGCTGCAGTGTGTGTCTGTGTCACTGACACTCCCTGGGAGCAGCTCTGAGCAACTCCTCCCATCCTCTTAACTCACCCCAAATACCCCTCACTTTTCTAGATGCCAGGGTCCTCTAATGGTTTACCATCCTCCTTTGATCTTAAGCTGAGCCTTGGTAAGACTAAACCATTCTTAGACTGCAGGGCCAGCGCAACCCATTAGGCGACCTAGGGCGCTACAATTTGGGGGGCGGCGACTGCGGCAGTATTTCGGTGGCGGGACCTTCCGCCGCCTCTGTGGAGGGTGGCATTTCGGGGCAGGACCTTCTGCCGCCTAGGGCAGCAGAAAAGCTGGTGGCGCTCCTGTTAGACTGGATGTAGCTAGGTAGGGGACACTCCTGGATAAACAGCTGCTCCTTTATTTCCTCAAGGACTTTTATTTATGTTATTGTATTCCCTTTACTGATTGGTTCCTTTAACAATGCCTTGGATTTAAAACTATATGCATTCAGGAAGGATAATATACAGGTAACCAGAGGGCCACATGATTTTTATATAAAAAAAATCATACTACATGTAGCGCCCTCATTCTCCACAAAGAGTTGGCTAGTGGTTAAGTTATTAAGCAATAAAAATTATCTAGTGCAGGAGTCGGCAACATTTGGCACGCGGCTCACCAGGGTAAGCACCCTAGCAGGCCAGGCCAGTTTATTTACCTGCTGACGCGGCAGGTTCAGCTGAACGCGGCCCCCACTGGCCGCGGTTCGCTGTCCCGGGCCAATGGGGGCGGCGGGAAGCCGTGGCGAGCACATCCCTCACCCGCGCCACTTCCTGCCGCCCCCATTGGCCCGGGACGGCGAACTGCAGCCAGTGGGGACCGCAATCGGCCGAACCTGCCGCGTCAACAGGTAAATAAACTGGCCCGGCCCGCTAGGGTGCTTACCCTGGCGATCCGCGTGCCAAACGTTGCCAACCCCTGATCTAGTGGTTAAGTTATTAAGCAATTTAAACAATAGAGATCCGTTAAGGAATTGCTGAAACTAGAAAATTCACCGGAAGAAAGAAAAATCACAGTATCAATAAGCAGATAAGTGAGAATGCAGAATTTGAATGACGACTATCTGGGATTTAGACAGAACAGATGTTCCAAACTTCAGATATCATCATCTCTAATCTCATTTGGAAAAACAATTTCCCACCTAAAGTGCAATAGACAGACATGATAAATAGTCTGCTGGAAGATAACAAGCAGAGGACAGTTTGTACACAAATTTGATCACAACAGACCTGTAAAGTTGAATGAACCCAAACATTCATTCTGGCATTTTAAAAACTGTGCCACTTGCCCCCTCCCCCCGCTTAACTTTAGATGTTCAATTAACTAAAACAAAAACAAAAAAACAACCCACATTCTGTGGGCAATAGCTATGTCACCTAATTTCCCCACACACACACCCATGTACCTTCTACTATGTTTATTACAATAATTACCAACCAATTATCTTTTACTGACTTCCATCTGCAGCTTTGAAGAAACATATCGCTTTAATACAGTATCAAAATGAAATGTGTTATCCAAAAGCAGTGATAATTATTTCAGGAACCCTGATCAATTTAAAACATGTAGATCTGCTTTGAACTATTAAGAGACACCTAAGCAGAACTATTAAGAGTGGGGTATAGATATTCAGCAAAGGTGACTGACAGAGAAAACCAGAGAAAGTTTCAAGAAGAGGGAAAAATCTTTAATTCTGTGAAAATGGGATTAAGGAACGAATCTATTAAAAAAAGAATTAAATTCTTAATCCAACAAAAATGAGTTTGAGCGATCGTGTTACACTATGTTCCCAATCTTAATGTTTTGACAAAGTACACATTGGGTTGATTGTTTTTAATAAACATGAAATTAAAATCCAACTGTTTTGTGCCAAGCAAGGTTTCAAAAATATTAATGTGATTGTTCCTGAAGTAGAAATGTGAAGCCTTGATTATGGATCAGATTAACAAGGTGGGAACCACAGATAAAAAATAAAAGACATACAGCTGTGAAGATTATGAACATGACTCACATTCAGATCAGCAGCCAATTACTCCAGTTAATTGTCTTTACATTGGGTCCCCATTAAGTTTCATAGTTTATAAACAGTGCATCGCTGACATTTAAAACTCCATGTGCATCAGTTTTTGATCATCTCAACTATCTTCATACTTATTATATACTATACCATTTTAGGCTCTTAGCGCAACAAAAAAAAAACAACCTAGATTTACTGGAGTTAAGTTTTCACCTTTTTTGTTGTCCTAAGTCCCGGGAACCTCCCCCCTGTTCGGTGTCAGAACAACAACATTTTCTAGTTTTAAGGGTTCAATGTGAGATTATATTTAATTTTAGTCAAAAGAGCAAACTGAAAAGCAGTGTGTGTGTGTGTGTGTCTTCAATCAAGTACAGAATGTTATTCATATTAGTTAGAGGAAATCCAGCTTTGATAGAAGACCAGAATAGGGACTAAAAAAGATCACCCAGATCCTCACCTGTTGTAACTCCAATGGAGCTATACCAGTGTACAGCCAAGTATCATCTTGATCAAAAGATCTGGTGTGTGTGTGTGTGTCCGTACACACATATTTAACTTAATACATAAGCTTTTGCTTTATAACAGTTTGCATTCCAGAGCCATCACAGCTAAAGGAGGGTGAGACGAAGTCTATTCATGCTCATACAACATAAGTCAAATGGTTAACTAAGTCCCAATGGGGAAAGTTATTACTGGTGAAGATGCAGGAGACAGAAAGAACAGAGCTTGACATTCAGGTTTTAGATAACAGCAGCTGCAGTTAGAACCTTCTTGTCACTTGTAAAGTGAGCAAGTTTGAGACAGGGACAGTCAGTCAATGTGGAACAGCCAATTTCATAGTCACTTGTTAGACTATAGTCACATTTTCAGATTAGATTTCTTTGTGCATCATAATATATATAATTATCTATTTTGATAACACTTATATAATACAGTAGTGATTGTTTCATGTACCACATGGCAGGGCATAATGAGAGGACTCCATGTTTCTAAAACAAAACTAGCTTTTTATTACGAGACCTATTTACCAAGGTGCTACAATCCCTAGCTTGCATTCCAACCACCTGCACATAGATAGGCTTTATGGTGCCTCCGCTAAAGTCTTCCCTCCTGCAATCTGTGATCCTCCCTCCAAGTTCCATGCAGGATGCTACAGTGACCACATAAGCATTCTCTTTCAGTAACCTGGGTGACAGTCTATGGTTTCATCACAAGAAACTGTTTGTTTTGACCATTTAGAGATGTGCTGTCAGCATGGCAGATGAATAAGACCTATTTGATATGCGGAGACAACAAATTTCATAAGTGCTACCACATACAGGTATTGTAGAGTCCGGTAATCTATCTGGAAGCATATGATCTGGGTTAACAATCCTGCATTTGTTTCATAAGCATAGTGAATCACTTAATTAGTATCAGAGGGGTAGCTGTGTTAGTCTGGATTTGTACAAAGCAACAGAGTTATTACCCTCTGCTCTTACTCCCTAGATTAGCCAACAATAGGAGGACAAGGGCGTTTCTGTAGATAAGACATCCTGTGACAATATGGCTTGGAATACACAGCCAACAAGATTTTGTTGAGCCTTCCAACTATTCCATTGGAAAAGATGCCTTTCAGTGACAGCGCTATGGCAAATTGCCTCTCTTGAGCCACAAAGGTCTGGGAAAAATTATGAGACCTTTACCCCCTGCTCTTGATCTCCTCTGTCCTATGAGCTTCTTGAGACATTTCAGCACAATTATTTTGAAATAAGTACTTTCCTGATAAATCATATGACTTTTCCTCCTAGAACCTTGTACAACACATCTTGTATATAAATGAATTTCATGGACTCTTACTCTTCTACCATTCACAAAATAGTACATGGTAGTTGAAAATTCCACCTATACCAAGAGTGGTAGAAACACAAATTGTGATCCTGTTATTTATAGACTTGTCACAGGGTACACTTACCACAAGGGTGCCTCCTCCAGGCTGCTCAGGGGATTAGCTCCTTCCAGGTCCTAGGCCTGTTTCTGTCATTTGTTCATGAGCCCCATAGCCTCCCTCTCTCTCTCTCTGCAACTTGGGGTGTTCTCTCTTCATGGCTTGGAACCTTCAGACACTATGTTCCCCTTCCAGGGTATCAAAGTCTCTCTCTCCCTTCACTACCCTGACTGTGCCACTTCTCCAGTGGTTTGTAGGGGAACCTGGACCACCCCTCTATTCTAGGTTCCAGTCCAGGGACCCCATATCTAGTAACTGTGGTCTGCTTTCTCCCAGACCTTGTCATTATTTCCCTGGACTTCTTCCCACATTTTCTGGGTCCCCACTCCTAGGGAGGGACTGTAAACTATTTAATTTCCTAGCCCCAAAACACCTCCCTTTTCTCAGGGAGTGACTACACACTACTTCCCCTAGCCCTTTTGTGTGCCCAACTTTCTGGCTTTATACCAGCCCTGCTTGTTCCTTCTCAGCTGGGCTCCATCATCAATCAACCTTTCAAGCCCTGGCTCTCACCCAGGTGCATCCTATCAAGTTAATTAACCTAATTTCACCTACTCTATGTTGTGGGTATGGAGACCCCATCACAAGCCCATACCTACAAGGAAGTAAAGCTGAGTTTATGCCTGCAACTTTAACTCTGGCTTGTTTTGAGTTCTGAAGTGTGCAAACCTTAACAGTCTCTTAACACATGGGACATTCCAGGAGTTTTTAAAAAAAATAGATTTTCCAGGGTTATTTATTTTTAAAAGAAAAAAAGAGTTAGTTTACAGCTTCTTTTCAGCTAGACACAACTTAAATGCCACGCCCCAGGCACGAGCAAAGCTCTGCCTAGAACATTGTCACTGAGTCTGCACTTTAACATTGAATGTTACCACCGACAATAAGTAAAAGTCACTGACCAAAGTTAGTCACACATGCATGCAAAGCATGCAAAGCACGCCCTGTCCGCCTTACAAGTGTTAATAAAAACACACTAATGTTGCTAAATATGTATTGCACATGAGCAAAGTGTGATTTGCTTTTTAACCAAAGTCTCCTAGCTAGGCCAAATCAAAAAAATTTTTCACCTCAATACTCAAACGTAATTCTCTCAAATGAGAAATATTTCTCTACTTTCTTCCTTCGCTATTTGAACCTCAGGTACAAGATTTCTTTATTTTTTATTGAAGAAAGGGTATTTTTATTGCTCAAGCTCACAAAAAGCTGAGCCATTTTTGCTGGAGCTTTCCAAAACAATTAAATAAAAATTCGGTTGCTGGCACAAACCAGAGCTGGGCAATTTAGCACAAAAGGTGAAAGTTTCAGAAAGTGATGGGATTGAAAACCTGACGTTAGAACAGAAATGCTTAGGCAACCTAAACTTTACCTATGGTTGATATATTAAGCTCTCCAAGGTACATTAAAACTAAAAATTACAAGTTTCAATCAGACAATTACAACAAGCTTAGGAACATTGTCCACAACTCCTTGCTAATGAAACCTTAACTGTTGAATGGTTACCTTTCTCAGAGCTGCTGTTCTCCAAATATGTCATATTCATTGTGCCCTCATAAATTCTGAAATACTGTTTAGCAACAGTCCACTATGTGTGAAAGACAGTTTTCTTCAGAAGGTAGAGTACATCTTAAAAGGTTAAAATGTTTTTTTCCTTAATACACTGTAATATCTTCTGTAACCAGCTGAGTATTTGAAATGAGAATAAATGGCTCTAAATCAGGGGTCGGCAACGTTCGGCACGCGGCTCTCTAGGGTAAGCACCCTGGCGGGCCAGGCCAGTTTATTTACCTGCTGATGCGGCAGGTTCGGCCCATCGCGGCCCCCACTGGCCGCGGTTCGCTGTCCCAGGCCAATGGGAGCAGCAGGAAGCCGCGGCCAGCACATCCCTCGCCTGCGCCGCTTCCCACCGCCCCCATTGGCCTGGGACGGCAAACCGCGGCTAGTGGGGGCCGCGATTGGCCGAACCTGCCACATCAGCAGGTAAATAAACTGGCCCGGCCCGCCAGGGTGCTTACCCTGGCGAGCCACATGCCAAACGTTGCTGACCCCTGGGCTAAATAATTAAGTAGTTGCACCGAAGAGAAACAAACCTATCAGTGCTGATCGGAAAAACCTTTAGACTATAAAAATATTTATGAATGTCTGCTTAGTGTAATTTTTCTCTCTGGAAACACCTTAGCACTCTAAACATTCAGCTTTAGAATAGGTCTTGGCCTCACACATAACAATGCTGCTTTCCTCAAAAATAAATGAAAGATGGATAAGAACATTCTTGGGGACTTTCAAATTTTATAACACATTCCATGGCTTCCAACAGTGTCAGCAGTTCTTTCCTACATACATTTTGAAATAAAAACAGCAAATTGGAAAGAAAAAAAGCCTCAGAATATCTCGATCTTCTATTTTGCTGACCTTGAGCTTGTAATTTCCCCTTTACAATAGCCCTGGTAGCACAGCTGGCATGCATCTATCAAGATTGATAAAACAAAGACATTTTGACACTCAGTTCTGCTTTTGCAAACCCCAAGCAGAGATTAACAAGTACCAGCATTCCATTACTCAGTTTGCAAATACAAGTACTGAGGATGCTCTTTGATTAAACATAGTTAAATCAGCAGCAGCAACTGAATCTGTCTTGGCCCCTCCATTCCAGAATCCATTTTATTAAAGATTCCATATGTAGATTCTCAAAAACAGAGAGGCAATCATTGCAGAAGGTGACCATTTCTTTTCCCAAGATTGCAAATTAAACTATAGCCTGGAGTTTGACTAAGGAAAGGAAAAGAGCTGCCATCTTCAACTAAGCAAAGTTAATGCTGGAGTAGTCTTCAAGTCAAGGTTGACCTTTGAAGATTTATGGGCCCGATTCTGCAAAGATAAGGATGTGGGTCATAGTGGCTGATCCAAAGTACACTGGAGTCAATGGCAGTCTTTCCACTGACTTCAGAGAGCATTGGATCAAGCACTTAATGCGGTATATTTTAATACTAAGGGTCTTTTTTCTTTCTTTCCAGGCTCAGGCTACAAGGAAGTCCTAAGTGGATTATTTGTAGCTAACAATATATTTCATTAATTTGAACCCATTTTCTGTTTTTCAATTATCCATGTATGGACCTTGCTTTTAACAAATGTGTCCTTTGAAATCATTCATCAAATGATTTCTGTGAACATATGTCAGCTTATGGACAAATCAAGGACTGTTTGCTCTGATAGTCATTCACTGTTCACACTTAGTGGTCAGCTATGACATTATATTGTTTCTACATTGCATCTAGCTCAAGCCCAAATCTATTTGCCACTTTGAAGTCTTAGAGACCCTGCCCAGAGGATGGTCTTTAAGGTTTTTTAATGGCCTCCGAGAAGCTCATCCTTGAGTCCTTGGGATCTGCTCCCATTTGGCTATTATTGTGAAAGAGATCTCTGGAAAACGGAACCATGTTTCCCATGTAGAACGGGGTGGCAATATGGTGGGGAATACCTTTGTAGTGGTGGTTTCCTAGACACTCTCTGGAACAATGGGTTCGATCCTGCAAGGTACTGTGTCCCTTCAACTCTCATTGAGTACAGTGGTTTCTGAATGATCTCATGCCTTGACTCCCCATTATAGCATTGTTTGGAGGTAGTAGGGAAAATAATAAAACACACAATCATCCTTATTATAACTCCATTGAAGTCAAAGGAATTGCACCAGGAATTACCCAATTACTTCTATTTATTGTAAATAAGTGCCATGGTTTAAGCAGTTTCTCTATTTTAATAAAGTTAACAGTCTAGAGCAGTGATTAATAGTCAATGAAAGCTTAGAACCCTTGCAACAATGGAGACACATTTTACAAATGAACTCTCTGATCCTCCGCATTCTGTGAAGTGAAAAGACGTTTTACAAATATTTTCAGCTAGAAGATAAAGACAAAGCTTTAGATCCTTTTGACTTGCCTGCTGTTTTTCTTTTTTCAATATCTCTAATTACGTTATAAATAATTAGCAACACCAAAGCGAGGTCTGATTGACAAACTACCAGAAAGCCCTTTGCATGCAGAGAAAACCATGGAAATTATATTGGCATTTCACATGTTCCTTTAACACTTAACATGCACAGAGCAGAATCTAGCATTATCAGCTCTGCTTTGGATATATGCCGGATGACGAGTATGACAATAAAAGCCGTGTTACTACTAGGAAGGCCTCAGTTCTGTCATCCAGTACATCGATGGAACTCCCATTAAGTCGAGCATCAGGATACATATTGCGGAGAATTTGCGGTCATTGCTCACCTCTAGGAGTACTAGACAATATTCAAACTGTATCTCATTGTAACTACTACATGAAGTCCAACTGGGCCCCCAGGTATATGGGCTTAAATTCCATAAAATATTGCCCAGAGAAATAGACAAAGGAAAATCCTTCCAGCACAGATTCAAAGCACCGAGGCATGCGTTTAATTTTAAGCACATGCTTAAATCACATGGAAATCAATGAGATTTAAGCATTTGCTTAAATGAAGCATATGCTTAAGTGCTTTGCTGAACTAGCACCTCAGTACTTAACTACCTGTTTAGTCTTGTGTTTACACTCTGGCATATGCCAAGATAAATACAGAGCAGAAATGGTCAACATTGTTCTAAATTAAATTAAAGATAATCAGGAAAAAAGTTACTCTCTCCATTCCTCCCAATCATAGCCCACATGTATCACCAATAAGACCTGCCTCAGAAGCAGCTGAGCACATCTGATTTAGATTCTCTCCGCATATCACACAAGAGCATTTTACAGTATTCTAGGGTTTTAAAGGTCAAGAGAGATTTCTGAACATAATCAAATACTTTTTCATAAACTCCACGGCACTCTTCTAGCCCTTCTGAACACATGGCTGTGATACGTGCATTGTAGAGGTGCAGACCCAAATACTGAGCTGATGCTACAATGGAGCTCCCAAAGTTCCATTTTTCTTGCTGCATAATATGCACTCGACAGGTACACCGTCTCGTCACTGTGCTAGAGAGCACACCTAGGGCTTGACCAGGAATACAGTCAACCACACACAGTGAATACGTTAGCACTGGAGTTGTTACACAGCCCGTGCTCTAACATATCCTCTGCAACCCTTGATCCCCACTCTGCCAGGGAGAAGGAAGGATTGGAGAATCCTTGCAATAAATCTCTCATCACCACCCTCTGCTCAGCCTACCATATAAAGTAACAAAGTAACCCAAATGCTCTAGGCTTTTTATTTAGGGTTTCTGTTAATACATCTACCTTCTCCGACCCCTGAGGCTGACAGAGGAGTGGAGTGGGCAGAGTCAGGCTTCAAGGAAAGCAGAAAAGGGGCAGGGTTTCACAGGACACCAACTCCATAGCCATGCATATTCCTGCCAGACAAATGGCAGAGCTCTTGCTCTGCGGGTCTTGGTCTGTCCCGGTACTGCTACTAATGAGTCACTGGGTGCAGCCTGTGACTCCAGTGGGGGAAGTCACACTGTGCATGGAGTTAGCAAATGTCACTCTGAGGCATACAAGCTGTTCTGGGGAACAGGCAGGGTGACCACCTTTTCAAAATGCAAAAACGGGACACATGAAGGAGCCCCGCCCCCTCGGTGGCCATGCCCCCTTCTCCTCCTCTTCCCACTGAGGCCCAGCCCCGTGGCCAGGCTGGAAGCTGGAGCTGGGCTGCTGTGGAGAGCCTTGGACCCTGCAAAGATAAGGATGTGGGTCATAGTGGCTGATCCAAGAGCAGTCCCTGGCCCATGACCCCAGAGCAGGTGGAGGGTCCAAGATCCTGGAGGTCCCTACGGTGGCCCAGGCTCCTCTTATTACTACCTGGCTCCAGCTTCTGCCCTGGCCAAGGGAAGGGATTCAGGGGGAAGAGGAGGAGCAAAGGGGGGGGGCTCATGGCAAGGGGATGCTAAGGCCCACCTCAGCTACCTCCTCGCCCCCGGGAAGAGGCTGGCACTGCCTCTGAGCCAGGGCTGGCTCCAGGCACCAGCCCACCAAGCTTGTGCTTGGGGCGGCACCTGGAGGGGGGCGGCGCGGTGCTCCGGCTCCGGCCTCCGGGAAGAGCGGAGCCCCGGCTGGGCTCTCCAGCCTCCCCCCGGCACTCTGGCCGCCGGGGAGAGCGGAGCCCCGGCCGGCACTCCGCCCTCCTCTGGCGCTCTGGCCGCCACTCCGCCCTCCCACCAGCGCACTGGCCACGGGGGAGAGCGGAGCCGCGGCGGGCTCTCCGCCCTCCCCCCAGCACTCTGGCCGCTGGGGAGAGCGGAGCCGCGGTGGGCTCGCCGCCCTCTCTCCAGCACTCTGGCCATCGGGGAGAGTGGAGCCCCGGCCAGCTTGCTGCCCTCCCCCCGGCGCTCTGGCCGCCGGGGAGAGCAGAGCCGCAGCCGGGCTCTCCGCCCTCCCCCCGGCACTATGGCCGGTCAGGGAGAGCGGCCTGCGGCTGGGCTCAGTGCCCTCCCCTGCCGCGCTGGGGGGGGGGGGGGGGGGGGCGGGAGGCTTTTTTGCCTGGGGCGGCAAAAAAGCCAGAACCGGTCCTGCTCTGAGCCTTGGGCAGGCATGGAGCGGTGCCACAGGGAATCCAGCACAAATGCTGTCCCAGAGTCATTCAGCCTGGGACCAGGACTTGAAATATATATTTTGGGACTGTGCCACCCAATTAGGGATGCATGGTCACCTTAGGAACATGCCATTTGGTATGGTTCCTCCCTTACTTCTCCCAACACTTCCTTGCTGTGGCCTGGATAGCATGGCTTGATTGCGTAGGGCACTAGGGCAAAGAACAAGGGGAAACATCATGTACAGCCACTTCTCTTGGAGCACGCCATTGTGGGTGTCTTCCCACTGGTTTCCTTCCCCTGTTTTAAATCACCGAGAGAACACTAGTATCTTGCCAAGACTACTTAGCAAGACAATAGGCAACCCAGGTGAGATTCGAACTCCCAACCTCTTTGCTCCCAGCCACACACTCAATCCTCTAGATTACATTACCGGCCACACACTACACAGTCAGTGTTGCACATAACAGATGACGGCTAAAGTAACAGTCATCAGAGCCAGCCCAAAAAAAAGTGAGCAAAACACAAAAATTAGTGCAAAGAATTTGAGTGGGCTCATGAGGTAACAATGTCTGAGCACCTCCACCACTTTGACAGCGGTCAGATTCAAATTTAACCTGCACCACCCATGCCAATCTCTATAAGATGGATCCAAAGCAGCAGACCAGTTCCCACTCTAACCTTAAGCTTTAGGGACCCTTGGAGCCAGATCCCAACTTTGCAGCAATGGCTTATCTCAATCGAAATAAAACCTTGAATTCACTATTAAATCATTTCATTCCAAAGATAGAAAATATTAGAATATTTTGAAATGGTGTTGTTCTTATCCAAGAAACCCAGATAATGCCTGGGAAATGTACTCTTCTCTATTTATTTCCATCAGTGATCTACTGAGATTCTTGCTAACAGAAAACAGATGGAAGGAGGGTATTCTATGCCTCAAAGGTCATATTATTTCTAGCAACTAACATTATTTATAGCCACTGCATGCTTCTGAGTGTTGTGTAAACGGGATGAAATTTAGATAATAAGCCAAAAAAAATAGCCTATCTTGCCACATATTCTGTATCATGCTAAATTTTAGAACAGAAGGGAAGTGCTGTTTGCTGAAACAGTTTGGCCAGATCTGAAACTACCTGGATGATTTTTTTTCTCCCTTCTTTTTTATCATTGAAACTGGGAAGGAGAATTTTGAGAGCTTTGGCTTCGGAAAGTTAGAGTCAAGGATCTAGCTTCATCATCTGTATTAATTTCAAAAGGCTGATGCACATGTGAAAGGTGTTCGGCTCATGAAGCTAGTTTAAAAAGCTCATGGAGGTAAAATCTTCATGGGTAGGAATAAAGGGGATCAATTAATAAAATACACCATACTTGTATCAGCTGTGTCAATGGGAGGTGATGGGGAGTCAGAAATGTTTTAGTTTCCCTGACTGAAAAGAAGGGGCAGATAGAAATGTATATAAGCTCTGAGGGTAGGGAAAAGCTGAGAGGGTAGGAATGAAACAGGTTAGCATGCCAAAGGCATAGACTTGGAGTAAAGTCAGCTAGCTGCCTGTAGAGGGAGGAATGTTTATGCCTGATAAACACAAGTGGTGTGACGGAAAAAGAGCAGGATATAACCGTTTACTGGCCATATCTTTCTGCCTTGGAGCAAATCACAGCCCTGCTGCATTCAGGGACCTAGCAATCACAGCCACCCGACACAATGGGGGATAATTCCTCAGTGAGAACTAGGGTTATCACCCTACGGTGAAAGCTGAAAAACGTAAAAAAAAAATTCTAGCACCTAGAACATAACGATTATGGGCCAAATTGTGCCCTCAGTTACTGGTGTGCTACCTTCCTGACTTTGAAGCAAGCAAGGAATACCATGAATCAGGGCAAGCAATTCCTCTAGAAAGGGATAAAATACCAATCTCTTAGTGGGCTTCTACAGCCCAGCTGATAATCAGTTTTTGTTGTTGTTGTTTTTTTAAACCAAGAAACAGGTCTTATTCTCCTCCCTTATAGCAAGGTAAATCAGGGCTAGGTCCACTGAAATGCATAAAGCTTGCATGTGCCAAATTTGTTAGCATTGTCACATACAGGGGTCAGTGAAATAAAGTGCACACACAACCAGTAACTGGGTCCAGGCCTCGCTACATTTCAGGCTCTTAACTGAAAAACAGTGCACAGTTTACTCAAAATAGCTATCTTGATGTGAAATCCTAGGGTTGACAAGCCACATGTTGTTTTTACCTCAATGTAGGTAGTCCAAGTCAAATCAATATCTTCACCTGGGGTTTACCTTGGCTAGCTTCAAAGAGGTAAAAACTACCTATGCTTTGTTTCCTGGAGGATTTTATATCAAGATAGCTTTCTTGATATACAATTTCCTCCTCCCCTCCACCCCCCTCAGGCAAATCACCTAGCAGTGGGTGTGTTAAAAAAAATCAAACTCTAATGATCAAATCCTCCTGGTTCACCTATTAGTTCATTCGCTCTAACATGCAGCTTAGCTAATTAATGCTTACCGGTAGTTACATGACAAGGTCACTTCATTCAAATATGCTTGAGAATAAACAAAGTAATGCTTTTCGTTCGAGGTGAGGATTATAGAACGTGTTACAACATTATTATTGAGAGAGTCAGAGAGTGCCCACAGACATTTCAAATGACATTTCTCAAAATCTTCCTTGGAACGGAGCATACAATTTACTAGGGCCTTTGTACCACTGATTAAAAAAAATATACATCAGGCACACACACGCATTCAAAAATATAATCAGGGATTTACAAAAAAAAAAAAAAAAAGAACACCCACCCACAGAGGAATGCGCTACAAAAAGGGTAAACAACCTTCAAGCACTAGCATGATTAAACAGAGAAAGTACTTTGTCCTGCTTCCTTCCTCAGCTGTGCCCATAAAGCCCTTGGCACATCTCTGGGTGTGGTGAGACACAAAGGTGTCCATTGTACTTCAATCCTCATGCTGCTCTGTGCCAAGCTATTCCCCCAGGTACAAGCTAGAACATCCTAAAGGCTGCTCCTTGTGATGGGTTGGATCACAGAAATCCCCTGGGAGCTGCCAAATGATGTGCCAAGACTACTTTTGCCCCTGCTTTCCCTGCCAGCTTGGGACTCCAGCACCCTGTCTTGTTGAGCCAGACATGCTCCAACACAGACCCAGGGTCTGAACCACGTGCCCCAAAGCTGCAGACTAAACTGAAAGCATTTTAAGATGTGTTCCTGTCATTAACACTCAGATGCCCAACTCCCAATGGGTCCAAACCCCAAATAAATTGTTTTACCCTATATAAAGCTTATACAGGGTAAACTCAAACTGTTCGCCCTCTATAACACTGATAGAGAGATATGCACAGCTGTTTGCACCCCCTCCCCCAGTATTAATACATAATCTGGATTAATTAATAAGTAAAAAGTGATGCTATTAAATACAGAAAGTAGGATTTAAGTGGTTCCAAGTAATAGCAGACAGAACAAAGTGAATTACCAAGCAAAATAAAATAAAACACGCAAGTCTAAGCCTAGTACGGTAATAAAACTGAATACAGATAAAATCTCACCCACAGAGATGTTTCAATAAGTTTCTTTCACAGACTGGACACCTTCCTAGTCTGGGCACAATCCTTTCCCCTAGTAAAGCCCTTGTTCCAGCTCAGGTAGTAGCTAGGGGATTTCTCATGATGGCCACCAGAGCCGGCTTTAGGCCAATTTCCCAGAATCGGGCCCTGCGCCTAAGAGGGCCCCATGCCTTAGGCGCCTTTTTAATTTTTTTTACTCACCCGGCGGCAGTCTGGGTCTTCAGCGGCACTTCGGCACCGGGGGGTCCTTCACTCATTCCGGGTCTTCCACCACCGAAGACCCGGAGCGAGTGAAGGTCCCCCCGCCACCGAAGGGCCGCCAAAGACCCGGACCGCTGCAGGGTATTCGAATGGGGCCGCGCAGTTCCTAAAGCTGGCCCTGATGGCCTCCCCCTTTGTTCTGTTTCACCCACTTATATATCTTTTGCATAAGGCAAGAATCTTTTGTCCCTCTGGGTTCCCACCCCTCCTTCTCAATGGAAAAGGACCAGGTTAAAGATGGATTCCAGTTCAGGTGACATGATCACATGTCACTGTAAGACTTCATTACCCACTTGCCAGCACACACATGTACAAGACGACTTACAAGTAAAACAGAGCCATCTACAGTCAATTGTCCTGGTTAATGGGAGCCATCAAGATTCCAAACCACCATTAAGCCCCACACTTTGCATAATTACAATAGGCCCTCAGAGTTATATTTCATATTTCTAGTTTCAGCTACAAGAATGATACATTCATACAAATAGGATGAACACATTCAGTAGATTATAAGCTTTGTAATGATACCTTACAAGAGACCCTTTGCGTGGAGCATATTTTAGTTACCGTATAGTCACACTCATCAGCATACTTTCCTAAAATCATATAGAATGCAACTGCACATTCCCAATTTGCATGATCTACCCTAGACCCGAAGAGCCTATCACAGCAGTTAAGTATCACAAATGCAAAGGGGGCCCCAGCTTCTCTCCCAGCCCCAGCCCCCCATCTGTGCCATGGGCTACAAGGGGTTTGGTATAAAAGCTGATGCAGCATGCTAAGGCCAGGACCTTGAACAGTGATGACTGATTTGGGTGCTCTAATTATTGGGAGCCTCCAACCTAGACTCCTAAAAGAGGCTAGATTTTCAGAAAGTGCTGTGCACCTGCCCTCTGAAAATCAGGCCCCCTATGAAGCACCTAAACTCACTAATCACCCAAGATTCCTCCTATGCTGCAGAGATCCTCCAGGCCAAGTAGAGAAGCACAAAGTGTCTGGAGCACAGTCTAGGCTCGGGGCCATTGTCTGATCATAAGAGCAAGAAGCAGATGCCAAATTAAAAAAAAAAAACAAGGGCAGAAATTCAGCAACCTCACAAGACTGAGGTTAAATGAGCAAAACACATGATATGTGAAATGGGTAAAAAAGACCCAAGAAATGGAATCAAAATGGGAATTAATCACAAAAATGTTGAGTCCTGGCATCTGCATAGATCAATTCACAGAAGTCTTTTTAATCGACTTCCAAAGGCCACTTTGTCCTATTCAGATTATCTTCAACAGGAGCCAGGATTTTTTACCTACTCATGTATATCTTGTTTACAAACGAACACACTGATTTTTTATTTATCTTAGGAAACAAAACTCCTGTTATTCTTCCTTCCTGATATTTTAATCCTTTGCTTTTGGCAATATAAATAATGAGAGAGACCCCAATTAAGCTGCAAGTCTCCTTCTAAGCAATGAAAAATGAACAACATAGGTGAGAGCACAGATACAGTTCAGATGACAATTTTAGACTTACTGCTATTACCAAGCAGGCTGTAAACTGTGACAGGCCCGGAGGAATTAAAGGTGAATTGGGGCAATCAAAAGTGTCAGCTTTAGTGAGACACTCTGCCCCTCTCCCACTCTGCTTTACTCCCTGTATAATAGCAGCCACTAAAAAGTCAGTGAATTCTGACCTCTGTCACGTGACAGAGTTATTAAACTTTGGAACTCTGGCCTAGGTCAGATGCCCGGGACCAGATAATCTTTCAGTTTCTTCCCAGTCCTCTGCTGTGTCACATGGTGTCAGAAATCAATTCAGTCTTACCTCCAAATAGTGTATTTTGAATCCTTCAGGCTGGAAGGGAACCTGGCAGAGAATTAGGGGGAAAGCGGCAGCTGGGCTTCCAAATTAGACCTGGTTGAAATTTCCACTTTTTGCACGTGGTATCGTCCATGCTGCTAGATGTGGCAGGCCTGCAGGCGCCGGAGAACTACAATACACCAGGACCATGAAAGGGATTGCAAATTGATTTGAAACCGCTATTACACTCCTGATAACAAGCCCGTAGCCTATACTGAGTCTCAGCCTGTTCTCAGTGAAGTCAAAGGGAGTTGTGTCATTGAAATCAAAGAAAGCATGATTGGGTCTTCACAGGAGCACATGCAATGCTGTCTTCAGAAGCATACAGGAGTTCTTTTTTCCCCCCCAGGATGACATTTAAAAGCCTATATTTTCTTTCAGGAATTCTGCAAGTAAGTTATTATACAACCTGGCATAGTGGAAGCATTATTATGGAGGATTATTAACACGATCTCAAAGAGTTTAGAAAGTGAGATTTTTTTAGCAGGTATAAATCACCATAGCACGCTTGAAGTCAATGGATTTATGCTAATTTACACCAGTTGAGAATCTGTTGCAGATCTTATACTTTCAAGAGGAGTTCCAACTTTTAATTACCTGGTCAGTTTTACATGGAATTCCTTAATCCATGACATCATTATTAATTTACAATATATTTTTAATTCTCAAAATTAATTGTGTTTTTTTTATGGTGAAGTCAATTCCTGCTTTACTTTTTCATGAAGTATTTTAGTAGAATGCAAAAAATAATAAAAATAAAAAAACAAAAACAAGCATCTCTGGATTTAGTTTGCTACAGTTACTTTAAGGAATGCACTTTACTTTAAGTTATTGATAGTATCCATCACAATCCACCACTCTTCCCAAAGGGCTGACAGAAATAGCAGATGGCTAAGTGTTGACTCACATACCATAGCACCTCCGTGTCAAAGTTAATCTGCAATAGATCTTAGTTTCCAAAGGTAAAATACAGCTGTTTGTAGTAAGTTATGACTGGCAAGTCTAAACTCCAGCAATCAATTTGCTATACTTTCATGACTCTCAAAAGATTTCATGACTACATAAGAAGAGTTTTCTACTGAATGTTCATAGAATCAAATCAAAATATATCCAATTATTTTTAAATCTTCTCTAAAGAGAATTAAATATATCACATTTTTCACTGTCTTTCAGATCCTACTTTAACTTAAGTAGGTTTCTAACTAAAAACCAGAGAAAAATATGCAGGAGGGTATATTTGCATTCATTGGCGAGCATCAAACTTTGGTATACTTGGATTTTGACAGGAGGGAAATTGATAAACACTGTTCACGTCCTAACACTGGTGCATTGGAAAAGAAACTATTCTTAATTCAGTTTATTCCTGAACAAGTAGGGTATTGTTAGTTTCTTTTGTGCTGTCTATTTTAATGCTTGGGTTTGTTGCCTTTAAAAAATAATAATAACCAAATTGTATCTGCTAGAGTTCATGGTGGTGGTGTTCTTCTTATGTGTCCAGGTAAAATAGTGATGGGACTAGTATAAGAACCTGGATAGAACAGGAATTCTATTTGAATGTTTTAGCCTTCTGATAGATTTGATTATTTTTATTAAGCTTTTATATAACATGTGTCATTACTTTGGTACTGCATACTCCCAATCAGTACCAATCCACTATGAATGTTTAGACTACAAAATGCAAAATTCTACAAATACATTAGAAGCAAGAGGAAGACCAAGGACAGGGTAGGCCCGTTACTCAATGAGGGGGGGGGGAAACAATAACAGGAAATGTGGAAATGGCAAAAGTGCTAAATGACATTTTTCTTTCAGTTTTCACCAAAAAGTTTAGTAGCAATTGGACATGTAACTTAATGAATGCCAGTGAAAATTAGCTAGAATCAGAGGCTAAAATAAAGAAAGAACAAGTTACAAATTACTTAGGCAAGTTAGATGTCTTCAAGTCACCAGGGCCTGATGAAATACATCCTTGAATACTTAAGGAGCTGACTGAGGAGATATCTGAGGCAGTAGCGATTATCTTCGAAAAGTCATGGTAGACAGGTGAGATTCCAGTGGACTGGAAAAGGGCAAATATAGTGACAGTCTATAAAAAGGGGAATAATGACAACCCAGCGAATTACAGACCAGTCAGCTTAACTTCAGGACCCGGAAAGATAACGGGGCATATAATTAATCAATTAATTTGCAGACACCCTACAAGACAATAAGGTGATAAGTAACAGTCAGCATGGGTTTGTCAGGAACAAATCGTGTCAGACCAAATTGCCTAGTGACGTTGTGGAATGTCCAACATTGGGGATTTTTAAGAGCAGATTAGACAAACACCTGTTAGAGATGGTCTAGATAATACTTAGTCCTGGCATGAGTGCAGGGGACTGGACTAGATGACCTCTCAAGGTCCCTTCCAGTCCTATGATTTAAATTCAAAATGATCTGAACAAACTGGAGAAGTGGTCTGAAGCAAATAGGATGAAATTCAATAAAGACAAATGCACTTCTACTTAGGAAGGAACAATCAGTTGCACACATACAAAATGGGAAATTGCTTAGGAAGGAGTACTACAAAAAGGGATCTCGGGGACCAAAGTGGATCACAAGCTAAATATGAGTAAGGCTAAGATTTAGTCATGGGTATTTTTAGTACAAGTCATGGCAATAAAAAAAAATGCAGGGCCTGTGACCTGTCCATGACTTGTACTATAAATACCCCTGACTAAATCTTAGGTGAAGCCCTCTTCATCTCAGTTTTCCCCATCTGTTAAATGGCTATAATACTTTACTTTGCTATCTCATAGGAGCACTGTGAGGGCTAATTAGTAAATTTTCACAGAGTGCTTTGAAGATGGAAAGAGCTTTGAAGATGCTTAAATAGTATGTGTTACAGGCACTAACACACTTCACTGTATAACCGCTGTTATACACTTTCTACTTCAAAGTGATAGTCATAATCAGCATACAGTAAAATGTACTTTGGCAAAAATCAATTTTATTTCAGTTAATATTCTTAAAATAAAAAACTGCAATCTAAAACTCAGTTTACTGTAAAGAACAAAACCTGCACTTTGTAATCATTTAATATTGCTTATGTGGCTTAACAATTACTATTTTTACAAGAAATCCTACACATTACCAATAGCACACTCTATGCAAATGTATCTACTCACACAAAATACATTCTTTCAGTGTACAGCATTCAGAAACTTGTTTATTTTTCATGATACAATTATGTCTCCAGGGACATTCATATTGCAGGAAAAATATTTATACATTTTCTTTTTCTACTGGTTCCAGTGGGATTCAATTTAAAATGATGTTATCTTGAAATGAATGTCTATATTGTGATCTTAAGTTTCCTTAACTCAATATCATCTTTCCCTAAACATTAATTGCTATCATGGTTGCTTATTTATTGTTGCAGGTTGCTCAATATTCATGCCACCAGAAGAGACAGCAGTTGCATACGTTGAAATTTTGACCTGTATGTAGTGTTCTGTATGCCTGCTTCTTCAGATACTTTCAGTAATGGGTAACATTTTAAATCAGAGAAACTTGGTCAACTTAGCCAGCTATTACATCCCCACTCCACTCAAAAAACAACTTAAATACTAATTTGAATACTAATTTAAATGCATCAAATACTTAACTCCAGTAAATAATCATTAATATCCAGTGTCTGAGGCCAAGACCAAGATTTTTTTTTAAATAATTTTTTAAACAAATACAGTTTTGCAATATTTCCCCCCCAAATGGACTGAGCCTTTTTATTTAATTTAATGTATTTATTTATTTAGGTAATCTGAAGATACAAAAATGGCTAAGATATTTCAGTTTGGGAAATAACTACTGAACATATGGCATGGATTTTGTCCCAGTAGGAAATCTTGTTAAAAGAACTGGGATGGTAAGTATAGATGGAACCCTTGTTAGAAAAGTGAAATCTCTTGGAATTAATTTTGTGATGACATTAACTCCCATCCAGATACATGGGAATGTCCCACCTTCATTTTATCGGATCTTGATGTGAGAAGAAACAACATACTATAAGTGTTCTTGCAATTAAGCTACATACCCAACCATATATGAGTCTAAGACATTTAATCTTTCAGAGAGCCAAATGCTGAAAGGTTCTGAGCACCTGAAACTCCTGATGAGGTCAAAGATGTTGCCGATGCTGAGCATTTCTCAGGATGTCCATCAATGCATCCATCCAAGTTTTTATGCTATAATCCAGCTCAGTAGGATCTGAGGTCTTCACAAAGAGTTCATAGCCAAAAAAGGGCAGGCAGACCTAATTTTCCTGCCTACTTCCCTTGACATAGTTAAATCTGTTTTTAGTTCTTTTGCAGTATTGTGAAATACAAGGAATTGCATCAGAATATTCAGTCTTTAACCTCAATAATGATGATTTGAATTCAGACTATGTTAATAATGATCAAAAGCCATTTGATCAAGCTAGTCTGAGGAATATGAGTTAGCTATCTCAGGTGCAGTGCCTAGCACACTAATGCATACATCAAAGACACCACCTCAAGTGGCACCCTTTTATGGAAATTGTGGAGTGTAGACGCTCTCAACAAGAGGTCAAGGATGGAATGAACCACAGAGATTGAACTAGCCCCGCACCTATGGATCTGGTCTCTCCCTATCAGGAAGTAAAACATATTGGTCAGATGTTGTGTGGAAACTTGCACACCTGCACCTTTCTGTGGCTGAATAAATAATCTCTGTTGGCAATGCTATCAATGAAAAGCATTTCATGGGGTCCATAAAGTGAAGACTTTACACAGGCAAACCTCACAGTGAAGCTAATGGGACTTAAGCATGTGCTTAAAAATAAGTACCTGCTTAAGGAATTTGTAAAGCAAAGGTAGACTTAAGCACATGCTTAAGTGTTTGCTGAATTGGGGCCAGGAAAAGTCAAGTCAAGGGTTAAGTCAGTGTAGGCGATTCCCTTTGCTTGTTCTCACAAGTAATTTTATTTCAATTAATTACCAGTGCAAACTATGGTTAGTATCACCCTATTCTGGGAAGTGATGTTGATGTATGAAAACAGTAGTCAATGGCCACTGTTTCCAGAAACATTAAGATTAATAGATTTATTATGCAAGTGTTAAAACTTCAATATTTCAGAATCCTTTTCTAGCTTTATTAGAGAACCCATCACAGACTGAGTGTCTCAGAGAATAAATGTAAAATCCCACACAGCAACAATCTCAGGATTGGTGAGCCTTTTTAACAAACGTTTTTGTAATTTATAAATTGCAAACTCCATTTCTTATTCCCTAAACCACTGCTCACCTGCATAAAATGTCAATAATATTTTCTTACAATAGATGCACCTAATTTACAGATAATATTTACATTTTACTTTTTCTTTGATTAGTATAGGAGACAAAACTGATCCATTACAAGGTTACTTGATTTAAAAGGATAGCTTTAGACAAGGTTATTTCTTAAGACACAAACGATCATTTTGAATATTCAGATGAACTGATCTTTTTATTTTCCTATAAGCTAGTGTTTCTATGTTTGAAGCTGTGACTATAAAATATACTGTAAGACCAGTACTGTATGCAAAAATATTGTATTTCTGCAAACTAAAAGGGTCCTAAATCCATATGTAGGCACCTAAACAAAGCAGCAATGTTGAGCACCCAGAAGCCCTCAAGGACCAAAAGTATTTTTAATAGAGATTTTCCAATTGTCTGTAGGAAGCTATTCTGCACTGCATGTGCTTCCATGGATAATTTAGCTCAGTTGTGAACATATCCTCACCCTCAAGCTGAGTTCTGGGCTGTGACTTTGACTACACACCTATAAGGAAGGAAGAACCCTCTTAAGATGCTGTCTGGGCTACCCACACCTTGTGTCCAGGTTTTCAAGGGAGTACAGCACAGCCATTTACTCCGAAGCAGAGCTGGTGGGTGTGGTGGTCAGTAGTCAGTCAGGTGTTTAAGTTGGTGTCTGGCTTCAGCTGGCTGCACCTAACAGAGCTTCACAGCACCCCACACAGCCTATATGAGAGGCTCAGCTCTTAACTGCATAGTCCCCAATATCACAGTGGACAGGGAATAGGTAGAGCACTTGCTCCACCCAGTCCCAATGCACTGGCCAGCAGCAAATTACTACACCCTCAGCCCCCATCAACCACTGGGGCAAGTAGAAAACAGGGTGAGACGTTTGCCTCAGAATCATGCAACCTCCCAGAAATACTTCCAGGATGGTACTGATTACAGAGTCCCTTGCTCAGGACAGAGCATTCCTAAATAGGTCAGCAATCCATAAGACTCTTTCTTCAGTCTTTGCACAGCAAATTGGTCTGAATGTCTTTCATTAAAAGTCCTGTAATCTTCCTTCCTAGGAGACATATTTGTACCTTCATTATTTTTGTAGTTGATCTGATACAAGCCAAAATTTAGAATAGAGGAAGGCACATCTTAATAGCATTGGTCAACTGTAATATAGCTTACTGTAAAAATAAGGAATGGAATTAAATGCAGATAGGTAAGACTGAAACTGAACAAATCTATCAAAAGAATGGCGTGATAAAGCATCCTAAGCAATGAAATGTGAAAAGACTTCCAGTCATATAAAGGTAACTTCTGGCCTTGGCATTCCTGAAATATCTTCTTCAAGTTGTACTTTTATTGTGGTCAGTAAACTTAAAAAAAAATAATCTCATCTGAAGTAGCCATTTGTTTACAACTTTAATTTAGTTTCACAAAAAAGGAGCTAAAATTGATTGCTTTGCAGATACTCAAGACAATGGAAACCTTGTATCAAAGGTTATTAACCTTTCAAGGCATCCTTTCTGTGACCACAAAACTACATTTTTTTAAATTCCTCCTGTAACATATCATAGAAATGTAGGGCTGGAAGTTCATCTCCTCCAGCTCCCTCTGCTGAGGCAGGACCATATACACCTAGACCATCCCTGTCAGGTGTTTGTCTGACCTGTTCTTAAAAACCTCCAATGAATAGGATTTCATAACCTCCCTTGGAAGCCTATTCCAGAGTTTAACTACCCTCATGGTTAGAAATCTTTTCCTAACGTCTAACCTAACTCTCCCTTACTGCAGATTAAGGCCATTACTTCTTGTCCAATCTTCAGTGGACATGGAGAAAAATTGATCACAGTCCTCTTTATAACTGCCGTTAACATATTTGAAGGCTATCAGGTCCCCCTCACTCTTCTTTTCCCAGGACTAAACATGCCCTGTTTTTTAAACCTTTCCTCATAGGTCAGGTTTTCTAATCTTATTATTTTTGTTCTCTCTTCTGGATTTCCTTCAATTTGTCCACCTCTTTCCTAAAGTGTGGCACCCAGAATTGGGCACAGCACTCCAACTGAGGCTGAATAGAGTGGGACAATTACTTCCCATGTCGTGTGTGTGTGTGTGTGTGTGTGTGTGTGTGTGTGTGTGTGTGTGTGTGTTATTATATATTATATACACATAATACTGTCCTCTAAAGTACTAGCAATCCCTCACAGCATGGTATCATCCACACATTTTATAAGCTCACTCTTTACTCCACTATGCCAGTCGTCAATGAAAATATTGACTAATACTGGACACAGGACAGACCCCTGCGGGACACCACTAGATACACCCTCACAGTCTGACAGTGAACCATAGATAGCTACACTTTAATTTCATCTAGACTACATTTTCCTAGTTTGTTCATGAGAATGTCCTGTGGGACTGTGTCAAAAACCTTACTAAAAATCAAGATATATCACATGTACAGCTTCTGTCCATCTACTAAACCAGTAACCCTTTGGAAGAAGGAAATTAGGTTGGTTTGGTATGATTTGTTCTTGTCAAATTCACGTTGGCTCTTACTTATAACCCTATTGTCTTCTAGGTGCTTACAAATTGATTGTTTA
This sequence comes from Chrysemys picta bellii, assembly GCF_011386835.1. Classification (NCBI taxonomy): domain Eukaryota; kingdom Metazoa; phylum Chordata; order Testudines; family Emydidae; genus Chrysemys; species Chrysemys picta. The sequence continues at coordinate 35,570,777 of NC_088804.1, read as the reverse complement.
ATAATTTGTTCTAGCATCTTTCCAGGTATAGAAGTTAGGCTGGTTGGTCTAGAATTTCCTGTGTCCTCTTTCTTCACATTTAAAACAAGATAGATTCTGTGTTTGCCCTTCTCCATTCCTCTGGACTTCACCCATCCTCCATTAGCTCTCAAAGATAATCTCTAACAGTTCCAAGATTGCATCAGCTTCTGCTAGTTCCTTAAGTATCCTAGGCCTCGGGTAAATTTCATCAGGGTTTACTGACTTGGATACTTCAGACTTACCTAAATATTCTTTAATCTGATCTTTGCCTATTTTGACTTGTGTTTCTTCTAGCTAGTTGTTAAGTATCTGGTCACAATTTAGCTTTTTTTTAAGTGACAACAGAAGCAAAATAGGCATTAAATAACTGTCTTCTTGATGTCATACGTTGCTAGTTCTCCTTCCCCACTAAGTAGAGGACCTTCTCTTGTCTTTGTCTTTCTCTGGCTCCTAATGTATTTATCATAATTTTTCTTATTGCCTTTCATGCCTTTGCTAAGTGTAACTCATTTTGTGTCTTAGCCTTTCTGCTTTTGTCCCTACATGATTGTGCTATTATTTTGTACTCATCTTTAGCAATCTGTTTGTGTTTCCACGTTTTTGTAGGATTCTTTTCTGATTTTCAGGTCATTAAAGAGCTCCTCATGGAGCCATATTGACCTCTTACCATTTTTTCTATCTTTCCTTCACATGGGGATAGTTTGCTGTTGCACTTTTAATATGGTTTCCTTGAGAAACTGCCAGGTCTCCTAAACTCCCTTTTCCCTTAGATTTTCTTCCCCTGGGACCTTACCTACGAGTGCTCTGAGTTTGTTAAAGTGTGCTTTTTTGAAGTTCGTTTTCCTTAATCTGCTGCTCTTACTCCTTCCTTTCCTCTGAATTATGAAATCTATCATTTCACGGTCACTTTCAACCCAAATTGCCATTAACCTTCAGATTTACAACCAATTCCTCCCTCTTAGTGAGCATGATGTCTAAAGTGGCCCCTTGGTTGCTTCCTTCATCTTCTGAAACAAAAAGGAGGGCGGGAGGGAGATCAGGGCTGGGGAAGGGGGTTGGGGCGTGGGGGAGGTGGGCAGGTTCCGGGAGGCACTTACCTCAGGCAGCTCCCGGAAGCAGCGGCATGTCCCCTCTCCGGCTCCTATGTGGAGGTGCGGCCAGGAGGCTCTGTGAGCTGCCCCATCCACAGGCACCGACCCCGCAGGTCCTATTGGCCATGGTTCATAGCCAATGGGAGCTACAGAGCTGGCTTTTGGGGCGGGAAAGTGTGAGGAGACCCCTGGTTGCCCCTATGCCTAGGAGGCAGATGGGGGACATGCCGCTACTTCCAGGAGCTGAGCGGAGCCACGGCAGGCAGGGAGCCTGCCTTAGTCCTGCTGCACCACCAACCGGACTTTTAACGGGCGTTCCGGTCAAAAACCAGACACCTGGAAACCCTAGTCACAGGTCAAAACAAGAAAACCAAAGGGAGACACTGAGCGTAGAACCATAGACAACAGCTGAAAGTTCCTGCACTGACAGCCCTGGAGACCTACATTCCTCTGTCTACAGAAACAAGCACCACATTCCATGCAGCAATATTCCCCACATGCTTCCTATGGTGTCCCTTAACCAGAAGAAAAGCAGTTAGAGCAAGAGGTGATTATCCAATCATCAGCCTCTCTGCCAACAAACGTACGAATTAGAGTCAACTGCAATGGTGGGGTTGTTTTTTAAATATGAGAACATTTTTTTCACTCAGAACTAACTGTGTGCTTTTATCATGTGTTTTCCAAAAAATTCATTTTCCATGCACATAATTGTTTTTCAGTTCTTCATAATTCCACGTGCATTCTGTACCGATCTCTCAATTTATTCATTTTCCAAAGGGTGAACTTTCTTTTTGTTTAATTTTTTTTATATTTTTTTTTATTGTGGCCAAGTTATAGTTCTCTCTCCCTACTGTGTTATTGTGAGAGTTCAGGAGAGAGCTGGCATTGTAATTAAAATGTAAACAAATAAAGCCTTCAGGAATTCCAGTTGCAACCATGGGGTTATTTGTTTCTGTATCAAACCATCGAGCATTTTCTACAGCCACTTGTTCACTGGTTCACAATAAAAGCTCACCTAAATGCTACCCACATGCCATGACGCATTCCATAAATACTCTCTGTTTCGCTCTGAATCTGTACAGAAGATAGAGAATGTAAATATCCTGCACTGAATGTTTGAAAAGTGCCAATACTGAACAATCCAACTGTCATTGTTTCAATGCAAATTGCTAAAAGAAAGGAGGACAAGAGCAAAATACGGTCTGACAAGCTCTGAGGTCCAGCTGAAATCCCAATGGCACAACTCAATATGATGGGGGGCGGGGGGGAATAAAGGTGGCATACAACTCACTTTTGAACAAACCAGTCCTGAACCCATTGTATGCAGGCTGCTTGCTAATGTAAATTAGAACATTATTATGCCACGCGCCAAATGCCAATTGTCAGCTGAGTTTCATTAGTGGGACTGTTCTGGCCATACCCGTTTACTTAATCCACATCTCCAAACCAGCACAGGAGTTGCTTTGGTGGTAATCAGCCCATTGCCAGTTCCATGGCTAGATTCTGTTAGAGATGTCTCACAAAGCTACTGCCCCCCTGTAGTATATCACACCCTGAGATTTGACAGATTATAATAATTCTAAAGTCTGAACAAACTTGTATGCAGGAGTGGCTGGAGGCTTTCAAGAAAGTTGTGAAATCTACCACCGCTGAAAGAAACAAAATAGGGCATATTGCAAACCCTGGTGTAAGTCTAGAAAGCACAGCTCAGAGAAAGATTTTAGGGTCAAAACATTATGTTGCTGTTACCTGTTGATATAAGGAAGAATGCTTTCTTCTAGATTAGTTATGTTTTAGTTAATTTTGCTAAGCTTTCCAGGTGGGCTCTTTGAAGGGCAATTTTTAGGCCTTCGCTGTAACTGTAAGATGCCCTTAACATGTTGACCTTGGTAGTGCTTTGTTTCCCACATTTTGAATTGATCAGTTCCTCTTCTTTTTTGGAAACCTTAAACCACTGGTACATCACATGAATGGCATGTACAGTAGACTGTAGTTATTGGCCAATGCGACCATTCCTGGGAATATTGCCTTTTTTTATATGGCACCTCAAAAATGTATATAGAAACAAGGCCCTAATACCCAAAGTTTTGCCTAAGAGGATTCCCCCTTTCCTGTCCCTGCCCACATACGCACACGCAACCAACCTGGCTGATAGAAGTAATAAAGGTGTGATGCGTAGGAATGCTGCTAAGAGAATTTACTTTATTCATTGGTCTCAGTCATTTGACTCCAAAGGTTAATACTCCATGTTGTGTCTTTGCTCTCCAACTCTTAGGCACTACATGAGGGCTATTCAAAATTTTCCCATAAAAATTGAATTCAATTAAATAAATTGTCATTGGATTCATTTATTTGTTATTTGGCAAAGTGTCGGTTTTCACAGAAAATTTTGAATTTGTCAAAACTTGTTGATTTTTCAGCTGAAAATTTTAGGGTCCCCCTCCTCCCCCCCCCCAAAAAAGTCAAAATTTCTCTCAAGATTTTTTTTTCCTGACAAGCTCTAGTTCATACCAATGTCACATAATAAGGCTCAGTATGGATTGCTTACTGCTACACTGGCCTACCTGCAGTAAAATATTGTACCTATTAAGTACAGATGGGTATAAGGGGTATGCTAGTATTAAGAATGGCATATCAAAGTGGCTCTGTTTTTGAAAAACAATCTATTAAATTCTGCCTGTTTACTCTTCCCTGCTTGTTACCAGATGGCAAGTTCAGAGGGGATGGATGAGGTGTAGTGTCTTACCTCCATTGTATGAATACTGGCTTGCAACAAGAAAAAAAAATAAGTGTTCAAGTTAGTAAATGTCAACAATGACCCTATGAAATTACTTTCCCAAACGAAAATCAGGAGAGACGGAAAGTCAGCTAATAGACGTGTATGTAAACAGGAATCCTGTTTCTGGATTGGAAAATGTATGCACTAAAGAGATAACAGATCTTTACGGACAAAGAGTGTCCTGTCCAGGAAAGCAGATGGTTGTGGTTGTTTTTAAATGTTTTGGCAAGCTGGAAAAGGAAAGATTATTTTAAAAGGAAGGGATATTTTCAAGTTATGTTATAGATTCATAGATTCTAGGACTGGAAGGGACCTCAAGAGGTCAGAGTCCAGTCCCCTGCCCGCATGGCAGGACCAAATACTGTCTAGACCATCCCTGATAGACATTTATCTAACCTACTCTTAAATATCTCCAGAGATGGAGATTCCACAACCTCCCTAGGCAATTTATTCCAGTGTTTAACCACCCTGACAGTTAGGAACCTTTTCCTAATGTCCAACCTAGACCTCCCTTGCTGCAGTTTAAACCCATTGCTTCTTGTTCTATCCTTAGAGGCTAAGGTGAATGAGTTTTCTCCCTCCTCCTTATGACACCCTTTTAAATACCTGAAAACTGCTATCATGTCCCCTCTCAGTCTTCTCTTTTTCAAACTAAACAAACCCAATTCTTTCAGCCTTCCTTCATAGGTCATGTTCTCAAGACCTTTAATCATTCTTGTTGCTCTTCTCTGGACCCTTTCCAATTTCTCCACATCTTTTTTAAAATGCGGTGCCCAGAACTGGACACAATACTCCAGCTGAGGCCTAACCAGAGCAGAGTAGAGTGGAATAATGACTTCTCGTGTCTTGCTCACAACACACCTGTTAATACATCCCAGAATCATGTTTGCTTTTTTTGCAACAGCATCACACTGTTGACTCATATTTAGCTTGTGGTCCACTATAACCCCTAGATCCCTTTCTGCCGTACTCCTTCCTAGACAGTCTCTTCCCATTCTGTATGTGTGAAACTGATTTTTTCTTCCTAAGTGGAGCACTTTGCATTTGTCTTTGTTAAACTTCATCCTGTTTAACTCAGACCATTTCTCCAATTTGTCCAGATCATTTTGAATTATGACCCTGTCCTCCAAAGCAGTTGCAATCCCTCCCAGTTTGGTATCATCCGCAAACTTAATAAGCGTACTTTCTATGCCAATATCTAAGTCGTTGATGAAGATATTGAACAGAGCCGGTCCCAAAACAGACCCCTGCGGTACCCCACTCATTATGCCTTTCCAGCAGGATTGGGAACCATTAATAACAACTCTCTGAGTACGGTTATCCAGCCAGTTATGTACCCACCTTATAGTAGCCCCATCTAAATTGTATTTGCCTAGTTTATCGATAAGAATATTGTGCGAGACCGTGTCAAATGCCTTACTAAAGTCTGGGTATACCACATCCACAGCTTCACCCTTATCCACAAGGCTCGTTATCCTATCAAAGAAAGCTATCAGATTGGTTTGACATGATTTGTTCTTCACAAATCCATGCTGGCTGTTCCCTATCACCTTACCCACCTTCCAAGTGTTTGCAGATGATTTCCTTAATTATACTTGCTCCATTATCTTCCCTGGCACAGAAGTTAAACTAACTGGGCTGTAGTTTCCTGGGTTGTTTTTATTTCCCTTTTTATAGATGGGCACTATATTTGCCCTTTTCCAGTCTTCTGGAATCTCTCCCGTCTCCCATGATTTTCCAAAGATAATAGCTAGAGGCTCAGATACCTCCTCTATTAGCTCCTTGAGTATTCTAGGATGCATTTCATCAGGCCCTGGTGACTTGCAGGCATCTAACTTTTCTAAGTGATTTTTAACTTGTTCTTTTTTTATTTTATCTGCTAAACCTACCCCCTTCCCATTAGCATTCACTATGTTAGGCATTCCTTCAGACTTCTCGGTGAAGACCGAAACAAAGAAGTCATTAAGCATCTCTCCCATTTCCAAGTTTCCTGTTACTGTTTCTCCCTCTTCACTAAGCAGTGGGCCTACCCTGTCTTTGGTCTTGCTTCTACATTTATACTTAAATGTAATCATCTTAGAAAAGCCAAGGATGATCTCAATAATTTGGTTTGGCTGAGCAGTGAGAGAGATCAGAAACAGAATAAACTAGATGATCAGTATTATTTCTGAGCACACCAATGTGCTTGAAAATATTGTTAACTTTAGATGAGGGATAATGAAAATTCCTATATTCAGCATCACGAACTCCCACTAACCCCTGTTAAATCTCTGCACACTGCTTTGAAAATGTAATGGAAAGTCCACTATCTATCCATTATCTATCCACTGGTTCCTTTGAAGGATGAATTTACAAAAATCCTAAAATTAAAATATCAAAAATATCATCTCCAGAAATACAAAAACTATGAGTTGTGGAGCTTCAAAAAAATGGCATCGCAGAGCCAAACAGTCTTTGCATCCCATAACTAATGTCTCGTATGGGGAACAATCATGTTATGGTTCATAGTACTTATGGGAAATACACCCGTCACCGTGAAATACCCAGCTTAGTCCAGGAGTATCCCAACATTACCTCCATCCTTGAAAGGAGTCAACATTTTCTGACTGTTTGGACCAGATTGTTGGTAGATGAATTCTTTGCAATTGCAGGAAGAGGCCTTCTTCCCTCCCAAACCTATTTTTTTAGGCTAGCCTCTGTCCCATGGTATAGTGCAGGGGTTGGCAATGTTTGGCACGCGGCTCGCCAGAGTAAGCACCCTGGCAGGCCGGGGCAGTTTATTTACCTGCTGACGCGGCAGGTTCGGCCAATCGTGGCCCCCAATGGGGGCGGCGGGAAGCCGCAGCCAGCACATGCCTCGCCGCTTCTCGCCGCCCCCATTGGCCCGGGACGGCGAACCGCGGCAAGTGGGGGCCGTGATCCGCCAAACCTGCCGTGTCAGCAGGTAAATAAACTGGCCCAGCAAGCCGCGTGCCAAACGTTGCTGACCCCTGGTATAGTGTCTCTTGGACAATCCCAGCGCTACTCAGTAGCCCTCACCAATAGATGCTCTCCTAACAAACAGGGGATGCCATTGGCTAGAAGGTAGCAGGACATCTGCACAGTGTAACCCAGCCTGAGGAACCCCGCCGTACGACCAGGCTGATGTCCCTTTTAATTAAGTTAGTTTTTAGGCTAATTGTGTCAGATAGTTTGCTGGTCAAATGAGAAACCACACACATTTCTACAAAGGCCACAAACAATTTGGCCTTTAGATATGTCCTATTTACCTAGAGAGGAAGAGCCTGCAAAATACTCTCGGATCCTATGCGGCAAATTGAGTTGATAACACTGGAAATCAGTTTGGGGGAATAACATAAATTAATCTGATATTCAATTTGGAAGTGCCAACTGGACATAAAAAAGAGAAATCTCCCATTAGAAGTACCTGAAACCATAATTAATATAAGGTTTCCACTGCACTGAGCAGCTGACATACCTGCTAATATGGAGCAGTTGGTCATTGATTTAGGCTATTAGAACAACAGCTGGCAAACTTCAACCAACCAAAGCCCTGAAATATTTCACAAAAGTGTTATCTACAAACGACGATGGTTCCTGCCAAGTCTATAGAAACAAACTTCATCTCAAACCAAGTAATTTGCTACCTTTCATTCATCTAAATTCATAACCTAAAGGTTAATGGAGCACTCTGTCCCAGTCAAATCACCTTTATTCATGCATGGGTTGTGGGGTAATTGAGAAACAGGTGATGCACACATTCTGGTTTATGTTTTGATTTTCTCCTCCTCGCAAGGATTATAAAACCCGATGAAGAAACGAAAAGATCTCATTTTACTACATACAGCTTTCTCTCAGTTCTTCAATTCAAGAGCTGTCTTGCTACTTCAGAAGAAAAAAAAAAAAAGACTATATCCCTTTGAGGTTTTGACTCAACCCCAGAGCTGTTTTTCCAGTAACTAATTAATTCTTTCACATTGTTCACAATAATATGCTACCTCCTTTTTGAACACTTTTTTTTAGTTAAATTAAATGTATATGCATAAAAAACAAAAAGTCTATATTAAAATTCATTTCCCCCTAGGCCCTGTTAATAAGCTGATATGCACAATTGGGTAGGCAACTGTCTGGCCACCTGGCAATCACTAGTCATATTATCTTTTGTTTTGATCATGTGTGAAACCAGCTTAGAAGATGATACAATATTTTTGTGCACTTAAATATAGATCAGTCTCCAGATACAGCTGTACATACATACAAAACACAGATTATTTCTATTTTACTATATAGAGATATACACACACACACACATTATCCTCATATACATTATCCACATATATACATTTGTTATACACCCCATGTCAAAAGAATATACTGTTCTTTCAAAGGCACACACATAGCAGTTAGGAACCTAATGCCCATTGAAAATCAATAGGAGTTAGGCAACACGTATGTAGACAATTTGGAAAAATATGGCATGGTCACTAGCGGGTGGGATGCTCTGTCGATATAGGCTACCAAATGTCCCATTATAGAACCTATATGGAGATAGCAGCCACATCTTACCCTATATAGTGAACATGCCATATTTTTCCATGTTTTTCACATATATATTCAGACTGTAATAAGTGAAACTAACGTTCGTAACAGTTTACATATAGAGTAAAAAAAAAAAAGGCTGTCATACAAGTCTAAAGTGAACTAAACACCTGTTATTTGGCATTCAGATGTAATTTACATATATTTGTTCCACCATGGCCTGATTAGTTGATGAATTTCTTGATCATGTACAACTCTGCAGACAGTTTGCTATGCATGAAATTGTTGGCCCAAATTGTTCTCTCATTTGCACCGGTTCCATTTCACTGAAAACCTCCTACTATAACTTCAATTGTTAGTTCTGGAAATCACTGGGAAATGTTTTGTGGTAGCATGAAATCAATACAAGCTGCATCTCCATACATGGAATTACTGCAATAACAGGGATGTTCGTCAGTGCTTTTCACTACCGTAGGCAATGAGAATGTCACTTGAAACGTGAACGACACATGGAACCTTGCTGAAAGAGGCAGCTTTGCTGAACTGCAGACACTCCTTTAAGCATCTATGATTAATTGGTGAATAAATCTCCCACCATATAAGTAAACAAAGCTAAGAGTGCCAATGCAGATGGAAAGGAAAGTTTCAGTTAGAATGAAAAAGTGCCCAAATACGGACAGACAAAGCCCTGATCCTGAAGTATCCAAGCTCTGAAAACATGCAATCCATCATGCAAGAGACAGAAGAGGTCAGCCATTAATTAACATCCAAATTAAATCTTTTCAAGTAAGGGTCAAAACTGCTTTTGTTTTGACATTTAAATCACTAGCAATGTATTTCCTAGTTTAGCATGCAAGACACATCACCCAAAGCCTCTTTCTTAATTGCCTTCATTTTTCATGTGTACTATTTGATTTATTGTCCATTAAAAATACCTCAAAAAAGCCACGAATCATGTATGTGTAGTATAAACATGATTAATGTAACACAATTACATTCCACATATGATGGGGCTGGTTAGGAATCTCTCCGCATGATGGAGCATTGTCACTGGCAGTGACCTGCCAGCTCAGCTTGACTAAAACAGAGACTGCAGAAGGGAAGCATTTGAAGGCCACAAATGATCCAGCAATGTCGAAATACTGTACTGAAAGTAAGTCACTTATCACCTGATCAAGGAAAATGCAATCTTGCCTGTTTGACAGCAGAGCATTGTTTTAGGACCTTGCAACTCTCCTGATGTTATCTGAAGAACAGGTTCACAAATCTACAAAGAAAAATATCAAGCGATGGTATTGCCCAGTAAGGTGAGCATCTGTCCACTCAGTTCAAAGTAAGACTAGCATTCTAGTGTAGGTTATGGGCAAAGGCAAATAACAATTGTTCAGTATTATATCTTCCGTCAACTATTGTTAACCATGTAGTATATTTGTGCTTTTGAAGGACTCAACTGTGGCTGAACCTACATAGCCACAGAGCGGGAGCAGAGGGAGTAAGTTATAAGCTCTCACAGTTACGACTTCTGAAGAAACTCACCAACGAGCGCTCAAGGTATAGGTGAAACTCTCCTACTCAGGCTGTGCCCTTTAAAGTGATTTAGCAATTTACTTTCCCTTCAGTGCAACACTTTGAAGGAGAAACTTCCTGTAATTCAACTGGTCTCCTCATGGGCATGCCACATGGGACCACACCTTAGCCTGAAATACGCACAGCGATTCCTCAAACAGAAGTATGAACAATGTGTCAGATGGTGAATTTTTAAAAACACAGCCAATGTGGACTTAAGAATTGCATTATAATATTCTCTTCCCCACTAAAGTAATTAAATAAACCATATTTCCTGCAATCAGAAAAAAAAATGAAAATGTGGCTAAATCAAACTCTGACTCAAAAATTCACTCTGAGGCTGCCTATGGAAAGTTTTAATCTGAAATAGCTATTTTTGCCAAAGTTATGACTATCTGAAAGGTATTTTTTCCATTATGCTACAGATGCTAAAATATGAGTCCCCTTGAATGCATGCTGAAGAGAAAGTTAGATGCAGTGTTTTGAATATGACAGCTTCTTAAAAAATGATCTTAAGAAAAAAAAGAAGGGAAAGAGGGGAATAGAATAAAGGGATATTTAGATATGAAGGAAGAGAGATTTAGGGTTTGATCAGATACAGTTCTATAGGAAGGCGTATTGAATAAAGAAAAAGGGGATTAGAAAAACAAAAAGGTGTCAGGAAGGGTGGAGGTGGCCATTAAGTGAAATGTAATGATACAAATCAATTAAAAAAAACACCAGCTCAGCTGGAGTACAAAGGATGAATGCTAAGAAACAACAATTGGATCTTAAGGAAATTAATGGAAAGGAGGTCATGAGTATGCAACAGAACATGTGTAGTAGTTATGGTCAATGAGCAAGAAGTTGAAAGCAAAACTGTTCAGGAAAAACAAGCTTGCTGCCTAATCCTAGGGGCAAATGGTAGTCTAGACACAAGTCCACCTGGTTTCTTCAGAATAGGAAACAAACTGATTTCTTTAGTGAACCTTAAACAGCAGCTTGAAATTGAGATAGCCATTAATAGGGAGGTAGGAAGCAATATCATTTTAGTAGGACTCTAGCTTGTGTGATCCAAGAGGTTGCTACAGCTACACTAATTGGCCCGTTGTGTCCAATTTTTACTTCTAAAATCATGAGTTTAGTCCATCCACCTACCCAAAATCATGAGATTAAAAAAAAAAAAAAGCAGTTTGGTTTCTTTTCATGTGTTTTTTGCGGGGTTTCTGAGCCTTAACAGTGAATTTGTTTTCCCACTTTTCTCCAACATGGAAGGCTATAAACATAATGTTTTTGTTTTTTTTTATGGAAGCTGAGAATTGGATGCAATCTCATGACTCCAGGAACCTGGGGTTAAAGAAAATCACTAAATATCACGAGGCTCACAATAAAATTATGAGAACTGACAGCACTAAACCTCCTTCCCAACCCCCCCTACTACGGAGAGGGGCGAGTGGATGGGTGCTATGCAACATGCTTCCAAAATCCTGCCTCCATTGAGGAATGGGAGGGAGATTGGAGATCAGCTATTAAGTTATTGTCAGCCAGTGGCTTCTTAGGCTACATCTATGCTATAAACTAGGCATGTGATTCCCAGCTCGCATAGGCCTACTCACGCTAGCTCTTATCAAGCTAGCATGCTATAAACAGTAATACCCAGGGTAACATGGACAGCGGCAAGCGGTGGCATGAACTAGCTGTGCAGAGTACAAACGCTCCTGAACCCCATGGTTATGTACGCAGCACACCTAGCCTGTTCCACTGCTCTCTCCTGCTAGTGCTACACCAATAGTCAGAGCAAGCTAACGCAATATGTCACACAATAGATTTTCACTCATAGGATCCAACGCATGTGGAACCCCTTTAAGGGCGAGAGAGGTTTGGAACAACTTCTTGAATGCTCTGAACTAGACCATGTTCTCTAATCTATTGTGATCACAAAACCCCAATTATTAACCATTTGCATTATAGAAGGATTACATCAAGGCTGAATTTGACCCTATAGATTTATATTCAAGTGGTCCTATACATTACAGCCACTGTCACATTTTCTGAGCATGCCATAACAAAAATGAACACTAAAAATATTAGTGTCTTTAACTGAACACTCACAAGTGACAACCAAAAAAAAAAAAAAGGTAGGATCTGCATTGATGGTAAAAGATTTCTAACTCGAGGCCTCGTTGAAGATGGAACAGAAGAGCTTGTACCCAGAAGTTGACCAAAGCCAGGCTTTGGTGAAACTCTGGAAGAAGCCGTTCCCAAGGCAAAAGCCCCGATGATCCTATTGACTTCAGTGGGGCTAGGGTTTTGTCCCTGCACTTTTCATGAAGCCTGGTTGCAACTGAGGAACTACTACCAAGAGTAACCCTTCAGATCTTATCTGCCACATTTCCAGCAAATCTCTGTCTTATTCCTGCCTTCCACATCTTCCTTCGAGTAGGGTATTTTCTAAACATTATTTTTGTTGAATTCATAATAAATTCTAAGTCTAGAATGGATTCACCTAGATTAGCTGCAGCACGACCTTAGAGCTCCTTGCCTAGCTCTGTTGAGCTCTCTATTCCATGTTGCTTTTCATTTGTCCTTGGTTCATCTTTTATGTATTCTGTACATAAATATACTTTCCTTTGTCAATTTCCTAAAATAGTTCCCACGTAGGTTAAAAGCTGCAGCGGCTCTTTTATTGTATATTATTTTCTTTGGAGTCCTATGCTTCAGCTCAATGTATTTCTTCTCTGAAGGTATTTAAAAGTTTGCTGAATATGTGAAATAACTTTTTTATTGCCAGAACGCATGCAAATAAAAAAGAAATAAATGCCTCTAGCTTTGGTCTCTTTTTTTCCAATAAGTTTCATGTATAATGAATATAGCTGCATTTATGGCCAACTAGTAAATACATAAGAAACAACTATAACCCATATTTAATTACTGGAGGAAACATTGGCAATGGAATATACAGTATGTTCTTGTTGAAATTAAAAAGATCAAAAAAACAAATATGATTGTTTCCCTGCTCTTCAGTGGAGAATTAAAAGCTGCTTGGTTTATTGAAGACTACAAAAGCAATCACCGTTATAGACCTGCTTTGCATACTGGCTCTATTAATTTACATACTCATGGTAGGCCTAAAATTCAGATACAACTGTTAAATTATACTGCTGTTGAGTAATGGGTATAAAAATAATGCAACAGCATGCAAAGTGTATTTAAACAGACACAATTAAAAATATTGATTCCACTGAAGACAAGACTGAAAAGACTATGCACAGATTTAATATTGTCACATCCAGGACACACTACTTATGAGTGATTGAGTTAGCTAGACTTGCACATTGACAATCTGTCTTTGTCGCATGTTATGTATTAGACTAATTTAGCATCTGATTATTAAAATAATTTAATTCCCAAGATTGTTTTGAGATATTTTCCCTCCTGCTCTTCGCCCTCTTAAAATTAATAATGTCTTAATTATTGTGTCAGTTTCACACCAGTGCAATTTGCTGGGTCACCACAATGTAGTCCAATCAACAATGTCTTAAACAGTTTGTCCTTTATACTGCTGAACAGACTGAGGACAAATCAGCAAGAGATTTGGACAGACGCGCTAAGGCATCAACGTACTCAGATACAGCCAAAGAGAGCGACAATAAAGGTTATTTGCATTTTACTAAATTTTAACATGCGGACATTTTTATCCTTTGAGGCCATGAAACCCCCAATATTATGTTGTTTGACTGCTATGTCTGTTCAACAAATTGCTGGTCTTCTTTTAAAGAAAGCGAACACCTGAACTCTATGGAATCCAGAAGGTGCTCAGCACCTCTGAAAATCTGGCAACTCATTTTAGTGCATAATGGCAACATTTTCAAAAATGCCTAAGTAACTTAGGATGTTATGTTCCAGCTTTAACTCAGGCACCTAGAAGCCCAAATCACATTGAAAGTGAATAAAATGTATTGCCTAAGTCACTTGTGGAGATGGAATTTAGGGACCTAAGTCTCTCAAGTGCTTTAGAAAAGTTTACCCTAAATTTGGATCCAATCCAAAGCTCACTGAAGTCAATGGGAGTCTTTCCTTTGACTTCAGTTGGCCCCTGGTGACAAAATTATAGTACATGTTGTAGTAGGAAGAGAGCCGGAGATACAAGATAAGCCCTTGTATTAGAGGCCTGGTATAAGGCAGGACCTGCTCACAAAATCTGGCAAGAATAGGACTGATATTGTAGAAATTGCTGAGAGGTGCTAAGTACAGAGTACTCACACAAACACATCCCAATATCAAGTGGTATCAGAACATCCTGATATCAAGGATGGTACAAAACATTCCCCAAGGATAACAGAAACACACTGATCCTTTCTAAAACATAAGGTCAGGATGACAGTATGTAACTTGTTTATATCAGGGTATAAAGATGCATCTCAGAGTGAGTATCTTTGGCCAGCCTAGGGGGCAGTGGAAAGTCCCACCACTGACCGAGCTGCATCCATTGTCATGGGCATACATGTCTTAATATCCTCATTGAGTCTGTCAGGTGCTATTACCATGTTTTGTTGACAATAAACCTGGCCGGGTGCCTTTGTACCTTAACGGCTCTTGTGGTTATTGGGCGGTTTGCTCGAGGTCTGCTGTGCCAACTGTCTGCACAGAGCTGGGACAGCACACAGGGAGAACACACACACACACAGACAGCCAAACATCTAACCACACATGTATCTGAGGTTTGATATAAACTGCAAAACAGAGCAAATACTTTCACTCACAATATAATCTTAAATAAGTAGGGGATGGAGAGGGAAAAGGTATTCCTTAAATAGAATGTTATTGCTTTTTATTTTTGATCCAAACTCTGAATCTTACTTTCACATAAATGTTATTACATATGAACTGTTAATTTCAGCTGTTGAACCAAATGTCATCAAATGAAAAGGCTACTAAATAACATGAATAATGGGAAAAATGCAGTTTTTTATCAATATTTAAAGCTCACATTAGGTACCATATTAGATTGACAGCCTTGAAGTCTCAAATCCTCAGAACAGGTCCCAATACAGAATGAACAACAGCAGTGCAAGCTTCACAACATTGCATCATTAATGTACCCTAGGGTTGAAAGAAGAGTTAAATCTCCATGGCCCGTTCAACCTTTGGCCTGTCTGGGTAGAGTGTACGGTGCCAACAATCAATGACAGCTCAGCTCTGGTGGTAGTTTTTGTGATGTGGACACCTGTCTGTTGGAAAAGGGACTGGACCACCAGATCAACTGCTTAGATCACAGAAGAGATGGTGATAACTTTTTGAAACTCAGGCCTGATCCAAAGCCTACTAAATTTTATGGAAAGTCTCTTATTGATGTCAATGGCCTTTGGGTCAGGCTCCCGGAATGGCTGCACACCAGGGAGGAAGAAGGAATTTATACTGAAATGCAAGTCAAGATCCTTGTCTACAGTCAAGTACTGATACAGCGGGAAAGGCAAAGAAATGCAGGAGGTGACTCATTCATAAAAATCAGAGGATGAGCCTAAGCTTCCATGTAAATATTCAAACCCCAACAGATAAATGTGCAGAATTTTGCCAACCCTAATTCATAGCAAAGTTCAAAATCTGTATAAATAAAGGATTTTAAGGGGAGGGGAGGAGCTATTGTAGTACCCAGGTGGAAGCTATGCCTGGAATCATGTTATAAGGAGGAAGATCTCGCTGATAAATTCACAGTGTGATATGAAAACACACAGACTGTGGTTAATACAGATTTTTGCAAAAATGACATATGAAAATTACACTTCTTACAGTTCAGAATTGGCTGGTCCTCTGTGAATTCAGATGGCTGTTCAATATGAAAAACCTTTTGCTGGAATCCGGGGATGCATTCTAAATCTTCTGCAAATACAAGCAACAGCACCTGAGGAAATAGAGGGAACGGACTTTTAATATCCACTTGCTCACCAATCTTCTTGGCTTTGGTGAATGGTAACAAGTTTGGACTCAATGTTCATTTAAAAAAAAAAAGCCACCCACACATCCAGCACATCACAGCTTCCCTTTAAAACTTTCTAACCATTGCTTTGCACGAGAAGTTTCAATCAGCATATACACAGGCAGATATCGAGAGCGCAAAAAAATAATATATGTAAAGATACAGCTACACTGCAGCTGGTGGGGTAATGCCCAGTTTGGTAAACAGACATGCACTAGCCCTGCTCAAGGTAGCATACTGAAAATAGCAGTGTGGCGGCATGGCCTAGCTGCCTGAATACAATACTGCCCAACCCCTGTGGTATATGCGTGGACAGTTACCCTGAGCCACCATCCACATTGCCCCAGGCAAACATTGTGCAGATGTACCCAAGATTAATAATGCTCAATTCAGAAATGCACCTGCTTAAAGTTAAGTGTGTTCTTAAGTCCTTCTGAAGTCATGGGACATAAACATGTATAAATAGGGCTGGAGTATGATTACGTTATTTGCTGACTCAAGGCCTATAAGCTTAGGTTAGTTTAGTAAATCTCTGAGCTAGTGAAGAAGTCTTTTGTTCAAGGGCAAAGTTTCATGTCACAAAAGTTTCCTTTGTATAAACTCTGGCAGCAGATGGAAAATGTCAATTCCCCACCCCCACAAAGCTATAATTTGTCCGGTTTCCCCATAATCAAAAAGTTGTTTACCCCAGTGGAAGATTGAAAATGGAATGTGTACATCGTTCTGTAGTTGGATCTGAAGGTTAAAGTTAAATACAGCTTGTGCCACTGTTAGTATCTGATCACCAAAGCCCACTGTCACCACAGGAACATCTGGGCAAGGGAGGGAGGTTAAAAGCAAAATAAAATTGGTTGGGAATAGGTACAATGCCAATCTCTGTTTCGGAAGATTTGTGTTCTATCATTGACTAGAGACAACAAGCTGAAAGACTATTTTCTTTGGTGGACTTTAAATGGCGGAGGAGCAGGTAGGAAATCACAGAAAGAGTGGAGAAGAAAAAAAGGCACAGAAAATTTAAGGGTTAAATGAAGCACAAAAAAAGATCCAAGGTAGCAGGGAGGACAAATTTACTTTTCCATACCCAAATATAAGCACCCAAATTTTCAAATGCATTTCCTTGTTTTGGGGCCTCATTTTGGGGGTTTCCTCTGGTCCTGATTTTCAGAGATGCAGATCACTTACAACTCTCATTAGTTTAAACCGACGCCTAAAATGTCTCCAGTTGGACACCCAAAGGAAGACCAGAGTAACCAAAGAGAAAATGATACGTTTGACTTCCATTAGTACAAAAAGGTAATGTTGACATGCAATCCCCACATGAAAGGGCCCTTATACTCAGTAGCTACCTACAATGCTTGACCTGCCAATGAGAGACGAGCTCATCATTTTCAGTGATGTAACACTATTCCAGCAAATAAACATCCTCCCTATAGACTAAGAACAGGGTCCTCCAGCATAGCGCTTTCAGTGCTACCTTTGTTAGATAAACCTCTTTGCCATGTTTCTCTGTTCAGAGGACAAGTGATTATTATGATCATTCTTAGGCTAGCATGCTCCCTGCGTAGCCATCCCTTGTTTGCTCTCGTCAAAGAATCAAAATGCTACCCAGGTTTTCTTTCCATACAGAAAATCCTGGTGCACTAGAGTGTCATTGTTTGCTTTATTTTACTCAGTCTTTCAAAGCACAGGGAGGACAGTATCCCACCTGCTCTTATATCAGTTGCTCTTATTGAAACTGATTCTCGGGCAGTCTATTTCACATAAACACTTGCTGTAAAAGGCCAGCTAGACATGAACAGACACTGTGTGCAATAGGCAGAATGTTTCGTGACAATCCAATTGGCAGAGTGCAAATGTGGCAGATGGGCACATTTCTCATCCTTAATGACATGCACCGCATTTGCCCCTTTGTTCAAGTAAGAAACCAAGAGAAAGAAAGAGAGCGCAAGCAAGCAGAGTCTAAGCCACTTTGCAAGATTGTCGCTTCACCAATTTACACAGCTAAGAAATTGACCCACAGTGCCTCACTCTGCCCTCCAATGTCCTTCTGTACCAAGAACTCCCACAGCAAAGTCCAGATTTTCTAAGCCTACACTCAAAATTGCAAATTAGTTATTTAATGCACAGAAGTGGCCAGATATGCATGTAACCAGCCATTTGCATGTGCAGCTACTCCATCTGGATGCAAATCCACAGTGATAGTGCATGAAAATGAAGCATGTAACCCATGCCAGCTTGATGCAGATAAAGTGTCACATGTAGTGGCACCTAGATCAACTAGAGATTGATAAACCTGCTACAGCCATGACTAATAGAAATATGTCTTTTAGCTCATGTAGAGACTTGTGCATTAAGCTGCAGAGGTCTCAGGTTTGATCCTGCCTGACGATCAGGGTCTGTTGGCATTATATATTTGCATATGCCTTTTCTGCACAGAGCTGCAACAGTGTATTTTTAAAGATTAGGCCCAGTTGACACATGATTCCAATGAATGAACTTGCACACAGCATAAATTAGTGCAGAATAAAATGTGCCATTCCTTCCTGTACTCCCGTGTCAAGACACAAACAGTGAACTACACAGTGTTGCAAAACCAGCCCAGTTTGGCAAATAGCCCATAAAGTACATACATTTCAACGATAAAGATAAAATTAATTACAAACATGACTTTGCTGCTAAAAAAATAATACATGGCGTTGGATATAAAAGAGGCAGTAAATCATAGCTTGATCGCCTAGCCTCTGGAATCTTGAATTCTAGTTTGTAGCCTTGGAAAACAGATTAGGATTGGAAAACTGATTTGGATATCATATAGGTCAGTAATTTCTGATAATGTGTGTTGGCTGTAAAATCAGGATGTTCTAAATATGCCATGAGTTCACTTCTGAAAGTCTAGGATACAGGACTCGTGTAATGTCAACTTAGCAAACAGAATGTGACCTTTACTCTCTGAAATAATTATAAAATGCAGGCCTGGTCTTGCTGTGAAATGGAACATTTTATTCTAGCTGTGCAATTCCAAACACTTTCTTCTCTTCCAGACATTAGACAAGATGTCAAGTTTGTCATCACATGGAAGGTTTTTATTAATTATCTTTTAGAAGCACAGTCCTTCTTGTAAATTTATTTTTTCACGCCAAGAAAATTTTTCTATTGAACTAAATGTCTATCTTCTTAAAATTTTGTCCGCTAAAGGTCTTCACTTTGAAAAGGCCTGGCAAAAAAATAAACCAAGTACAGATCTGTGTTGAAAGCAAAAGAGAATATTGTTTAAAGCAGAACATATTCTAAATTTCAGCAGCATATAGAATTCATAATTATGTGTGCGCTAAAAAAGAAAAAGTTTCCTGGATCATTAACTATTTAAAGAAAGTAGAACTGGGATCTGAATGCTTACAGGTATCTTCTCCCAAAGAAAATACTTTATTTTGCACTTAGGAGATTTTTAAACATTGTGAAGGTACACAAATGCTGTTCATACTTACAAATTAAAGGGCATATATGCCCCTAATTCAGCAAACCCATCCTGTTTAGCAAAGCACTTAAGCTGATTGAGAATTTTTTGGCAATATGTTTTTACCAAAATCATCAAAACCGAAAGTTTTTGCTGAAATACATCAGTTTCAATGAAACTTTCATTGGGAAAGTTTCTTAGGTCCAGGATGGAATTTCTGGTCAAAACAAGAGAGGCACCTACTCCCAAAACAGCCAACAGCACAGTTGTTAGGGCACTCACCTGGAATGAAAATTTCAAAACATGGTTTTGTCCCCATACTGAACTAATTAAATGTTGAAATCTCAAGATTTATGAAATGGAATTCTTCCTTTTTAATCCTCCCTTATTAAGCACGTGCTAAAATGCTTTTGACTTTATCCAATGAGCTTGTTGTAATTTTCAAGAAGCAAAGAGATAAGAATGTTCTAAAGCTAACAGAACACTGTTCTATAACTGAGAAGGGGTCAGTCTTCTGTCCTTTTACTGAGAAAAATAGTATCTGCAGCCTTCAATGATTGAACAATTCTGCACCAAGCACCATTTGCTCATAACCTAAATCAATTTGGAAGTGAACCGTTCCCTGCAAAGCAAACAGCAGGGTTCAATCACACAGCCCTAGAGATCCCATGGACTGACATACACAACCAAACCCTCTCACCTGGAGCAATTTACTTCTTAATAAAATGTGAAGACTGAAGAGGCAATTTTTAATATCCTGACAATTTGTCTATGCAAACTTACTACTGGTCTTTATAAGTAAATGTCACTGGTTCAGCTAGCTTCTATGTAAGCTTGGTCATAAGGTCAGTAGATAAAGCTGTGCTCCCAATGATGGTATTAGGCCTACTAAACATCTTAATAAAACAGCACACATTCTAGAGGTCATGGTTGATCTCAGTGCTTGCACTGAAAGTTGGTCACACAAGAACCATGGAATGGAAAGCAGAAGGGGATCTCACTTTTTTAATCAGCGCTGACCAGAGGATAACAATTCCATCTTGCAGCAGATTTTGAGGCTCTGAAATGAATGTCTATTCCACATTGGGGGGTGGGGGGGCACGAAACTTACCTTTCTAATGTTTTGGTGAACATGGTAGCTAGGGTACTGCCTTGGGACATTGGAGGCCCAGGTTTATGTCTATACTCTGCCAGATTCAGACTGAGTTAGGATGAAAAACTCCACTCTGGATCAGGGCCATCCCAGGCCATGGCTGTAACTGCTCGGTACAAAGTCTCTCAGACCCCAAAATCCTTCCCAGGGAAAGTGCTGTGGAAACTGATACATCCCCGTGAAACAACAAAACAGCATTTTTCACCAAAATTGCATTTAAGCAAAACTGTTCTGACAGTTTTTTATACCTCTCCCGCAGCAGATATTCATGAGAAACCTGAACTGAAACCCTTTGTACGTGACCCCATCTCAGAACAGGGTTTCTCTGCCTCTCTGCAATTGATGGAAAGTTAGCCTCTAAAACAAGCTCCCAAATAGAACATAAAATGAGATTTTCAAACCATCAGATCTCTCTGCTTGTTGTACAGGAATTCCATTCAGCTCAGATCAGCCATATTCCAGATTTGGAAGTGATGTTCTCCACCAGTTCTACTGTAATCCTTCTCGAATATTTGTCAGCCTGATGTGTAATAGATCAAGTCCCTATTATAAAAACCATAGCCCTCAGAATGCCAATTACATCTCACATTGTTCTTATGGGTTGAAATTCATCCTTATGCAGAAGACTCAGACAAGGCATATCCAAACACGGCGTAAGTGGGGTGTAGTCCGTGCATAGGCTAGGGTGAACTGTATCCAATATAAATACAAGAAATCTCAGATTATTAAGATTACAATATTCTAAAATTGGAGGTCCAAATTCTATCACTGCTTCCATGCGAGCAATTGTAACACTAAGAAATCACCATTAAACCCTATAAAGTTACAGGAAAAATTAACACGGAAAAGAGAATTGGGCGTAAGTGACAGTATTGCCAACCTTCAGAACTCAAAAATCAGGAGTTAGGCCCAAAGACATGTGATGTTTAGAAAATTATACAATTTTAGGTTTTATTTTCTTTTGCTGTTTGTTTGTTTTTAAGGTCTGAGGTTCACCCAGCTTGTCTTTTTCAGCATTTCCTCTGGAATCTTGAGAGCTAGAAACCTGTTGTGTTTTGTTTTTAAAAAATTAAAGCTGAGGTTCTTGCATATATTCCCTCATAATACTATGACCCTCGGGGCTGTGGAGTGAGAAAAAACCTCCAAACTGTGAGAGTTGGTAACACTGAGTTAATCTCAAGATGAAAAATCAGGGAAGAATAGGTTGTTACAGAAATTGAAATCCTGGCTAAATAGCTACTCCAAATCTAAAGACTCCTTCCTTCCACGGGTGCTTCAAAAATAGGACCTCAACATAAGAATGGCCATACTCGGTCAGACTAATGGTCCATCCAGCTCAGTATCCTGTCTTCTGACAGTGGCCAATGCCAGGTGCTTCAGGGGGAATGAACAGAACAGGTCATCAAGTGATCCATCCCCTGTTGTGCATTCCCAGCTTCTGGCAAACAGAGGCCCATTATTTCATTGGGTAACCCTTGGTTCTTGTGTTATGAATAACACTTATTTACTTTCTCTACACCAATATTGACTTCTATCATGTTCCCCCCTTAGCTGCCTCTTTTCCAAGCGGAAGAGTCACCGTTTTTTAATCTCTCCTCATATAGAAGCTGTTCCATACCCCTAATCATTTTTGTTGCCCTTCTCTGTACCTTTTCTATTTCAAATAGATCTTTTTTGAGATGGAGTGACCAGAATGGCATGCAGTATTCAAGGGGTGGGCAAACTATGGATTTATATAGTGACATTATGAATTTTTCTGTTTTATTACCTCTCCCTTTGCTGCAGCAATATTTAGTAAGAGGGTCGATTATTGGAGAAAAAAATGTAAGTATAATAGCAATAAGTAGCATCGCCTGACAGCATTCCTCAGCAGGAGGGTGAATCCTGGCCCCACTGAAGTCAGTGGGAATTTTTCCATTGACGTCAGGATTTCACCCATAGCATTTTGGATCAGGGAAATAGTTACATTAAATTGTCACAGATGGTTACCATAACGGAATAAGGGAAATATTCTTATGAATTAAGAGCCTTATTCTGAATCAGACTGTACAATGGGATTTTCGACACTGACTTCAAGTAGCAGATCCTCAAACAATTGTTTCACCTACCCATATATAGGCTACTTGACAGACATTTTTGTGTGTCCCCTGAGTGTTTTTACAGCAACGGACACAGAAGGAAATGATCTAAAAGGTTGCAGCATTCATCCTGAAATTGGTGTCATTAACAAAGGTATTATAATACTGTAAAACTATGCACGGATTTATACTTCATTATCACAGCACCACCAAACTCGCCTATGGAGGCTAAAAGAAATGCAATGCTGTTTTTCGGAATTCTATCCTATTGGTGGATTGTGTGTGGTATGTTTTTTTGTGGGTTTTTTTTAATATGGGAGGGGAGAAAGTGAGTGAGTGAGTCTGTGAGAAAGAAAAAAAATAGGAGTTAACCTCTTTTTTTAATCATGAGATGGTTCAGAAAAGCCTATTCACAACCTCTACAGCTCTACCTCTGAATCTGATAGTGAATTCAAGTCATTTTTGTAAGAAATGCTATTAAGATTTGGCAATAAGATTCTTCAAGGATGATAAATATCCTTTTAAAGGGCCTGCACATCCATTTACTGCATAGTTCTGTCCTAAAAATGAAAATCACACTTGGAGTACTGAAGGGTGGGTTATGAAAATGTAAATTAGAGTGACTTTATTGGCTCAAATGAATTCAGCTCTCTTGTCACAAAGAAGTATGACTGTGGTAGACGTCCATTAACTGGAATCAGAATATGACAAAGTCTTTAGGGGGACTATCTAACAAAGAGAACTTTCAAAAGGAAAGGCTCATAAAAGAAGGAGTGTTTATTATGAGAGTTGTATCACACATTGAATAAAATGTGTATCTTCCCCGATACGGGAAATCGTGTTCATTTGATTATTTAAGAAGTGATTTACTGGTAAGTATTTTTGAACAGGCAGGTGCTTTGCTTCTCAGGTTTAAGTAAATAAGACTGTTAAACCAGCATCAGAACCAGACTTTTCACATGGACCCTATATCCATGCAAGTCCCAATAGGACCCTGGAGTCCATGCTAGTAGATCGCTTATAACAAGACTGGAATTTTAGGTCAAAATTTACAAAATTAGGGGCCTAAGCATAGGCTCCTAAATAAATAGACTGATCTTCAAAAGTGCTGGGCACCTAAAAGCTGCCACTGAAGTCAACTGATGTTCAGCAGGCTGGTATAACTGAGGTCTTAGTTTGATACATAGGTATAGTTAAGAAACTCTGGCCATATTAATTAAATATCCTCAGAGGCTAGTAACAACGGGCAGGATTCTGGATACTCGTGATGAGTAGTACTTTTCTCCATAAGTAGTCCCATTAAAATAAATCAACTGCTACTAGTAATAATACCTAGCTCTTATATAGTGCTTTTCATCAGTACATCTCAAAGCACTTTAAAGGAGTCAGTCAGTATCATTATCCCCATTTTACAGATGGATCTGGTAAAGTGCCACTCATCATCAGCGAATGAGACTACTCAATGAGTAAAATACCACTCAACGTGTGGAGTCTGGCCCCAAATAATTTTATTTGTATTATGAAAGGTGGCAACACATTCTGTGACAAACCCATACACCAGAAATGAGATTGCAATTGGTTAGCCTATTTAGAGAAGGTTGCACAATAAATATAGCTTACAGGCAACAGAATAATGCAAATGAGCCATTCTGTAGCACGACTGCACCAGCGAAAGAGGCATAAATAAGACACACTGAAAGTCAAATTTTCCTTCTCATTAAATTGCAGCGTATGGAGCTATCCAAACCTAAACCGTATTGCGACAATCGCCTGTTCCAAGGTCTGTTTATATTGAACATTTTAGTTATTTATCATCTAATGAACCAAACAGTTTCATACTGTTTTCCAGTAGTTATGGCTCCATGAAGAACACTTGGATGAGTGAAAATTTTAATCTATATAAAAAAAATTAAGAAATTCTTAAACATAGGTATGCCACTTCATAATTACTTTCCCCCATGCAAGTGGATATTCCATACAGCAAAATATTGATGTGGCAGAACCTATTCTAGAAAAAAAAAATTAAAGTCATACTTCCTACACCAGATAGCACTTTCAGATGAAATTTTTTGCAACTATACTGAATATGATATATGTATAATTTCGCAACGACATGATCGTTATCAAAAAGGTATAACCTTCCATCTCTTGCTTTCTTTACATTCCACAATGATATAACACCCAGCAATTATAACTAGATCACAAAACTTAGCTTGGTATAACATTGTACATCTGTCTTTCGGGTATACTGCACCAGGAAGCTAAAACCAAAACCAACTTGCTAAAATATACTTTTAAAAAGAGCACATGGATTCATTTGCTATGGTAAAGACAAGAGTGGTATTGTGAGCCCCAAGCATTCAAAAAAAATCAGGAGTTGAGCCCCCAAAATATTTCATAAAGAATATTTCCCAAGGCCCAGTCCAAAACCTATTGAAATCCCTGGGGTAGATTCCATTCAATGGGGCTCATGAACTCTGTAGAATAACAAATATAGCTCATAATCTTCAGCATAAATGTGTGTGTTAATTTGAGCTCTGTTACAATAATTAGATTAAATTACCTGTATTATCTTGCCACAAATTATTCCCAGTAGAATTAATATAGTATCTTATGGTGGGGGAAAAATGTGACTTGCAATGATATCTGATGGCAAAAATAACCTGTTATAGTACAGGCATAAAAAGTGTTTAATGGTTTAATATTCATTTTCATAATTTCACTAAATACAAAAGCTGGGGTTCAACCAAAACATTAGACATCAGATGAAAGACAGGAAGGTGGTTTACTATTCAATCAAAAGAACCACCTTTTTTTTAGTTTACAAGTGCAATCAAAACACTTCTGTGAACTACTAGGACTCAAAATTTTTCATTTCATGACAATTGACAGGCCATTGGTTAACAAGTCATCTAGATCAACTAGGTTCTTTTTTGCTATTGAAAATATATAAATAAATAAAATGTTGTACATTGATGCCAATGCAAACATAGTAGCAATGTTCTATAATATTATACATTAACTACTGTACCCGGTATAATTGAAGTTGCAGTTCTCTTAATTACATAATTAGTGACACATTTTGTTCTGAACTCTCACTGGCTTTAGTGAGAGTCACATGTGAATGTGTCAGGGAAGAATTTGGCCCCTCAGGCATAATTTTAATTATATTTCCATAATATTGAGTCATTTAGAAGGCATTTTTAAATTGTATGATTAGACTTCTGGAGCATGCCAGCGTCTGTGAAGACACAGGGAATAAACCTACTCTCACTTAAATCAGTGGGACTTTTCTTATTGGCTTCATCAGGAGCAAGACCACAGCATGTTCCTTTAATCTGCAGCAGCAATCTTTTTATTGTCTTGGTCCAGTTTATGTGCTCATGATCAGTGCAGCTGCTTTATATATTATTCTTTAGCAAGGGTATGGTAAATCTTCAGACAAAAGGAATTACTCTCATATGAGGTGGACTGCGAAAAGCTTTGTTCTCTTTATCATCACCAAAAGATAAAGAAATGGATGAATGCACTAGCTATTGGGGGCTTGTTGGTCAAGGTAAGGGCATGAATCATATTTCAGCAAGCAAGCTGAGCCTAGGAAGTTTCTCATGCTAACTCAGTGGGAACTACAATGTACTATGCCCTTTATAGAGGAAGGGGAACTGAACTCTGAAATTAGCGAGGTATTGCTGAAAACATGTATCAGGGACTGCACAGTTCATGCTGACCTTAACTCACAAGATAGTGGGCGACCTCACAGTTAGCATGCAGATGGTACCTTTTCCAAACACTAGTTAACAGGCGCCTCTATTTGGGAATAATCTATCGAGGTAACTGGGATTAGAGCCAGGTATGCTAGACAGTACAATATACTTGGGCACATTATCTAGCTGCTGATCAACTCACAAAACATACAAGCTAAGTCATAGAAGGGAAAAGGAAAGTAGATTTGTTGTTACTTGTCTGCTCACCTTTATTTGAGGGACACATTTTTACAATTTCTTCTATAAAACGTGAAATCAACTCGCTGTGCTGGCCTGCATAATTACTCTGCAGTGATGATAAATTAATTGCAGTCCTTTTATGCTCCTTCTTTCTGCGTGTGTCTATCAAAAGAAGTAACTACTGACCCCAGTGAACCCAGATGAATGATCAAGAACTACATAAAGTTACCATAGTTTTAGTGAAAAATAAGATAATTGATCAACTCTGAAATAACCAGTGTAGAAAAACCAGGTGCTTAAAGAGAATGGGGGGGGGAGGGGGAAGAGAATTGCATCTCCTTAATTTGTAGAATCAGTATCTGGTAGATTCAGAAGACTCATGGTATAATTTATATTAGTCAAAAATCCAATTCCAAAACTGTTTATAAAGAAAAATGTTTAAATAATTTTAATATTGGTCAATACTGGGCCTTTTTTTAAAAAGTAAGTTTTTCCATTCACGAAAGATTGGTATCTTTAACTTATTATAGGTACCCTCAGCTGGTAATCAGCATATCTCCAATGACGTCAACAGACCTAGGCTGATTTATACCAGCTGAAAAATCTGCCCCTAAATAGATACACCTTATCACAGTTCATGGAACTAACCAGGCCTTGCACATGTATTCATAAAGCACAGTCCTTTTCAGGTGTTAGGCTTCATCAAGAAATGTGACCTTTTTGGAAATAAGACAAGAGAGAACAACTGAAAAAGCTAAATTATTTTTGCCAGTTCTTCTGTCTCTAGAAAAATTATGTCCTGGGGGAAAGACAGCAAGTAACAGAACATTTCTGTGCACATCACAACATAGCAAACTCTCTAAAGCTTACAGGCTTCCTCTGTTAACAGTGACATTACATCAAGAATGACCTTTACAAAGAAATAAAACCCATTAGTTCTAGGAACACGATAACTATTAAAGATCAACACTTAGGAGCCGAAGCAAAACCTATATCTGGTAAATTAATTAGAACACAAATTATATGAAACCAAGACCTTGGTCTATAACCTCTCTCTTCTAATTACTTGCCTTTTAAAAGCTGAATGAAATCTTTTATGTATGAAGATGCTACTATTGACCCTAAATGCATTAGGAGTCAGAAAGAAATTTTCCATATATTGAGAATGGGGTTTGACTGAATATTTGAACATGCTTTAGTGACATCCTATTGAAATCACTATTTGTTTTCACTCATTGGCAATAGATACAACCAGTGAATCTTAAAATTAGTTGGAAAATACCTTGAGGGTGTTTTCTTTTTAAAATAGAATATTACCACACGCACACACACATTTCCCTGACTTTCTGGTAAGTTTGAACACTTTTATGAATGTGGCAGTTTTTTAATATGATCAAATAAGGCCCCAGTGCTGCAAGACGTGTGTATCTTTACTTATGCACATATTCCAGTTCAAGTCAATGGAAGTACTCACATGAACATAAGCTTCAGGATTTGGTGATGAGGGCCCAAAGTCCAGGCTAGTCTGTCCATTGACTACCATGGGCTTTGACTCAGGCCTTTAATTTGTATTTCCTTGTGATTATACTGCAGAACACACTTCCACACGGGCAAACAGTGACTATATTCTTTCCTTAAATGTGTTCACTGTCATTTAAAACACTTTTTTTATTTTTTTTTTATTTGTGCGGGGGTAGAAATAAAGGAGGGAACAACCAGTGCTTAAAATGTCAACTGACACACAGCAGCTGTAGGAAAATCTGAGCCCTAGAGAGCTGATGCTTTGATTTTAAACATTTTATTCCCTGGCCAACTGAGGACCCAGGCAAGAGTTATTAATGCATTAGGGGGCAGATCCTCAGCTGGTTTAAATTGTCATTACATCATTAATTTACACCAGTTAAGGATGTGCCCCCAAAAGCTTAATGTTTGCATAGAAAAGGATAGTATTAAGCTAACAGAACACCTTAGCCCTTTTAACCCTGGCAGTTAGCCAATATTTAGGGTCTTGTGGTTCATTTCTGTTAGGTGGAGAAACTGATGATGGAATCAGGCTTTTCTTTGACATAATACTGAATCTACGCACATTCCTGGTTACCTTAAAACAGTAGGAATCCAACAAACAGTAGGCAGCTTCTCAGTTCTTAGTTCCAAGCCTCTTTCCAGGCAGCACGCTGCCCAAAAAGCTCTCTCTCTCGCTGGGTTCTCTCTCAGGGAAATGCCTTGGGTCCTTTTCTGGCTCTCTCCTTGGCTTTCTTGCTGCCTTCTCTGTCTGCTTTGGCTCAGGCACACATATAGCTCCATCAAACAACAACCAGTTAAACCCTTCCATCCACATAGCTCAGTTTTTGACTGGCCTTGCATGTGGGTTGTGTTTTGTATGGTGTCTCCTATTATTTCAGTTATCTTACTCCAAAAAGTAGCTTAATTCCTTCTTATGCCTTGTCCACACTTAAGTTAGGTCAACATAGCTACGGTACTGAGGGGAGGGAAAAATCCACAACTTTGAGTGTCATAGCTATGCCTACCTAACCTCTGGTGTAGATGCAGCTCGGTCAATGAGACAGAGTGTTTCATTGACATAGCTACTGAGGGAGGTGGCGCTCCTACAGAGACGAAAGACCCCCTTTTGTCACTATGGCACTGTAGCATCCATAGCATAGACATGACCTTAAATTTATCCTAAATAAATGCCCATCAGCTTCAACAAGGTTTAACCCAACCTCAATCGCCACATTACATTTCTTTTGGGAAATGATGGCTTAAATTAAAAGGCAGCAAAATGTTGTGGAACTTGAAAAATTGTTGTGAACCCCCATATTTAAAAAAACGCTCTACTATCCACAGAAGTTTTCTGGAATGTATCAGATTCCATCATCCCTCATATTTACCGAGTTTGCTTTATTTTTTTTAGAAAAAAGATGACCCCAAAAGCTGTGATCAAAACTGAAGATGTGAACAGCAGCAAAACGTATGGTTTGAATCTGAGTTTGCAGCCTGAACCTGTATCTAATATGGGTCTGAATGCTCAGAAGGATTGGGGGAGTTCAGATTCAGATCTGGATTTCAGACTCTCACTTTGAAAGCACTCGTAGTCATGCTTCTGTCCTGCCCATTACAGAGAAACAATGCTCAGATCAGATTCACTACTGGGGTTTTGTTTGGGGCCTCTCTTTAATCAGAGGCAAGGACAACAATTTTCCAGGCAATTTTCACCCATGGAAGACTGACTCTGTTTACTTTACCTGACCTCAATAAGAAGGCACAGTCTTCTTTTGGAATTCCTCCTGTTGGGTTTATATTTGCTCATGGGATGTCCTAACACAATTAAAAATAGTGATGATAATTTCATTTGTTCGTTGTGTTCAGTTTTTCAATTAGTTTGGTACATTCTGAATCGCAAGGCCAAGTAAATCTGCTCAACTTACTTGAACATAAAAAAAATTCTTATAGAACAAGTCCGAGTATCTAATAATTTAAAGGCACTTTTCCTTGTACATAGTAATTTAAAATTACTGGAGCACTTCATTTTTTTCATAAGCGCTTCAGTCTGGAAGTGATTGGGGTTCTGTGCTTGCACAGTGTAAAGCAATTTAAAATTATTCGAGTGCTTCAATTTTATAGGAGCTTCTATTTGAAAATGATTGGGGTTCTGATTATGTGCAGTATTGCACAATTTTAAAGTGTCCCCCTCCCCAAAAATTGTTTTTCTAATCAATGTTTCATGGTTGGGACTGAATTCTGGAATAATGTAATATATAACATAAGGCCTGATAAATTATACAAGTATTTTAAATTTAAGCAAACTTTCATCTCCTAAATAAGAATTTCAGTTTGGAAGAGTGAAGCCCTCTCATAAGCATGAAGAGTTACACTTTGAAATAAATCAGGATTATGCAAAATCAGAACATCAGTTTCAGTTTTTAAATGTTAGAACAGACCCTTTCTAAAATCAAGTTTCCATGTCTACTATTTACTGTAAAGTACCAGCAGTTCAGAAGCTGAACTTCTTTTTCTGCAGAAGACAAACGTGTGTGAAGGGAACAACGTTTTTTTTTAGTAGATTATGGTTTGAATCCCACAATAATTGAGCTTTACTGATAGATCTCACCCATTAAATGGCCAAGAATATCCATGCTCTTCTTAAATCACTCCCCATAGCAGGGAAGGGAAAATTGAGGACAAGTAGCTGATGGATAAAAATGGGCAAAATTATCCGTGTACCACTGGTGGTCTCAGAAGCACTTACTGGTGTTTGGGACAGAGATGGGTAGTCAAAATGGTGTCAGCCCCTCTATCTTATTTCCAGTTGCTAAATTCCATTATAAGGCTGCCAAATATACATAAATAAATACACCTCTACCCCAACAGAACGCTGTCCTCAGGAGCCAAAAAAATCTTACCGCATTATAGGTGAAGCCGCGGTATATCGAACTTGCTTTGATCCACCGGAGTGCACAGCCCCGCCCCCCGGAAGCGCTGTTTTACCATGTTATATCCGAATTTGTGT
The DNA here is from genome assembly GCF_011386835.1 of Chrysemys picta bellii. Taxonomy (NCBI): domain Eukaryota; kingdom Metazoa; phylum Chordata; order Testudines; family Emydidae; genus Chrysemys; species Chrysemys picta. The sequence continues at coordinate 35,539,686 of NC_088804.1, read as the reverse complement.
TATATCGGGTCGCATTATATTGGGGTAGAGGTGTACTCTACTAAATCTATTGTTTTTCCATGTAAGTAGTTGCTACAGAAGCCAAAAGGATGTTATGCAAGCATGAATAGCAAGTATCTAAAATAATCTTGGTATTAAAATGTGGTCCACAATCTTTAGGACTAAGCATGGCACCCTAAAAAGGAATAAATTAATAATGGCTAACCCTTAATTCTTCCCAAGAGTTTGAAGATATCATTTCTTTTTTCTTTGCTATTAAAATGAACCACACTGAAAACAAATTCAATTAACCAAAACAGTAAAGTAATTCAGTGTCATCATGTACAGTGAATTGAAATGATAGCGGCTAGTCCTGAAAGATATTTTACTGGCCTGGCCTGCCAATCAAGACCTTTGAATTCTGTCTCTCTGATTTCAATTAGTAAGTAAATACTAAAAAGAATGAGGCATACTTGTGACACCTTAGAGACTAACAAATTTATTTAGGCATGAGCTTTCATGGGCTAAAACCCACTTCATCGGACGCATGCCTGTAAATACTGACATCTTGAATTGCACTGTATAGAGCTACTTTTTATCCAGAGTTAATCTTGTTCACTGCATCTATTCCCTAGGCTGAGGCTTCAGAGTTCCCAGTTCCTGTAAATCCTTAGTATTACATCTTTTGATTCAGAAACAAAAATACTAACATATCTTATCATTCAGAAACACGTGTCTTGGGTTCAGGAAGGACTGCGTTCTTCTCTCTCCCCATAGTCATCTGCTGTGCTCGCTGCATACAATTAAATTGCAAAGCATCATTGAACTCATCTGAAATATTTTGCTTAAGCAAAACCTCAAATTATTGTAATTAAAGAAGCTGTGAAGAACCCCAATTAGACTGAGTGTCCAACAAATATTAATCAGTAAAGTAATATTCTATTATTAAGGAACAGCTATTCACAGTAGGTGCTTCTCTTACAAGAAACAAGATTAGAAATCAAGCCAAAAGCAAACCAGAATGCACAGCGAATGAGGTTATTTCGTGCCTAATTTTAACTAATCAATGCTTCTGCGTGGGTGGTATTGTGTGTTTTGTTTCTCTCTTCCCTCTCCTTCCCCCCACACCCACCCCCCGCTGCTCCCCCATAGCAACAGAAGTTATAGTGGTGAAGAAGTGACATTTTATAGCGCATAGGGCTGAGAACCAGACCTCAGGATGACATCCTGGCTCCACTGAAAGTCAATAGCAAAACTCCCATTGACATCAACGGGCCAAGATTTCTCCCCTAGGTTCTCTTCCCAGCTATATAACTGACTCACTGCAGTGGGCACCATGGGCAAGCCACTTAGCCTCTCTTCAGTTTAATCATCTGTAAAATGAAGGCAATACTACTAATGTACCTCAGAGAGGCTGTACAGCTTAATTAATCCAGTGTTTATAGAGTGCTTTGAGATCCTTGAATGAAAGGGGCTATAGGATGCAAACAACTCTTCTAAGAGAGTTGATGGAGAGCCCAGTCCTGCACCCTGATATCAACTGAAGGCTTGTTGAGCACACATGGGTACCGGGTTGTGTCCAAAAAGAGGACAAGCAGCCCTACAATTATGAACATGCTGCACCTCTCTTTTCAGCTTTTTCTCTACTTGTAGCTGTCGCCTACCCTGCCCCGCATGCCTGTTTAAAAACGATGACAGTAGGCTCATAATGAATCTCATCTTAGCTTCCTGAAACCAATCCCACCACAGCTTTCTTCCTCTCATTTACGTCCATTTGTCTCTGCTACAAGAAAATACTGTTGTGTATGAGCATGAGGCACAACACTTTTTCCGTTTACAATATAAAGGAATAAATGTCAGTGGTTTAAAGTAGGAAATATTCCTGTCTTTCAGTCAAGTACAGCATAGCTGCCAGAAACTAAGTGATTTATAAGCCACCTTGGCATACATTTGAAACACTTGGAGATTACAAGTTTACTTCTTCAGAGAAGGCTCTCTAATAGAATAGCTTATAGGGAATGAACTAAGATACCTTAAAAGCAGGTCTATAGACCAGTTAATCACAAATCTGTCCCTTCTCCTTAACAGTTACCTTATATAGATTTTAAGATGAAGCAGTAAATTGTGCTAATCCAGTTCTCTACTGCTGTCCAAAAGGAATTATTTTTGTTAACAGCACAGTAAATCAAAGACTTGTTAGCTGAGTTGTACAGAAAGTGAGTTTCAAAAACGAAAGCTATAATTTGTCAGATATCCAAAACTCTTATGGGAACCGGCAGTGCATCTATTACATATTTGTTAAATTGTATTCCTGTCACATTTACATTGCTTATGACAGGAGATTTTTAAGCAAGGGGAAAGAGAAATGTGTAAATCAAAAGTAAAAAAAATAATAATAATAACTGACTGACTGCAGAAAGGTAAGTTTTATATAATTACCTAGATATGTAATTCAAACAAAGGTAAAGGCAGATATTTTAGAAGTACAATGATATTTTAACTTATAAAGTGATATTTACAATTACAACCTAACCAAGTTCCAGCTCTCCAAAGTCCAGCATGAGAGCTTCATACCATAGAAAGCTCTGTAAGTACAACACACACATTGTCAAACAACTGTACTCAGTTTAAAATGGCTGTGTTAGCATTAGTTCTTATTTGTATTGTGGTAGCACAAACGCCCCCAATCAGGGATCAAGGTCCCTTGTACTAAATACATTACACATTTTAAAAAACAAAAAAAAGTAGTCAAGAGATTCTAAGGATGTTACACACTCAACTCCCTTTAACTTTCAGTGGGAGCAAGTTAGGTACTTAACTCCCTCAAGCACTTTTGAAAAACCCACCCTAAAGGGTTATGTCACTACAGACTTGTTAATACTCTGATATCAGCAAAGCTTTACTAGTGATTCACATCAAATCAATGTTTATTGAAGAACAGATGCAAGGGTTTTATACAGTATGTGATATGTTTATAATTCTCTTTGAGACAGTAAAAAAAGTCTTATTTAAAAAGACTGATCAATATTATACGAGAAATATGTGAAAAATAAAAAAATATACAATACTAATGAGAGTGTTATGTTCACTTCTGCCAGCAACAAAATTACAAATCCCTTATTGTACCCGGCAACCACAGAAATGAAAGTCAAGTGGAACAGGAATGAATATTAGATACAACAGATGGAGAATGACAAAGCATCTGACTGAATGGCAAGGAAACTGCTATATCATTACTTCTCAAGATCCTTCCAGATAAGATATTACTGGACAGCAGAAAAAAATAGTTCTGGTGGATCTGGCAATGGGTAAGAAATATTGGAGAAGTTCCTATGGAAGACAACATGAGTCTGTATTTTCTCTCTTATTCTTCTGTACCAAAGCTGGAAAGAGGTGAGAATCATATTTGCCAATGCACTGAAACTTCATCTTTGGCACTGGGGGACTATGCCCCATTTCAGCAAAGCATTTGAGCACATGATTAACCTAAACATATGCTTGAGTCCTACTGAAGTCAATAGAACGTAGTCACATGCTTCTCTGTTTTGCTTTGTTGAATCTTGACCCTAGATCTCTGTTTGCTCTAAAGCGCACATCAGCAGCTTTACTAAAAAAAGTGCTACCAAGTGGGAGTACCCCATATTGATCAAAGACAGCAAAGTGATCAGTGGCAAACACAGCCTTGACAAGGAAACTCTGAAGGAGAAGAGGACCAAAAAAAGTGCTGGTGTTTCTTTGGCAGGCTCTGAGAAAATGTTACATGACAGTCTCTATGGAATAATGAATGATAAAACATGAGGCTTGCACTATCTTCACCATTGCTATAGTGAAGGTCTATTAGTGCTATGACTTTCTTACTTTTTTCTTGCTTCAGTTGTATGTAATTTCTCTTTAGGAATTTAGTTGGTTTTGCTTTTTACTGTCTTAATTCTTCAAAATATCTTTTTAAAAAAAAAGGTAAGGAAGGAAAGAATCCTTGTCTTCACAACCTCCCTGTAATCAGCTGCAGACTCAGCCCTGCAGCGCCTCCTGCTGGTCGTCTTGGGAATTAGCTCACCAGTCGTCAGAGCACTCTCTGCAGGCCAGGTGTCCAGCCTGTTGTTGGCCCCTGTTTCCCTCCCGGACCCCAGTGCCTTTGGCTTGGGTGCTGCCCCCCCTGGCAGTACCCCATTCTCTCTCTGGGTCTCCCAGGGGAACCCTCACCCCTTATCCCCACCTTGCCTCAGTGTAAGGCTACTGCCAGTCACCAACTAGCCCCCGTTCCCTGGGGCAGACTGCTGTGTATGCCACTCATGACTGGCAAGGGGGGTTTGGCCTGCTGCCGTCTTCCATCCTCAGTACCTCTATGGGCCTAGAACCAGGCCCTACAGCCTGGGGAGTCACCAGCCTGGAGTTCCCCTGCTCCTCTGGCTTTTCTTAGCTATAACAAAGATTGAGGCATCCATTCCAGCTGCAAATGGTAAAAAGCAGGTGGTCTGCATGCTTGTTGTACAAGCTTCAGTGATGAACACATACTAATGTGTGCGTCACCAAACTTGTAAAATCAACTTTACAATATACAGGCTGTCTACCAGGCAATGAATCAAACCTGCTTTATGCCTCCCACTTTCACCCTAATACAGTGGTTCCCAAACTGGGGTTCGCAGAATGTTACAGGGGGTTCGCCAGAAAAATTTCACTAATGGCGGAAAGAGGACCCCGGGCATTGGAGACAGCAGGTGGGACCCGGTTGCAGGGCAGACACCCTGAGTCCCAGGGAGAGCGGGGCCGGGCAGTTGGGGCTGGCAGCCCGAGTCCCGGCATTCAGCGCAAGAGCCGGCAGCCCAAACCCCAGCGCTCCATGCAAGGCTGGCAGCCCGAGCCCCAGGGAGAGCGGGGCTGGGCAGTTGGGGCTGGCAGCCCGAGTCCTGCCCCTGTCAGCGGGGGAGCCGGCAGCTTGAACCACAGTGCTCTGCGGGGGGCTGACAGCCCAAGCCCCAGGGTGAGCGGAGCCAGGCAGTTGGGGCATCCATCACACTGAGGAAATTTAAACTTAAATCCCTGAAAATATTCATTTTTAGGAGGGGGTTCACAAGATTTCAAAATTTAGTGAAAAGGGTTTGCGGGCTGTTAAAGTTTGGGAACCACTGCCCTAGTATCAATGACACACATTACAGAAATCCAGTAAATCCAAAGAGTTAGACATTAATAATTGAATTATGATATTACTGAATGCCTATGTTGAAATAAAAAAACCCAGTGTAGACACAGAGAATCAAAATGTCGACAGCTCTTGCTTCAGTTAAAAGTATCAAGGGAAAACTGTCAGGGAGAAAATTTCTTTGAATAATTGATGTCCGTCTCACTCCCTGTGAAAAGTCCATGGAACAAACAATAAAGTCAATAACCTTAAGGCAGGTCAATATGAAAGCACTGTGAGGGGAGAGCAGAAGACCACCTGAGACTAACCAGAGTAAATTGGCAGTGGGATTTAAGCATGTCTTTCCCAAAGTCAAGCAGGAAGATGCAGATCAAAACACAAACTCCCCCCCCCCCCCCAACACCACCACACACCTACTTTAAACTACCCAATTGCTGTCAGTTTACACTTCTTTCCTAGACATGTATTTCTTTTGTGGTCTCATGCTGCATAACTTTTAGATCTAGATGTTTGATAAAGCTGGTTGAAAATGGGAATTTCCATCCTGTGGGAAATTCTAGTATTTTGGGGAGTCCCAAATTTGGACAATGTTTTTTTCAGGAGGGAAAGCACTGAAAAAATTTGGTTTTTAAATGTTGAAACATTTTGTTATGATATTTGCCATTGAAATGAAATGTTTGGACATTCCCAAATTGAAATATTTCATGTATTCAGTTTCTTTGAATAACTGATCTATGTCTCGCTGCCTTTGAAAAGTCCATGGAACAAACAATAAAGTCAATAATCTTAAGGCAGTTCAATATAAACTGACAGCAACTAGATAGTTTAATTTTTTTTTAAAGTTGTTTCATTTCAATTTGTGAAACCAAATCAAATTGTTTAATTTCACTTCGGTTCAACTGTATCTACACTGAACTGTATCTGCATCAACTGCTGCACCAAGGGGATTGTAGTTTGGCTGCCTAATGACTCCATTCTCTTCAGTGAGATGGGCGCCCTCGCTGGACTACATCTCCCATGATGCACCAAGATCATAATGATCCTATGATGCACCATGGCAGATCATCAGAGGGGATACCTTGGCATTTCATGGAAGATGTAATCTCACTCAGGAGCCTAGCCCATAGGGGAGAATGGGGCTACGAGTCACCTGAACTACAGCTCCATGGGGCCCCACAGCAGCTCAGGCATACACAGATTAATATCAAACTGACCCAACACACAACATTTCAATTTCATTTGGCAAAATACTTTGATTTCGGTCAACCCAAAACCAAAAATATTTCATTTATACATTGAACGAGACAGCTTAGTAAGAGACAGTCCTTGTCCTGAGGAGCTAACATGCAAACAGACAAGATGGATAAACAGTAGGAAGGGAAATTGAGGCACAAGAAGGTAAAGAGACTTGCCAAAAATTTCACAACAGGTCAGCGGTACGCATTAATCTTTGGCCTATAAAAGTATCTTGTCCCCAGGGACCCAAAACAGATATATTATGAGTTCTGGCAACTCTCACTGTCTTAAATGAATTTCAGGTTTTCAGCATGTCTCTGTATTGGATACCATGTTTGGTGAATGTTATATACTATTTATGAAATGGAGTTCTCATTAGTAAGACATATTTACTTAGCATTAGAATGAATTAAAATCTTGGGTCTTTTTATATCCAAATTCACCTTCAGAATTTCAGTCCAATTGCAAATATTACTAATAATATTTTCCCACTGTAGAAATTAGTATTTTATTAGTAATTTGGGGTTAAATCCTGAAGTCCTCATTCAATTTTTATTCACCTCATACCTCAGGCAAAATCTCCCATTGACTCAATAACAAACTACTAGAGAGTCCAGGATTTGGCCCTTTGTGTCTACAATTGTTCAGTCACAGTGTGGTTACAGCTTCCTCTTGATCCAGGAAGGAAGAAAGATGCAGCAGCCCTTTCCCTGGCATGGCTTACTTCCCCTTCTGTGCCAGCTCAAATGCACCGGCCAGTGAGTTGGGGTCGAGCCTTGGCTCCACCTCCAATCTCCACCCACCTACACAAGATGGGTAGCAGCAGCTGCTCTCCTTACCCCAAGTTGCTATCCACAATCCAGGTAGCAAGCAAAAGGGTGTAATGAGGCTCCTTATTCCCCAAGTCCCTCCACAAGCATGCTCACGCTCTGGGCCTATGAATAAGGATAACCCTATCAAGGAAGCACTTGGTCCATGTTCCGCAAGGGGCACTGTGCAAGCTGCCCACACAAATCTTCCAAAGCACATTGCGCCGGACATGCACCCTTCTTGCTGTTTGAGTCGGAGTAGAGCCATCCAAATAGCTTTTTTTGTTGAAAACCGCTAATTTCATTGAAATGGCAGAAACATTTTTTGCTGAAGCATTTTGGTTTCAAATAAACATTCATCAGGAAGGTTTCTCAGGTGATCAAGTTTCTGTTAAAAATCAGAAAGAGAGAGCAAGATCCACCCCACAAGACCGAACAGTCTGGTTGTTAGGGCACGAAACTGGGATATAGGAAATGTATGTTCAAGGCCCTGCTCTGTCTGATCTGGAGCAGGTACTTAAACTGGGTTTTCCACATCAGTGCCCTAATCAATGAGCTATTGGGTCTTCTGCAGTAAGAATCTCTCTCTCTTACACACACATTTTATTGCCCCCCCCCCCATCCCTCCAAAAAAGATTGTCTCATTTCAATGCAGAATGAAAACAAATTTCATAACTTCAAGATTTTTTGCAAAACCTAATTGTTCTTTTCCAGCCAGCCCCAGTCATGGTCACCAACAAACTAAACTTTTTACATTTGCTACTCAAATCCAGTATTGAACTCAGACCTACAGATGCAGAAGAGGGGAAAGGATAGAATACTAAGCCTCTGCATCACCTAGCCTCATTTCTGCATAGCTAAAGGTGCAAGCCACCCTTTGATTATGCTCAAATGGAAATGAATGCTCAACAAAGAATCCAGGCAAAATGGCTGTAATACATGAACTCCAAAGGCATTGCAGGATGCCGCCTCCCTTCTTTACAGTCTTGGTTAGTTTGTATTCCTAGTCATCTTTACAGTTCCCCACGGTGCCATAAAGAAAGGTGAATCTGTCTTAAACCTGAATTAATGTGTAGTGATATTACAGCAGCTTCTTGCTTTCCCCTCTGAATTCACTCGGCAGTACTTCCGTTTTAGTCATGCAGTAGTAGTTTTGCAGTTACCTGCTGGTATCAGAAAGAAAGTTTGAACTTGCCCTTTGTTCTCTTACATGGTATTTGCCTATGGCCAGAGGCACAAATATGCAACTCAATTAAATCCAGTCCTCTTGTGATAATATACATAGAAGTGCAGTGAGGGAAGCTTTGCCATGACACTCCTTGTTGCATTTGACAAGTTTATTCAAAAGCAAATATTTCAGTGGGGAGACCTGTCATTCGAGTCTTGTCCTGTATGTGAGATGAGCTAATGCAATGTCAGTTACCTGAATAGACGGGACCTTGCTTCCAGATGTTCCATTGTGCTCTGCAGATGACAAGTGGTGTAGGATTGGCACCAAAAGAGAGAGAGGGATTATGAATGGCTCTCATCACTAGCTTCCTATTAGCAGAGGTTTAAAATTTCATTGTTGATTCCTCTAAATTCAGATAGGCACAGTATAAGCCAGTATAATGCTACCCTTCTGTAGGTCTTTCATATAATAGCAATAAAAGGGGGCAATTGTAGCGAACAAGGTGGTAAACTTAAGTTACTCTCAAACTAGTGAGAGAATTGAAATGATGAAATAAGAGAAGTTGAATCAATGATTCAAGTCTGGGAGAAATTTGTAGACCATTTGTGGTTCCAGGGATCCAGACCTCAAATTGCAATGTCATCGACTGGTTTTGTTTATAGTGATTAGCGATATAGCAAAACTGCAGGAACATCGCTGTGGGAACCACAGGGACATCATTAATTTTTGAGAAACACAAGGAAGTTGAAGGATCCAAACAGGTGCAACTATTGCAGACAGCGGGAGGGAGGAAGCTGGAAAAAGACTCAACTAACTTTTGACGGCAGTATAACCCATGGTGGCGCATACCCACTGAAATATAGGGCTGGCATTTGCTGCCATAATGAAATCATAAATAAACTGAAAAATACAAAAAGTACCCATAAAGAGACTGTGGGCAAATAATATATGGGAACCAAACAATAAGCTGATTTATTTCACAAACAAATTACTTCTCCCGAATCAGAATATTGTGTTTTTATCCAGCCTTTTACAAATATTAAATAAGCCTCACAACTTCCCTGGGGACTATAATTATTAGTAGACCATATTTTCCAGAATGACAAACGGAGATGCAGACAAAGTTGCACAGCAAATGATGAAGTCAGAATAAGAACTCAGGAGTCTTTAAGTTCATATGAACAAATACTTTTAATAGAATTTGAATTTAAATTTGGCTTTACTCATTAATACCCGTGTTTAATTTCCTGATATGTTGCTTATGGTAGATAGCAACTGGTTTTCTGCACTTTCTTTGTATGTGTATACATGCAATATTTATCTAGATAGCATGCCTTTAACCATGGGCTTCTTCTAGGAAATAAAACACTTTCACTGCCATTTACATAGTGTGATTATAAATTGTTCAGAGTTGAAGGACCAGATTCAGACATGTGTTTAGTATCTGCTATTCTCTTTAAAGTCAATAGGAGTTTGGGGGCTCGGAACTTCTCAGTGGTTCAGGTTATTTCCTAGACCCATACATGGAGTGGACAGGAAACACCACCCCAAAAAGCAATTTCACGATCTCTTTTGCAAAAATGTCCCATCCTGCATTCACAGCAGTTGTGCTCAAAGCTGCTTACTATATATGCATTGAACTGGCTCAGGTGTGATATTCATACTACACTCATCCACTCCAACACATGAGCAAGCACTCCATTCTACCTTTGCTAGTACATCACTGGTTGCCAAAACTGGGAGAAATCAATCTTTTCCTTATCTTCCCCTTCACACAATGAACTGTTAAAACCCCAAGATCAAAATCTGATACAAGGACAAAAGGATTCCCCCTTCTTCTGAAAGAAAGACAAAAGTTATCGTTTCTGTCATGCTGGTTATCAAACTACGATGACCCATTCCTTCCACCCACACAAACTTATGTTATGATGGGCATACATGTCTGTTTGTGAATGTCACTTCTGAATCACGTGACATCCTCTTTCCTAGGCCTGGTCTACACTGGGGGGGAGGGGATTGATCTAAGATACGCAACTTCAGCTACGAGAATAGCATAGCTGAAGTCGACGTATCTTAGATCAAATTAAAATTACTTACTTCACATCCTCGCGGCGCTGGATCGACGGCCGCGGCTCCCCCCATCAACTTTGCTTCCGCCTCTCGCACTGCTGGAGTTCAGCAGTCGACGGGAGAGCGATCGGGGATCGATTTATCATGTCTACACTACACGTGATAAATCGATCCCCGATAGATCAATCGCTACCTACCGATCCAGTGGGTAATGTAGACATACCTTAGTGTTTGGGGATAGAAATCAATTAATGAAAGAAAATTCATAGCAGAAAAAGGAAGCAAACAAACAATAATAAGACGGGGCACTGGTAGCTAAATAGTAATAGAGATGTTCTTATACAGACTTAACTTTATTCTGCAATCCCTTGTTCAGGTTGCCAATGAATATAGACCAACTAACCACCTGCTCAGCACTGAAATTCCTTCTTAAACAATTCTCCAGAAAATCCTTTTGATGTTAATCCCTATTAAAAAAAAAAGAGCACTGCTTAAAAAAAGACAAAGGGAAATCTGCACAACCTTGAAATGTAATTGTCATCTGACAGTGATCTGGTGCTGTATTTGTATGAATGAATTATATTGTTCTCTAATTCAGACTGTGAAAGGAGGGACAGTCTTGAGGGTAAGACACTGTACTGTGATTCAGGAGAACTGGTTCAGTTCCCAGCAGACTCCCTTTCAACTTTATCCAAAGACTTTAGACGTCATTAGGAGACTTCCCATTGACTGCAGCAGGATTAATGTCAGGCTCTTAAGTGACTTTGGGCAAGTGACTTAGTATCTGCATCTGAAAATGGGGGGAAATTATTTCTTTCTTCTGTCCTTTGTCTTTTCTATTTAGATCCTAAACTCTTTGGGACGGGGATCATCTTTTATTGTGTCTTTGCAGCACATAGCGCCATAGGACCACCCATCTCAAAAGGGATGTCTAGGCACTAAGATAATAAGAAAATGAAGAAGAAAAGACAGGAAAAAGAAAAAGGAAAATAAATGTCTTGGGCCTGGGTCTGGGTGTCTCTCTGTTTTGTACAGCACAGAGCACACTGTTATGACACAAATTTTAATAAATAGTTTCCTGCATAAATGAAATGAGTGAAAATACTTAGCACAGTAGCGTATTTACAACAGATGTGAGCATAGGTCACTGGGAAAATTTTCAGAGCAAAGCAGATGGAGAATCAGTGAGGCAGAGTGATAGGAAGGTGTTTCTGGATTACAGGAGCCACAAAGAACCAACAGCTGTTATACCAACAGTGAAAAGATTGTGGAAGGGGATAGAGATTCAATGGGAGACCATCTATGGGGTGGTTAAGAGCTTTCCTTTCTACACTAGTAGGAAAGATTTTAGTAGGTCTTGTACTGAAAAAATCATAGGGTCTCTTCCAAAGCCCACTGGAATTGAAGGGAATCTTTCCAGGAACTAGAATTGGCTCTGGATCAGGCACATAGTAAAGAATTCCCTCATTTATTAAGAAGTTAGATCTATAAGAACATGAAGTGAGATAGTAATAAGCATTCTAACATCTGTCAACATTTGTCATGGGGCTTCATTACATACATGACTTGGGGTTTATACAATTCTATGCCAATGTGCAGTGGAATTAGGTATTTGCTTACATCATTTGCTTACTCATACAGTAGGAGACAGAGGAGAAATTATTATAAGGGATAAGAGACAGTAAGATTTGGTGGTGGGATATTAATTAAAACTGCTGTGTGATTTCAGAGGTGAGATGGCATAACAATATGAATCAAACAGCCAGTTTCTTGTACTAAATGCTTCTTTATATACTTTAACATATCTATATTCTTCGTATGAACATTCACAAGTAAATGTTTCCTACCGAAAATATTTCCTTTTGGTAGCTCATGCTCCATTCCACAGTAAGTCAGCTAGAGCTGAGCAAACATTTTTGGACAAAAAAAATTTTCACTGAAAGATACAGGTTCAAATCAACCAAAATTTTTCACAAATTTGTGCTGATTTGTTTCAGCTAAAAAAAAAAAAAAAAAAGTTGAAACATTTTGTTTAACCAATTTCTAAATGAAACATTTTGACTTTGATTCACAATGCTATTTTTAATTTCACTTGAAGTTTATTAATAAAAACTAAAAAGGTCAAAAAAATTATTTTTTTTACCCAAATTCTGTTATTCTCACAGCTCTGAAGTCAGCTAGCACACGGCAGAGAATTTACCTCTTTTGTGTTCTCTGCTTACCAAATGACACTTTGAGAACAAAGTAGGTGAGGTAATCTATTTTATTGGACCAACTTCTGTTGGAGAGACAAGCTTTCAAGCCACGCAGAGCTCATCTTCAGGTCTGGGAAAAGTAACTCCCAGTGTCACAAGTAAGTAGTTAACATATATTCTAATAGACCATTCAATGGGAAGTTGTCTGTTAACACCTCTGCAGTTCATAGGACAAAAATAAAGAGTCAGTGGGTAACAGATTGTTGTGAAGGCTCCTGTAACCCCCTAACTTCCACTCTGCCTTGCGATCGGCGGCAGCTCTACTGCGCCACTTTCTTCTTTGGTGGCAATTCAGTGGTAGGTCCTTCCCTCCGAGAGGGACAGGGACCCTCCGCCAAATTGCCACCGAAGAGCCCGATGTGCCGCCCCTTCACCTTGGCCACCCCAAGCACCTGCTTGCTTAGCTGGTGCCCGGAGCCGGCCCTGTCTCTAATATCCTAGTACCCACATGGCTACAGCTACACTGCATGCTTTGAGAACATGCATCTTGCAGAGAACGTTATTTTGTACTCTCTCTCTCTCTCGGCCTCACTATCTCTTGCCTTACCAAATAAATGGTGGATACTCCAAAACATTCTGATATAAAAGCATTTTACTTAATGGAACAATCCTGCAACAGACAGGGGAGAGAGGACAGGAGCGCCACCAGCTTTTTTGCCGCCCTAGGCGGTGGAAGGTCCCGCCCCCAAAATGCCGCCCCCGACCGAGGCGGCCGAGGATCCGGCCGCTGCGGTCACCGCCCCCCAAACGTTAGTGCCCTAGGCGACCGCCTAAGTCTTCTAATGGGTTGCGCCGGCCCTGAGAGAGGATGGGAACCATATGAACTAATTGATTTTTCCATCTCTAATTCCTGTGACTACACAATTATTTCCACTGCAGCTTTACACAAACAGTCAGTCAAGGCAACATTAACCTTATTTTCCCCTAAGAAGGAGCAGTTCTGTTCTTCGTACATGTAGTTATGCCATGAACAGTGACAACCATGGCATACTCTCTCTCTCTCTCTCTCATGCCCTCATCCAATGTCTAATGACTCCAGTGGACTTTGGATCAGGCCCTTAAATTTCCTGAGTGCAGAGGAGAATTCTATCTATCCTCTTGTCATCAGACTGTTCACATCCCATGGTTCCCACTTAAAGCCCCCTTCATCTCTCCCTCCGCCCAGTCTTCTTTCACAGTATTAAAAAAAGGACTTGGGGAAACATCTCTTCTTATTGCAAGCACCAGCAGCACCACAGTAATCTATACAAAAGGCAGAGAATATAAGGAATAGATCAATGATGCCAGAGGTGGCTCTGTTACTATATTTGGTGTAAAAATACTTATAGGATTTTGACTTCTAAATGATACAGCTCAGCAAGGGTTTCCAGAGCATGAGGACAGGCTGACATCAACATAAGAATAATCATTCAGGAGAACAGTCTTTGAAGCATGAGGCGCTGAACTCAATTGGATAATGAAACACTGGAATCTCCACAGGGAATATTTTTCACCTCGATAAAGAACATTAAATTAGATGACTTTTTCATTTAGACAGAGGGCATTTTTTTTTTATTAACAAAAGCAATGGATGTCATTTTGGCTCAGGGTCTAAACATTTTTCTTTTCCTCCCTTGCTACTACTTCCCTCTCCGTGTTCAATGATATGAAGACGTGCAGTATCAATGCAGTTTGATGGAAAATTTTCCTCCTTGCCTTAAAAATGGTCCCTGGACAGACACAAAGGCCACGCTGGTAAGAATCCAGCAGCTCAGAAATCCCTCTATTTCATTGAGAATTTCCTTAGTTTTACAATGTGGGAAATGTTGTCTTGCTGAGTTAAAGAATAAAACAAGAACTTTTGAGTGCATTAGACAGCCAGTGTCTTCAAATGTACCCAATCCCAACCACACTGCTAGACCTGTTTCCCAGACCAGCACCCCAGCTAGCTGTCTAGTTCCATGGCCCCTTCTCCAGTCCTAATGCATTGTAAAGTGAAAGGGATCACCCCTCTCTTCTCATTCACCTGCACAATCCTATCCCTATTTAAATATACCAATAGGGCTCCCATTTGGCAAAACACAGGAGAATCTGCCAAACGGGGGCTGGGGGGGACACACAGAGTTGCAAACTGCACATCTCAGGCACCACTGACTGCAGCCTTCTCTCTCTGAGTGTCCTGCTGGTAGCAGGGACTAGTATCTGGGGAAGAAGAGACTTGCATCCAGAATGGCTCTGAGGAGAGGAGCTGGCAGCTCCATTATGGAGACAGCTTCTCTGTCAGATGAGTTTCCTGTGGTTTCCCAAGAGGGAGCCCTATAATGCCTTCAAACTGGTGGGGATTGTGCTACTTTACCACAGCATGGTTAAGGTGGTACAACTTGTGCTTGCATCTAAGGCCTTGTCTAAACACACAATTAAGCCAATGGTGAACATGTCCTTAAACCCTGTGTAACATTTAAGGTGGAATCTTAAACAATGGTAGCAGTAAAGTCATACAAAGTAACAGCAGAAGGAAGTAGCAAATGGTAATCAAGTCTTCATGACACTATTACAGACAAGGCCATAACCAAATAAAAAGCAATACAATACATATGCAGTCACGCAGCTCTTACAAAGCAGGAGAGCCACTCGGTTACCCTTACCACTTTGGTTCTTCCAATCGCAACTTCAACTCCCTCCGACATTAGAAGTGGGGAACACATGTAGATCCACTGATGCCATTTCATTAACCTGATGCAAATGACAGCACCTGGGTGCTGCACCTTAGATCTGTATGATTTTTTTCCCCTTCCTCATTGTCATGCAGCACTGTAATGCATCTTACTCTGATGTGCCTGGCAGGAGACAGTGATATTAACTGTGAAGTCTGTAGGGTTCTGCCAAATTCACAAATGCTAGCAGCAGAGCCTATAGTAGGGGCAGACAGGGCTTGGAAAATGAGGAGTAATTTAATGCAAATATTCTGTGCCGCTCCCCAGGCTCCAAGATTAGGGATGTCAAAAAAACTTAAGTGCTCCTTCTGGTTAATAGTATAGAGAACTAATTATTACTTACTGTACATAAGGTTTTCTAAAATGACTGTATTCATCATTTTTCCCAAGCAAGGCTCTCGTTGTTTTGTGTGCTGAAGTGTATTTTGCCAGAGTGCTCAGTAGTTTCCCCCCCTCAAAGTGAAAGTTAATTGTTAAGTTTGATTTTTAACCATGATTTCCTTTCACTTAACTTATTTTTACTCCCCGGTGTAGTAGCTAATGGTATATGTTTAAAGAAAGAAAAGGTTTACATTTTCTAATGCAGGTAACCACACCTTATGCTAAGGGCTAGGACTGTGTCTAACACATACCCTCTAATTTTCTAAGAGAAACTCTTAAAAGCATGTTTACAGATTGCTTCTGAAGGTGAAAATTGCTTGCGTGTGAGGAGGGGGGAGGGCTTCTTTTCTATTTGCCCAGCTTCCCAAGTGCTGTAGAATATGCTTGTACTGGGTCACTTTGATTCACTGAGCTGGATACACCTTGCAGTCATGTTTCGGTAATATAAATAATCCTGATTAATTACTGAAAGTTTCTAGATTAACAGCTGTGCTTTCATGCACAGCTGAATAGTTCATTAGGGAATTTAACCTAGCTGCAATCTGTCTATCCCAAGAAGAGTAAAATAGTACTTTCTGGATCGTCTTAATGTATAATGAGATGAGCATGGTCAGCATTTATCTCTAAGCAAACGAAGCAGCCGTCTCCTTACTTATGAATTCATTTTGGTTTATGGGGGCTTTACTTATTTTCAAAGTATTTTATGGCAAAAATATGACTGATATTCATCAAAATCACAATCCTTTTGATTTACAAGATTTCAATAGTATGTCCAAATCAGTGATGCTTTAAATGGTAGCATCCAAAACCCTTCTCTAGGTCTCCTTAAAAATCATAATCTCCTGTCTTCTCAAAGACTGCATTTACTCATAAGAACATCCAAGCTGAACTCCCCCAGATATGACTTTGGTTTTGGTATTTAAGACATGTTCCGTGTTCAGACTGGTGTTTTGTTACCAGTAGACAGGGCCGGTGCAACCATTTAGGCAAACTAGGCGGCCGCCTAGGGCGCCTAGTGGTTGGGGGGATGGGTTAGCTGCCGTGGGGGGACAGGTTAGCTGGGTGAGGGGGGGCTCAAGGTGGAAGTTTCGCCTAGGACGTGAAACTTCCTTGCACTGGCCCTGCCAGTAGAAGTATCCTGATACCATTATAGCATTAACTACACTAGAAAGAAGATGTAATTTTAGTACGTGCCTATGCCAATGTGTTGAGCCTCTGAGTAAACCCAGCAGAGTTGGGTGAAATAATGGAATTTTTTTTTGTTCATTTGCAATTCTGAAAAATAAATGTTAACAAATAATTTTGGGTTGAACCAAAAAAATACAATATTTTCAGTGAATCAAAAAGATGTTATGGGTCAAACCAAACGTTTCATTTCAATTCATTCCAATAAGGTCTTGGACTGTATTGCAGACAACTTTTTATTTCAGAAGGTTGAAAAAGCTACTGGGGGGGAAGCTGTTCTAGACCTGATTTTAACAAATAGGGAGGAACTCATTGAGAATTTGAAAGTAGAAGGCAGCTTGGGTGAAAGTGATCATGAAATCATAGAGTGCGATTCTAAGGAAGGGTAGAAGGGAGTACAGCAAAATAGAGACAATGGATTTCAGGAAGGCGGATTTTGGTAAGCTCAGAGAGCTGATAGGTAAGGTCCCATGGGAATCAAGACTGAGGGGAAAAACAACTGAGGAGAGTTGGCAGTTTTTCAAAGGGACACTATTAAGGGCCCCAAAGCAAGCTATTCCGCTGGTTAGGAAAGATAGAAAATGTGGCAAAAGACCACCTTGGCTTAACCACGAGATCTTGCATGATCTAAAAAATAAAAAGGACTCATATAAAAAATGGAAACAAGGACAGATTACAAAGGATGAATATAGGCAAACAACACAGGAATGCAGGGGCAAGATTAGAAAGGCAAAGGCACAAAATGAGCTCAAACTAGCTACGGGAATAAAGGGAAACAAGAAGACTTTTTATCAATACATTAGAAGCAAGAGGAAGACCAAAGACAGGGTAGGCACACTGCTCAGAGAAGAGGGAGAATCAGTAACAGGAAACTTGGAAATGGCAGAGATGCTTAATGACTACTTTGTTTCGGTCTTCACCAGGAAGTCCGAAGGAATGCCTAACATAGTGAATGCTAATAGGAAGGGGGTAGGATTAGCACAGGGGTCGGCAATGTTCGGCACGCGGCTCACCAGGGTAAGCACCCTAGCGGGCCGGGCCAGGTTATTTACCTGCTGACGCGGCAGGTTCGGCCAATTGTGGCCCCCACTGGCTGCGGTTCGCTGTCCCGGGCCAATGGGGGCAGCAGGAAGCCGCGGCACGAAGCCGCGGCCAGCACATCCCTCGGTCCGCGCCGCTTCCCACCGCCCCCATTGGCCCGGGATGGCGAACCGCAGCGAGTGGGGGCCGCGATCGGCCGAACCTGCCGTGTCAGCAGGTAAATAAACTGGCCAGGCCGCTAGGGTGCTTACCTTAGCGAGCCGCATGCCAAACGTTGCTGACCCCTGGTCTAGGTAGTTATTGAAAACCCCTGGTCTAGGTAGTTATTGAAAACATTTAAGAAAGAATTGAAGTGTCATGGTAGTTATTGAAAATAACTACCATGACACTTCAATTCTTTCTTAAATGTTTTATTTCTAACTGCAACATAGCCAAAGGAAAGGATCTGCTGGAATGAAGTACTCATTATTCATTGGTATATGGGAGACATAAGTCTATATTTTGGCTGAAAAAGAGGTCATTTACTGTTGTTTGTTTTATTTCAAATCAATCCAAGTCCTGCACGTGACGTGGTGCATAGTAATTTGTTCCATTGCCAAGTTCTCTCTAACAAGATTAAAACTTTTTATATCAATTTGTGAGCAAAAGGGGGTTTGCTGATTACTGAAATTCTAGAATAGAATGTGAAATTAAAGACAAACAATTCACAAGACACAGACAGTTTATGTTATTAGAATCAAGAGTATGATTAATTAGTCACTTACTTTGAGTGATTTACTCTGTTCCTTTCTCCACTGGTGTTGCAATTGCCTGCTGTGGACATCAGGTGTACTGCTATGCTATGCATACTAATACAACCAATAGAATGATACACCAAAGTTGTCTCTGCACTGGAATTTTACAGCTCATAAGTTTTTAAATCAACAGAACACGGGAATCCAGTGAATAGGTCAAAAGTCAAATGTCACCAGACCCCACTGAAAAGCCACTAACCCAGCGGATGAGTTCAGCCATTTGATAGCTGAAGTTCTAGGGCATTTGCTGCACTTTGTTTTCCACAGGATTTTAAACTTGCAATACTGCACCCAGGCTCTGAATCATCAAAGCACACACGTCAGTGCTTAAGTCCCATTGAAGCACAGGCTTAAGTAACTTTACTGAATAAGGCTGAGCTTAGCACATGCTCAAGTACTTTGGTGAGCAAAGGCCAAAGAAAGGATTGTCAGTTAGAGCAGAATAGGAAATTGTTTGCCCACCCTGTGAATATTTTTGAGAGTTTGAAATGTATTCCTGTCTCCAACTGGGACAAAAAGTCAATCTCAAAAAATTGTTGTGAATCAAAAACAAAACTTTTTTTGCATTTGAGTCAATTAAAATGTTTCGTTTCAATTTTAATCTTTTTTTTTTAAATATCTTGTTTCAATATAATTAGCTAAAATGTTTAAACAAAAAGACCTTGAGAACTGGAAAACCAGAATTTTAGAAAATGTTAAAACACAAAAATATAGTGACAAATTCGAAAAACATTTTTCTCAGCTTTTGAATTGGGAAATTCATAGAACCCAACCAGTTCCATGAACTTTTTCAGTTTTGACTAATCAGCATTTTTTTACCAGAATGCAATTTGTCAAAAATTCCCAACCAGGTCTATTGCCTATACAATGTTGTGCCAAATAAAACCAACCAAACCAACAAAAACCTCACCAAGGAGCCTTCTAGAACTGAGATTTCTCTAAAGTTTCTTTGCCTTTAAAGAGTTTTAAAGGGGAGCAGCTCTTCCTATCATAAGAACGTAAGAGTGGCCATACTGGGTCAGACCAAAGGTCCAATTAGCCCAATATCCTGTCTTCCCACAGTGGCCAATGCCAGGTGCCCAAGAGAGAATGAACAGAACAGGTAATCATCAAGTGATCCATCCCCCTGTCGCCCATTCCCAGCTTCTGGCAAACATCCCTGCCCATCCTGGCTAATAGCCATTGATGGACCTATCCTCCATGAATTTATCTAATTCTTTGTTGAACCCTGTTATAACCTTGGCCTTCACAACATCCTCTGGCAAGGAGTTCCACGGGTTGACTGGGTGTTATGTGAAGAAATACTTCCTTTTGTTTTAAACTTGCTGCCTATTAATTTCATTTGGTGACCCCTAATCTTGTGTTATGAGGAGGAGTAACTAACACTTCCTTATTTAACTTTCTCCACACCAGCCATTATTTTATAGACCTCTAGCATATTCCTCTTAGTTGTCTCTTTTCCAAACTGAAAAGTCCCAGTCTTATTAATCTCTCCTCATATGGAAACTGCTCCCTACCCCTAATCATTTTTGTTGTCCTTTTCTGAACCTTTTCCAATTCCAATATATCTTTTTTTGAGACAGGGCGACCATATCTGCACGCAGTATTCAAGATGTGGGCATACCATGGATTTACATAGAGGCAATGTGATCTGTCCCTTTCCTAATGATTCCCAACATTCTGTTCGCTTTTTTGACTGCTGCTGCACATTGAGTGGATGTTTTCAGAGAACTATCCACAATGACTCCAAGATCTCTTTCTGGAGTGGAAACAGCTAATGTAGACCCCATCATTTTATAATGTATAGTTGGGATTATGTTTTCCGGTGTGCATTACTTTGCATTTATCAAAGTTGAATTTCATCTGCCATTTGGTTGCCCAGTCACCCAGAGTCAAATACAGAGGAAAGGCTGGGGGACAAAAGACTCCATTGAGAATTTTTTTCATACTCCATAAGCCACTTTGCTTCATTCAGGCTGGGAGAAAATTCACCTAATACAGCTGTGGAAGCGACTTTTAATTTTAATTAATCCAATTGGATCATTGACTGAAACAGCCATGTCACAGGATGGCTGATCCTGTAACTGAAGTTGGTCTAGTTCCCCTGTGCCAGACCAGGGGCTCCCACTTGGGCCCGGTAAGGAGGCAGGACAGAATTGAAGCCCCTAACATGGACTGACACCACCTAATTCAGGTGATTAAGGAAGATGGAGAAGGTGACAGCCCAGCAACAGGTGGTTGTGCAGCAGCAGAAGCAGCCAGCTACATTACAGCAGCAGCAGGAACAGCAGCAACAGACCCAGGCTATGCTCTTGAAATTGATGATGGAGAGCCTCCAGAAGCCACAAGAGGCACAATTCACCATTCAGCAGTGGTGTCAAGAAGCCCACCTCCAGCAATAGGAGCGAGTGCAGAAATCGGTTGGGCCAAGGGTCTCAGGGGAATGTGGTTGGTTCTGGAGGAGGAAGCTCGGGCTGGCTGGTCCCTGGCCTGGCAAAGCTAGGGTCAGATGATGGCCTTCCTTCCAGACCTTCGAGAGAGTGGCGAGTGCAACAGGCTGGGATAAAAATCTACTTGGGAAGCCTGTATAGCACTATTCCTGATGGGTGAGGCACAGGCAGCCTACTAACTAGTAAGCAACAAGCAGGCGGGCTCGTAATCTGTGGTGAAGGCTGCCATCTTAGATAGACTAGGACTGACTCCAGAGACATATAGGCACTGGTTTCAGGTCGCACCATTCTTGCAAAGGCACAACCCTGGATAGTAACTCAAAGATTAGGGGATTTCATTGCTTGGTGGCTATGCCCAACCAACTCAAGAGAGAAAATCACGAACCAACTTGTCCTGGAACAGTTTTTGAAGGTCCTGCTTATGGGAGCCCAGAGCTGGTAAGGCTATTTCAGCCTGCCTCAATGGGGGAAGCCTTCTTTCAGACTGAAGGGGACAGAGTGGCCTGAATGGTGTGGCCAAAGGAGAGTGACTCAACAGGGAATGTTACAAAACAAATTCTCACTGGGGAAAGACCCCGAATAGCCCAAAATGGTTACACAGGACCTATTAGCACCCTGGGAAGTCCCACAATCCAATGGTGGTACTTCTGAGGGAGTCCAGAGAAGTCTGGTGGTGTGCTTTAGATGAGGCAAGCCTGGTCATATTAGATGAGAATGCCTGCTAGACAACTCAGGTAATCACATTCACAGTCATTACATCTGGCTCTGTGGTCTAGGCTCCACTCTGAATGACTCTGAGGCTCAGTCTGTAATCATGGGGACAGAACGGCAGGGTTTCCCAGCCATAATGCAGGGGAAAGTAGAATAACAGCTTAAGACAGGAAGAGTCAACTTGGAGAGTAGGGTTGCCAACTTTCTACTCACAAAAAACCAAACACCCTTGCCCCGCCCCTACCCCCACCCCTCCTCTGAGGCCCTGCTCCCCACTCACTCCATCCCCCCCTCTGTCGCTTGCTCATTTTCACTGGGCTGGCTCAAGGGCTGGGGTGCGGGAGGGTTGAAGGCTCCAGCTGGGAGTGTGGGCTCTGCAGTGAGGCCAGAAATGAGGAGTTCAGAGTGCAAGAGGGGGCTCCAGGCTGAGGCAGTGGGTTGGGAGAAAGAGGGGGTGAGGGCTCTGTCTGGGGGTGCAGGCTCTGGGGTGGGGCCAGGGATGAGGGGTTTGGGGAGCAGGAGGGGTCTCCAGGTGGGGGTGGAGTGAGCGGTTCAGAGTATGGGAGGGGGCTTGAGGCTGAGTCAAGGGCTGGGGTGTGGGAGGAGGTATGGGCTCTGTGCTGGGGGTGGGGGTTCCAGGGAGTCCTGCGGGCTCCGCTAAAATGACATCAACAAGTAGTAGAGGACCTAAGCAGAAGATTGTTGGTAGAACTGGAAAAGAAATTTATCCAGAAATGAGGGGTTCAGGGTGTAGGAGGGGGATCTGGGCTGGGGCAGGGGGTTGGGGTGCAGGGGGGTGATGGTTCTGGCTGGGAGTGCAGGAGGGTGCTCCAGGCTGTGACCAAGGGGTTCAGAGGGTGGGAGGGGGATCAGGCCTGGGGCAGGGGTTTGGGGCATAGGAGGGGGCAGGATGCAGGCTCTAGGCAGTGCTTACCTCAAGCAGCTCCTGGAAGCAGCAGCATGTCTCCCCTCTGGCTCCCATGCAGAGGTACAGTCAGGCAGATCTACGCACTGCCCCATCCGCAGGTGCTGCCCCCACAGCTCCCATTGGCCGTGGTTCCTGGCTAATGGGAGCTCCGGGGGTGATGCTTGGGGTGGGAGGCAGCGTGCAGAGCCCCCTGGCTGCCCTTACGCATAGGAGCCAGAGGGGGGACATTCTGGCTGCTTCCTGGGAGCCGCGCTGCATGGAGGCTAGTAGGGAGTCTGCCAGCTCTGCTGCCCAACACCGCAAACCGGACAGTCAATGGCCCAGTCAGCCGTGATGACTGGAGCTGCCATGATCCCTTTTTGACCAGAGGAGTGGAGAGAGCTGGAAGCTCAAGTAAAAATGTGAAGTGGGATTGAGAGCAATGCCTTGACAATCTCCAGAGCCTGCGGGCTCAGCTAAAATGACATCTACACGTAGTAGAGGACCTAAGCAGAAGATTGTTGGTAGAACTGGAAAAGAAATTTGTCCAGGTTAGGGTGGAGGCAGAGAGTGGGAAACAGAAATGCTTAGTGCTAGAGCAGGAGTTGGCCAGGCTCCAGACAGAGAAGGGGCAGGGAACAGAAGCTGATGGTAAAGCCAGGTCAGGGTGCAGCAGGGACTGAGAGGGGTGCAGTGGGTCCCCAGACAGGACCTTGTGACTGAGCAGGGACCCAGACAAAGCCTCGTCAGTAGGCCAGAACCCAGATAAAAGGCCAGGGGCTAAAGCGCTGATCCTCTGTGGGAGGAGAGACAGAGGACACCTGTTTTAGGGCGTCCATCGCGAGACTGGGGGACTGCCAGAGTGACTTGCAGCTGCAGAATGTGAGCAGCTGGCTGAAGAACATCACGCCACTTAGGAAGAGAGGGGTCACCTGATCCTGATGGTCAGTGAACTTGAGGGAGAATTAGAGACTCTTTATGCAAATACCCTTGATGTCCCAGAGAAGAAGGAGAGATTCTATAGATTGACTGGTGAAGACATTAATTGTAAGACTAGCTTTAAGGACTGTGGGGAGCATGGATATATCTGAATGTACATGTATGGGTTTTTATGGAGTCTTCTGTCTTTTGGGTTGTGTGTGTGGGGGGGATCAGAACAGTCCAGATGGGGCTTCACAGGTCATGGAAACAACCTGCCTGTGAAAGAGGCATGTTTTTCTGTACAGGGGGGAGATATGCCATGGGATGGCTGGCCCTGTAACTGAACTAGGTCCAGCTCCCCTGGGCCAGAGCTTGATATGCTCCCAGGTGGGCCAATTAAAGGGGTGGGGCTTCACCTGGGATATGCAGAGTTACAGGGTTCCAGTGAGGGGCTGGCTGCGAGAAGAAAGTGGCTGAGGGAGAGTGAGCGAGAGAGCGGCAGGAAAGCAGGCCTGCCTGAGCCCCAGGGCGGGCTGACAGTGAAAGCCTGAGATGCAAAGGGTGAGCTGGGAAAACTGGTTGTGTTTGCTAAATCTGGTCAATAACAACTGCCTAAAAAAAGAGCCTGGTGACATGGCAGTGAGACCTTGGCAAGCTAGGGAGAAGCTCTGCTGTGCGACAATCCACTTAATCACAGTCACATAAACTCAGGTCCAGTCAGCTGGATGAATACACTCGGCAGGAAAATCCTACCCTCAAGAACATACTTCATGCACGTATCACTTGGCTGTCTATGCTCCTGTTTTCCTGGTAGAAAGGTATTGCATTTGCTCATAAAGTTGATCAAAACCATTGTGCCGGGTAACAATGGGCTTGGGTGGGGTAGCCCTGTATAACACGAGGGGTGGCATTCCTGACAGAGGAAGGGCCTGATCCTCAGCTGAGCTAAACCAGCATAGCTCTACTGAAGTCAATGAGTTACACACAGTCACACCAGCTGAGGATCTGGCCTGAAACATTGCTTCTATGCCAACGATGAAGTAATAGAACTACATGCTTCCTTATGCTTGATTACACCAGCTGTTGATAATCATCTGTTTAAGAAAAGAAAGGGGGGAAATGTAGCACATTATGAAAGAAAAACATGGACTACCAAAGGAACTTTTGGAAACCAACTGGTGTGGCTGAACTGCAATGGTGGATACTATGAGTCACAGTAGGAATGAATTGGAACTTCTCAGTGAAATCAGACCTGTAGTTGACCAGGAGACAAACTAAGCCCACAGATGCAATCCAGCCAGACTTCATATGGTTGCACTTACAAGTCTGCATAATCCTGATTCATCACCCACAATGCAGAAAATGTCCCTTTACATGTGGCTAAGGCATTTCAGTTTTGCTTGATTGACACCCTTGACCACCCAGGGACATAATCTGCATGGCGGAAGAACATGCAGAATAGGGCAGCTACCTTGCAACTATGTATAAATGTAGACGGATACAGAGGGTTATTGTGATCATCATGTGCCAGCATCCAGAGAGGCCTATTAGCAAGGAGCAGACAGGCATTCAGGTAGAAAAGTATATGTTTCCCTTTAAGGATGATAGACTCCAGCTGCTGCCAGTATGCCCCTGGAAGACCTGTTCTCCTTTGTGTAGAAATAAGTGCTCAGCTCACACACTGTAATAAGACTTGAACACCTTTCCTATCTGGACCATATAAGGAGGTAAAACTAGTCTGCCTCTTTTGTGCTAATCCAGGGAGATTTAACAAAGCTGAGAGTCAGATTTTCACTGCAGCTGTGCAGCAAAGAACTTTTGATTCCTGAAGTAAGCTCAGCAGACAAAACACTCGTTTTTGTGCTGTGCTGCCAAAACCACAAAATCCAGATTTGTGTCCAATTAGCACCCATCATAACATAATCACCAATCAGTCCAATTTAGAATAATGTCTGCAACAACTGATTACGGCTGAATGTTACCATTTGTTCTTTAAAATATGAAAACTAGTTCCATACCATCAAAGACAATACAGCTAATTCTGCTGGTATGTTGGTCTGGGGCACAGAAGCCAGTGACTCATGAGATGCCGTTGTCTTGCCTAAAATAAATGAAGTATATTTACAGCATACTATCAAAGGTCAGCAGTCATCCACTGCTCCTGCAAAACGTAAAGAGCAGTTGGAATCGGTACCCAGTTGCACTTTGGGATTTGTGGCTCTAAATCATCACTCCTAGATCACATGCTGTGACAATACAAAAAGATAATGTTTGTTACAGGGATTGCCAGTTACAGGTTACAAATTTTCAAACCTGCAAAAATAAAAGGAAAAATACTAACTGTGTGCTACGCAGCAGCAGGAACTACAGAAAGAAGGGTGTAATGCATTGTGAAACAGAACTGCATTTGTGCTTCGTCAGTGCAATGTGACACAAGAGCTGGCTAGATTCAATAAGAGGCTGAGTATAGCTGTGCAAGGTACTAATACAAAGATACATCAGTTTGTTCCTTCTCAGAAGACATAAACGTCAGCAGCTGTTCAGATTCAGAGGACCCTGAGAGATCCTCCTGTTTGAGAATACTTGGGTTTGGGGTGTGGTGGGGAATTACCATAGAAATTCCAGAGGTAAAATACGAACTATGAGACACCGAGGAAAGAGCCCAGCATCAGCATCATGAGAGAAAGCACATAGAACTAAGAGGTTCTCTATTCTCATTGTGAGGGTCCATATCCTTTATGAGATCATCACGGCAGAGAATCGTAAACAATCACGGGTGCCCAAGACAACAACAACAAAAATGGACCTGGCTAGAATCTGGGCAGGCACCAGCAACTGCAGCACATATGACAGCAGTACCAACCCTGCCTGATGTGTGCCCAGCCCCCTCAGCTCTATGCATGGTGTGCATTAAGTGAGTGTCCTCAGTGTGTCTGTCTTCTGCTATGAAGTCAGCAGCAGAGACTGAGCACCCGCACTTCTCTCAGTTTCTGTCTTCTTTCCTGCTGGGTTGGGGAATAAGGAACAGAAAGAGAAATTGGTTTTTTTCTTCTCCGCAAAAGGCTGAATGAAGAGCAAAGTACTTCCAAACTAGCACCAAAAATACTGAAGAATGACTGCAAGGCGTTGAGCCACACAGGTTACATGACAGAGTTGAAATACAGCCAGTGATTGGCTAGAATGCTCGCCCTATTACAGGTGAGCTCTAGAGAGGAAAAAAAAGAGACATAGGTCTGTATGTAAATAGTTAAAGTGCCAGTAGATGCTGCTCAAAAATATGCAGCATCATTTTCTGGGTTTTGGAGAACTAATAAGTCCTCTTGTCATCATGCCCGGCAAATGGCTTTTTGTGTGAAGTTCTTTATCTGCAATTCCTAACACTTGTAGACCCCTGACCAACTCCTAACCCCATTTGTTGTGTTCACTCCTGAACACCGATTCACAATAATCATCAATGTAGCAACCTGCATGGAACGTGGAGGGAATAGCATTGAAGGTGGGGAAGAGTTTGGAGGAAGCACCAGGAAGCCAGTCTGTGAGCACACATCTACAATGCTCACTGCAGTTGCAGCATCTCTATAAATAGTTTTCTTAATAAAGAGCCAGCCAGTTTAGTTTTACAGGCATGGAGTCTTCTCATATTATTATCCAGCACATGGTACATGAAACAATAATGATTTAGTTTTAATCTAGTTTTCATCTCAAAGCTGATTAAGCATTATCATTCCCATTTTACAGGTAGCAAAACAGAGGCAGAGAGATGTTACCATAACTTGCTTAAGAAGTACATAAGTGAATCAATGGTGGAATTACGAAAAGAACAAAGATCTCCTAATTCTAAGTCTAGGCCTTTATCAGATCTCCCAGGCTGCCTTTCTAGCATCTGAATATTTGCTGCATTCAGTCCCGGAAATCCAGCAGACTAATATTAAGAAACATTCACCTCCTTGAGTATGGTGATTTGTGCTATATGCCCAGTTCATTGTTTGATCCTCCTGTTCCTAACTGGAAACATAAGTGGAGGCTGCCATCCTTCCATATGTTTACTGCTACTCCAGAGTTTTGGGAGAAGGAAGGTTCCAGTTTCAATGGCTGTTCTTTGCAGGCCATGGCGCATTCTAGGAACACTGTATTAGGCAAATAATTCTACAATAGTATGGGGCAGAATTGCTCCCTCACTGAAATTTGAGCATTTTGCCATTGGTGTTCATGGGAGCAGGATTGAGCCCACACTAGTTTTCTCCCTGTGCAATGTTTTACTTTGTCTATCTGAAAATTAGAGCCAAATTCCACATGGTCCTTACACCAGAGGAGACACTTGACCAGCATTGCTGCACCAGCAAGGATTCCAGGTTTATACATGTGGGATCCTGCTCAGTCTTCCCTTCCCTCCTTTATACCTTTTCATCCCCCACTGTGTTCTTCCTATCTTTTTGCTCTCTCAGCTTTTCACTTGATCCTGAAATCAAATGCAGTGCATCACACCTGTGCAGCAAGATGAGATGGCCCATCCAGCACTGCTCACCTCAGAAGGACCAATGAAGGAGAGGGACCTGATCAGACCAAACAGATGGTGTCTCTGACCGGGAGGCCAGCTGGGCTCCAGAACAACAGCTGTCGTAGCTGACCTGCCAGACCAGAGCAACCATCCATGACTGTCAGCTGCTCCGTATTCTGAGATCAACAAAAACTGAATTTTCCCCTCTTTACTCTTCTTCCTCTTTTCGCTCTTCTGTGTCTGTTTGTTCTCTCAAAAGCAGGAAAGTGACTATCATTCACAACTCAAAACTGAACAGAACTAATGCTTTTTCCCCCACGAAGGACTTTGACAGAATAAGAGACTAATCAACATTCTCTCTCTCTCTCTCTCTCAAAAGAAACTTTGATAGGTTTTGATTGTTTGTTTTCCATAATCACTCAACTTCAGTTTCAATGCTTTTTTGTGTGTGCGGCTTGTTTTGATCTTTTCCTTCGGTGTGTTTCAATCAATACATTTCTAACCTTTGCAATGAAATTCCTGGTGTTTGCGCCATGGTGCTAAACAGGCTGACGTCTTTGTATAGCAAACTCCAACCTGGTTTAAAACTTTTTAATGTTGGACAGTTACTGGGTCACATTTCCAACTTTGACTCTTTGGGCTCATATATTCTGTCAAAATTAATACAACAGTGGGAGGAAAGTTTTTAATATCTTCACCACCTCCCCTTGTTCGGCCCACACAAAGGCCAGGCAGAATTGCAGACTTGGTTTCAGAGGGTCAGGGAGGGGATGAGAATATGACTTTTCCTTACCCCCAAGGTACAGGCCGGTGGAGCTGACCTTCAGCATAGGGGTAAAGAGGACTCCCCCCTCAATGAGGTATAGCAGCAGGCATGGAGCCTGTGTATGTATGCAAGCACAGGCAGATGGCTTTCTTCAGAGTGAGTCCCAGTAATCCTTCTGGAGTGGACCTATACTATTGTCTTTGCTAATTGGACTATCCAGCCTATAACTCTCTACATACACCCCACAGCACAGAAGCGTGACTGCATTGTTGCAGAAATATGGAGAGCCCAAGCAGTAGCGGTGAAGCACAGAAGGACTGTCCACAGCTATCTTCAAAGCCGGAGCCTGCTCCAGAAGAACCACCCTACTGAAAATGATCTTGGGACAGAGAAACTTGGGCAGCAGCTCTGATGCATCATATTTGCACATTTTCTCTGACTTTAGATCTGCAAGCCACTCCTACACCAAAGCCACTGTTACAGGCACTACAGAAATGAGGTAATGCATTGTTTTGCTAAATGGAAAAAAAATAGGCCAGAATATATATGGGTTATATTAAAGATACATCTATAAATATTTTGTAAAGGGTCCATAAATAAGAGATATTTTAATAAATATTTAATCCTTACTGATTGTTAGAATGCACAACAAATTGCTTATAACCATCTATAACTCCTTCTACTGAGGTGTTTATAACTATCAATAACACATAAAGTTCACATATTTAACATGCTTATAACTAGAGCTGGTCAGGAATTATTTTCACCCAAACAAAAAAATTATAAGAAAATGTTGATTCGTCAAAACTGAAACCTAGCTGGAAGTATAAGTTTTGACAAAACTTTCATCAAGAAGGTTTCTCGGGTCCAAGATTGAATTTCTGTCAAAACCAGAGAGATACTCATTCCAGAATAACTAATAGCCCCGTGGTTAATGTCTCAACCACCAAACTATTGGCTATTCTTGAGTACTCTTTGTCTCTGGTTGTTCATGAAAATTTTCAAAAGATATCAATTCCATCTCAATATGGAATGGGAAAATTTTTGAAATCTCAAAAATTTTCATGGAATGGGTTAATCATTTCCCACCCAGCTCCACTTATAATATCAATTAACCATTTATTTACCCTTTATAAACATTATAAACCTGTATGGGTATTGATAGCAGCCCAAACAGCTTTAAATAAATAGAATATATACCAAGAATATTACATTTTAATATAATATGATCTTATTTTTTTGAAGGAGGAGTCTCGTGAACTTTTATCATGTCTTCTGGTTGAAAACAGAACTGGCTTTCCTTATCAATAAATCAACCCTACAATGATGAATCTCGAGGTCCATTTTCTATTATTAAAATTAGTCTTTATTTTAAAAGAAAAATAAATATTAGAGGAAAATGTATGCCTCCAGGCGCAGATTCTGATCTCACCACTGATATATTAGCATATTGTGGCGTCAAGTTACTCCTGATTAACACCAGGGTAACAGAGAATAGAATCCA
Organism: Chrysemys picta bellii; assembly: GCF_011386835.1. Classification (NCBI taxonomy): domain Eukaryota; kingdom Metazoa; phylum Chordata; order Testudines; family Emydidae; genus Chrysemys; species Chrysemys picta. Next base: position 35,509,175 of record NC_088804.1, on the reverse strand, counting down.
TCACTGAGGTTGAGTTTTTAATCATCCCATTATTTTGTGATTTGGAATGAAAATGTCTGTTCACTGTACCACACAGCTGAAAATTTTGAGAGGAATCAGTGAAATAGATGGAAGTTGCAAATAATAGTGATTGTAGGAGTACAGTGTGATCTTTTTAATTATATGAGATCAGATTATATACCTACACAAAAATGACAGAACATACGAATGGCCATACTTGTTCAGACCAACGGTCCATCTAGTCCAGTATCCTCTCTTCCAACAAAGGCTGGTGCTAGATGCTTTAGAGGGAATGAACAGAAAAGGGCAATTATGAGGTGATCCATCCCCTGCCATCCAGTCCCATTTTCTGCACACCCAGAGCATGGGGTTGCATCCCTGACTATCTTGGTAATAGTAATTGATGAACCTATCCAACAATTTTTTTAACCCAGTTATGCTTTTGGTCTTCATAACATCTCCTGGCAACAGGTTCCACAGATTGACTGTGCATTATGTGAAAAAATACTTTCTTTTTTTTTTATTTTAAACCTGCTGCCTATTCATTTCATTGGGTGACTCCTGTTTTTTTGTTATGTGAAGAAGTAACTAACACTTCCCATTTATGATTTTATCGACTATCATCTCCTCCCTTAGTCATGACTTTGCTAAGCTCAACAGTCTGTCTTTTTAATATCTCCTCATATGGAAGCTGTTCCATACCCCTAATCATTTCAGTTGCCAGAGAGGAGCGCGATTAATGTAACTGGGGTTTGTTTGTGTTTGCAGATGAAATGCTGTAAGGAAGAAGCACTGCCTTATCTGATCTGCTGAGGAGACATCGTAATGAGATGTCTACATCACACTGGCTTGGCAGCTGAAACATGTATATCTGACTCCAGAATTAGCTAGGCTATTCTCCAGCCTTGTCATGCCATTTGATTTGTCTGTTGGCACTCAAGTATAAAATACAAACCTTTCGCCTCAAAAAAGCTGAATTTTAATAATGCCAAAGTTGTGACAGAAGACAACAAAGCCAGCGTTCCACATTAATGCCAGCACACCATCATTAATGCAAGCTGTTTTGAAATGAGGAGAGACAAAGTACAGAGCTGTAACTTAAGAAGAAGCGTTATTAATATTTCCATTGCAGCAGCATCAACAATATGCTTGGTACTGTGTGGACATGTAAAATGACACAGTCCCCGCCCTAAAGATCTTATCGTCAAAGGTCCTGATGATTCTTCAATCAAATCCACATGGGAGACACAAGGCTCCACATAGACGGTCTCATAAGAATGCTCTATGTCTGAACCTATGTAAATAGATAATGCATAAAATACCAGTAGGTAGCACTCAAGAATAGACAGTACAACCTCTTGGTGTGCACTGCAAATGGCTTCATCTGGCAAATCTTTACATCTGTTTATAACAGATCCAGCAATCCACCCATGTGGATCCCGCTGCCAGAAAAGGGACAAAATCAGGCTAAACAATGCTAGCTTTTACTCTGAATTAGCCAGGCTCAATGGTTTATGCCCCAGCTGTGTTTTATTAATCATTGTTTTGGCACAATGAGATACATACAGGAAGCTGTTAGTCTATGGTGGAGGGGGTACAGGATAAAGGGTCAATAATACAATAGGAAGAAAGCCATGCAGTGAACTTTAAGACAAGTGTACCACTGAAGAAATGCAGAGAAAGGCCAGGAGAAAAAAAAACATTCAACTCACACTTAAGAGGACCAGCTTCAGCACATCTTTCATTCATGTTTGCCATTATTCTTATTTGTTTTACTGCATCCACTAGTAAGCGAACTTAAAACAAAGATAATTAACCACTGGAACAACTTGCCAAGGGTTGTAATGTATTCTCTATCACTGGGATATTTTAAATCAAGATTGGATGTCTCTAAAATGAGATGCTCCGTTTCAAACAGGAATGAATTCAGGAAAGTCTTATGGCTTGTGTTATACATGAGGTCAGATGAGATGATCACAGTTGTCCCTTCTGGCTTTCTGATCTATGACCGTATAGGACATGGTCCCTGCCTCTAGGTCAGGGGTCGGCAACGTTTGGCACACGGCTCGCCAGGGTAAGCACCCTAGTGGGCCGGGCCAGTTTATTTACCTGCTGATGTGGCAGGTTCAGCCGATCGCGGCCCCCACTGGCTGTGGTTCGCCGTCCCGGGCCAATGGAGGCGGCGGGAAGATGCGGCCAGCACATCTCTCACCCACACTGCTTCCCGCCGCCCCCATTGGCCCGGGACAGCGAACCGCGGCAAGTGGGGGCCGCGATCAGCCGAACCTGCCGCGTCAGCAGGTAAATAAACTGGCCCAGCCCACTAGGGTGCTTACCCTGGCGAGCCACGTGCCAAACGTTGCCGACCCCTGCTCTAGATGCTTACAAAATAATTTCACTGTGCTTCGACATGGAGGCTTCAACACGGGATGGGGGAGCAATGCAATAGTAAAGAGATGCTGAAGCAAGGTTAAAGTAATAAGATTACATGGTTGACCAAAATAATAATAATAATTTTGATTCATATTTCCTCAGTGGGGAGTGTAATGCTGCTTCCCTGGGGGGAAGCCTAAACATATAGACCAGCATGTGACAGCAGTGAAATTCCCCAGTAAGCAAGTACTCCATCTCTTTTGACCACCAAGGTTCTCACCCTACAAGCAGCTGTGCTTGGGCAGACTCCTGGGCCCACGTCTCCCTTGGCAAAGATGCAGACACAGGGGTCCATGCATGTGGAACAGTTTGCAAATGCTTGCAGGGGCTACCAACTCCACCGCCAGGTTGCAAGTAATTTAATTAGTAAACTCTCCTGGGAAGGGAATGAAGCTTCTTGTGTGTTTGCAATGTACCTAGCACAACAGAGCCAGGAAGCTGATTGGGGCTTTTGCCCCACAAAAACAAACAAACAACAATACACAAAATTTGAATGGCAACTGGAAGGGTCTCTATGCACCGGCCTCCATCAATTAAAAAACACTACCACCCTCCTGCCAAGAAATGCTCTTTACAATGCAAGGACCCAAGAAAATGTGAGCTGAGGACAAATCACACTGAATAAACACAAATGATACACGGAAGCAACGCACAATCAGGGATGAAAACAGAATTCGCATGCGGATCAATATGTAGAAATTAAGAGCACAAAACCTATTCCCAGGACTAGTTCCACCAGGGTGGGCAGAACGGCAGGCTGAACAGAGCTTGCTGAGCCACTCGTCTAAAGCAGGAGCATTGCTGGCTTTTGTTTATTTATTTATTTATTTTAAACTGGCTGGCTGATCCTGTGGTGCTGGCTTCTCTTCCCTATTTCCAGCTGCTAAATTGCATTAATAGAGAGCTAAAAATACATGAAATGCTGTCCCAGTGTTACCTTCCCATACAATCAATTACTGTAGTTACAGCAGGGATGCTCTGTGATTGAATACTCAGAAAGGGGGGAGAGTTGACTGTGAATAGGGAGAGGAGATGCACACAAGATAATCTCTGTATTACAGTGTTGTTCACACAAGGAACATTTCTGGGAACCCCTGCCTGTGTCAATCCCCGTGTCAGTGTAGAATTATATAGCATGTGCCATATTTTCAAACATGGGTACACAACTGCATGACTTCTTTGTGCGTGCAGTTACCATGATCGGTCATGTAACCTGGGCAACCGGATGGGTCGGAGTACAATTCTGCCCATGGCAATTTACCAACTTGTACAGGCAAAAGAGCTCAGAAACTGCACGTACGAAGCATGCAGTTGTATGGCTAATTAACTTGAAAACCTGGCTTTGCCTGTAGTGACCTATCTGATCCTTTAAACAGTCCACATAGCCACGCTTCCACTATTTCTACAAGAATAATAAACCTTGCTGTTAGGGGGGGAAAATGAAAACCTCTCCTTAGACCGTGAACTAAGATTACAGAGACCATTCAACCACTGCTAGACCATAGCAACTTTCAGTCACCATGGATTTGTGTAGGACTCAAACCAGTGATCTACAGGTGAAAGGTTGTGAGTGCTCTTATCAGTTGTCTTGAAGAGAAGAAGCAGGGGTCTGCAACGTTTGGCACGCGGCTCGCCAGGGTAAGCATCCTGGCGGGCCAGGCCAGTTTATTCACCTGCTGACGCAGCAGGTTCGGCCGATCGTGGCCCCCACTGGCTGCGGTTCGCCGTCCTGGGCCAATGGGGGCGGCGAGAAGCCGCGGCCAGCACATTGCTCACCCGCGCCACTTCCCGCCGCCCCCATTGGCCCAGGACGGCGAACCGCGGCCAGTGGGGGCCGCGTTCGGCCGAACCTGTGGCGTCGGCAGGTAAATAAACTGGCCCGGCCCGCCAGGGTGCTTACCCTGGCGAGCCACATGCCAAACATTGCCGACCCCATAGAGAGTTGTGAGCATGTGTTTGCGTAAGTGTGTAAAACAGAGATTAAATGTGAAAGAGAGATGACAGTGTATTAGCCGCAGCGTTTCAAAACAATGTAATGTGATGTAAAGGAAACATAGGTGTATTGAACACAAGAGAACCCTGACATTTCATTAGGAGCTTGGATAGATTCTGTTTTAACACTTTTCAATGTTAAAAATGAGATTCAGTTATTCAAAGCATAGCACTTAATGTAACACAAACCAAGTATCTGGCATGTCTTTGAATCTATGTCAGGACTGACAATAGCACAAGTGAGCTACTATAGGGGTTTGAACACTGATGGAATTAATGCTTGAGGCTAGCCAGGTGGGAAGAGAGCCAAAGATAGAAGTAAATAGGGTCTTCAATTAAAGCTGCACTTACTCAATGTCAAAATCTAGATTTCTTCTTTTTCTGCAGATACATATTAGGGGCTGAGTTCAGCCTACAGTTTACTCTCCATCAACCCCAGTGTGGTATCAAAAGTGAAAGTGGATGTAGAATTTGTCCCCACAACATGGATTAGCCACTTGCCACTAGAGCTGGCCAAACAATGACAATTCCATTTCACGACAACTTTCGAGAATTCAAAATTTGTTTCATGCAAACGGAATCGTGTCAAAACATCTATTTTTGGATCAAACATGAAGGCATATGAGTGTCCCCCATCCTGGTGGTTTGGGGCACTGGTTGATTCAGAGGAAAGATGTTCATCCCAGGTCACTCTGAGTCAGGCAGAGCAGGGACTCGAAGCAGGATATTCTACATCCCAAGCCAGTACCCTAGACGCCAGACCATAGAATCAATCTTTGTCTGTCCATCTACCTACCCAGCCATCTCTTGCTCCCCCGCCTTCTTGACAAAAACTTAGTATAAACCAATACATTTAAACAAAACAGCATTGTAAACAGTTCCACTCACCACTGTAGCACCTCCTTTCATCAGGTCATGGCATTGCATGGGTCCTCATCTCTAACAACCCCTGTTGGCCACTTCCTTGGCTCTACAATGACTCATCTCCATTTTCCATAGCCTAGCCCTCCAGCGAGGCCACCTTTCAGTTCAGTCCCCTTCTGGGGTAACGAAAGTCAAGTTAACGAGCCAAACAAAATATGTTTTTGTCTCTTTTGGGCTATGCTTTAGTTCCGTGCTTTTCACCCCGCTCCTGGGGAATGCAGATTTCCTTCTCTGTTCCAGTGGCTTACAACTATTTCCCAGGGCTTTTCCCTTAAGACCCTTCTTCCTAGCAGATTTCCCCACTGCCTCCCCTCTGTGGAGGACTCTGGTGGCTTTTCCCAGAGACCTCCCTGCTTCTTGCAGGCCGCCCTATCTCCAGGCCTCCCATAAGATTGTAACCTGCTCCCTGTGGTTCTCTCCATTCTGCTTTCACCAGGCCTTTCCCAGGTCAAGGAACCCCCTTGCTCCTCTTTCCCAGGCCACCTTCCCTGACTGAGCGTTTCTCTCTCCCTATGTAGTCCTTGCTAACCCTTTTACAGTTGGGATCATCAGTGGTACTTAAGTCATCAGATCAGGATCAGCTGCCAGACAACTGCTAGGTCACAGGCAAGGCAGAGCTGACTCCCCTTAAAGGGCCAGACACTTGTGACAAGCATATTTCAAGGAAAATCTGTTTCAGCAAAAAATGTTCTGACCTTGCCACATCATTGGCATTATGGTCATACTTACAGGCCCCTAAGAGAGATGAGTGGTCCATTGTACTAGGCACTACCAATACATAGCAAGAGACTGTCTTTGCCCTGAAGATTTTACAGTCAAAATAGACCAAACAGACAAAGATGTAAGAAAGCAAGGATTATTAGGTCACCTTTTTCCCCAACATTTTTTTTCCAGGTCTGCAAATGGCAAAAAGGTGCTTGAATCTTTTTCTATTAAGAAAAAAAATGCAGGTAAATATTTGCGCTTTAAGTAAGCTTATGATTAAAGCAGGACTCATCTGCCTTGCACCTGCAACCTGCAATGTTAGGGGTTTGAACACTGATAGAATTAACTATGACAGCTCAGACATCCCATGAGTTATTTGCAGCACTGCCACAGTATAAAGAGCATTTTATATCCTTCCTTCATATCACATTTCTAGCTCAACAGCACAGGTAAAAAAAAAAAAAAGAAAGAAAGAAACCATCTCTCTCTGTCTTTTTTGCATGACCTCATTTACATTTCATTAATATAATAAATATTATATGGAAACCTCTCACAATATATTTCCGATTACTCCATTTAGCAATCTATAAACTAGGATATTGGGAGGCCATTTCAGGTATAAGCAAAGCTAAGGTCATTTCATAAGTCAACTAACGCTGGTGAAAATCATGTTTGCTGTGAAATGATAGATCACTCGAATCTCTACATGATTACATCATCTGCCAGTTATATTTTTGCACGAATAAAAGGGTTCAATAATTCAAAGGAGTATTATGATACTAATGAAAAAGATATCACCAAGGATGTAACAGGATGCTTTTAATCAAGTTTCTGCTTATGGTAACCCATGTTCACTTTATTACATGCCATTTAAAAACAGTTGCATTATTTTTTTCCCCAAAGGCTGCACTTTGCTCCAGAAATATAGCCGATAACCTTTCTGAAGTTACTTCTGCCATTATGTTGGCGAAATATATTTACTCCAAGCTGCAGAAAACTTAAATGGGTTTTGGCTCTTACAAAAACAAGGCAACGCAATGTCAGAATATTTTCACAGGTGCAGGGAACTGTTCTGATGTGAAGGCCATATATGAGCACGCTCACACACACACACACACCTCCCCCTACACAACTTGCAGATGGCACCCACATATTGAAATGTTTTGCTACCCTAAAACATGAATTCCTAAGAACAAGTTAACACAGCTCAAAGCAGAGCTAACTCTTTGGGACCAGATCCTCGGCTGATGTTAATCACTGAATCTCCACACTCTGGATCTGGTCCATTTTCAGTTATTTGTAGTGAACTTACATTGTTTTTTCTAGCACTTTCACTTAGTTGGGTCTCCTGCCACTGCCAGATTTCCTCACACTACCCCCACTTTTGAGGAGTTTGCAGAGGTTTTGACAGTTATCTTAATAGGAACATATGCTGCAAGTGGTTAGGGCAGCTGAGCAAGCAGAAGGTATCTAGAATTTTACATCAGTGGTAATTTGCTCATTGGCCCACAAACCAAAATTCAACCCATATATAGATGGCAGCCAGAGTGAAGTACAGGAGACCCATGGCAAAGACCTGACAGAGCAGCAGCCACAGAGAAATCATTAACATTTCACTTTGGTAGGGTGATGAAACTATATGGGTGTGAAGAGATACTAGAATTAACCAAGGGCAACAGCATTGGCAGCGATGTGATAATTTTGTAAGTCATTGCTTTCTGAATGGCCCTTTAAAAATGTCTGCTTTACTGAGAGATGTGCTCAGCTCGGTGAAATTGCCAAAACGTACTAATTTTAAAATGAAAGCCGCTTCCTTTTTGGATGGTGTTCAAATGACTTTGAAGTGAAAAACACAGTAAAGAAAAAATGGCATGGCACTCCTAAGAGGTACCTGCTGTCAACTGAAACACCTGTGCCACCCTGATAACCCTTCCAAGAAGGGAGAACAGTTACTGTACATCTCTGTTTACTGCTTTAGCCTGACAGACTAACTGAGGAGGTCTTTAGTGGGCATATTGTTATTGTAAAAGTCAGCCTGGCAGCTTTATCAGTAACACTGCATATCTGACTCCCTTCCTTCTATCAGCTTGTTCCCTTAGCAGGAGCAGGAGCACCAGGTGAAGTATTCTACTAGGAACCAGATTGTTGTCTGCACAACCGTTTTTAATAGTGTTGGAAGAGTTTAACTATGGGGGAAGGACTTGGTACATGCAGGGTCTATAACCTTAGAGGGGAAAGAGATATTGGGTATCACAAGGCAGGGTATAGCACCATGGCACCAGAGCCAAGATAATTTCTTGTCTTACGTATGTGAACTGGTTTAGTTGGGAGTCAATTTAGGCCATTAAAAATTATGGTTTGTAGTCTATTAAAGAACTTTTTTAAAATCACATTTGCTATGGATATATGTTTTTAGCTTTCATTGTTAGCTGGACTACTTAAAAACTGTATGCATTAAAGGACCATATTTGAGGTGAAAACAGGTTAAATTTAGTGCCAAAAAGAACACGGTAGAGCAATTTCCTCTGTCTGAACAGTAGATAATGTAGAGGCAATCAATTCTAACTCCATAGAGACCTCAAGAATCTCACTTCAGGATAACTGTGGCTGGAATAAGAAGCATCCCATTGCACATCAGACCAGCAGCTGCCAAACCAACCTGTTGGAGAATGAACTAATTTTTTTTCAAATATCACACATTTCTTGTTGTTCTCTGTTCTTCCCTCTGTCCAGAAGAGCAGACTATTTTCTAAAGTTTCTCATTAAGATTTTCTCATCCGAAATATATATAGGGTTTGTCTACATGGTGTGGTGAGCTGGTGCATTGCCTGGTCACACCTTGGCTTGCCTCACACTAACTCTCCGTGTAGATACATCCTTAGTTAGTATCTTATTTTTACTTTCACTGAGGCTTTAGTAATGTAAGGGGCCCATAAAACAAGAATAAATGTAATTTACTCCCAATTTAAGGTCCCGTTTCACTGCCAGAGTGGTGTAAAATATCCTTATGATAACTGAGAGCCTGTTCCTTAGGAAGGAAGAATGGTCTTGTGGTTAAGACACTAGAATGAAACTGAGGAGATCTGGGTTTAGTTTCCAGTTCTGAGACAGACTCACAGCGTGACCCTGAGCAAGTCACTTAGCCTCTCTGTGCCTGGGTTCCCTAGGGTAAAATGTCAGTTGACTATTTAGATTATCAGCTCTTTGGAGCAGGGCTGTCTCTCATTGTGCCCAAGAGCGGCGCCCGGACCATGTTCCCGTCCCCTGGAGCATGTAGCCCAGGGCATGTGAAGGGTCCAGGGCTTCCCACAGTGGCTTGGGCTCCCTGTGGGGCTGTTACTACTGACCAGTTATGGCTTCTCGCCTGGCCAGGGGCTGGGCCTCAGGGGGAAGAAGAGGAGGAGGGGGCAGGGCCACAGGGCCACCCAGAGGATTCAGGGGGCCTGGGGTCATCGATGGCAGGGGGCCCCCGCCGCCGAATTGCCGCCGAAGACCTGGCACTTCGGCGGTGGGTCCCAGGCGGAAGGACCCCACCCCGCGGGTCTTCAGGGCGGAAGACGCTCCAGGGGTCCGGGCCCCGCGAGAGTTTTCCGGGCCCCCTGGAGTGAGTGAAGGACCCCGCTCCAGGGGTCCAGGGCCTGGGGCAAATTGCCACACTTGCCCGCGCCCCCCCCCCCCCCCGGCAGCCCTGTAGGGCCATGGAGGGGGCGGGGCTCCTGCATGTGTCCCGTTTTTGCATTTTGAAAAGGTAGTCACCCTAGTTGGAACCTGCACATGGTCTCCATGCTTCAGTCACCCAGGTTTCTCTTAGGTCAGGTGTTTGTAGGCCTCCTTCTCCATCTCCCTTGGCCAGGAAGGCCGTGCTTGGTTCCTGGTGGCTGCCTCAGACAGCAGGCTAGGGCAGGGCTGCCCAGAGGGGGGTTCAACTGGGGCAATTTGCCCCAGGCCCCAGGCCCCGCAGGGGCCCCCACGAGAATATAGTATTCTAAAGTATTGCGATTTTTTTTATGGAAGAGGCCCCCGAAATTGCTTTGCCTCAGGCCCCCTGAATCCTCTGGGCGGCCCTGGGCTAGGAATCCTTCCCTCAAGTAGGGAGGCCGCTAGCTCCTGCCTCTTCACCAGTCAGCCCCAAACTGAGCCAGGCTCCTCCTTTTTTCTCCCCTCCAGGCCTCGCATTGGCGGCAGGTATAATGCAGTGGGGTTAGCTGGGCCCAAAAGCTAAGCTTAACCCCTTCTGTGCTGGTGGGTGGTTTCTGTGCATCACCACAATGCTACATTACAAATAAATAATCATCATTCAGGTGTCAAGTGTTCCTTTAAACAGCTTGATTTTCTGTTCCTAAAGTTTTAGGCTGACCTACATAGGTGTCCAGAGAAATGTGCAGTGTATTCTTGAGACATTCATAGTCTGCACCAGATTTTCAAGATTACACATACTGTCCCAGGGTAGTTTGCAAATGCATGCACTGCTAACTACAGATTACAGTGCATTCTCATTTCATTAGTGAGGTGATGCTCTTTAGATGCACAGAGGAGACTAAGTTAGTGCACATGACAGTGATCATTTCAGCTAATTAATTTTAGCTGAGCTGCTCAAACTGACAGTTGTTAGGTTTGTATATCTGTGGGCTGGGAGATACTCTCTCAGTGCAGGTCCCTTTACTCTGTATTGTCTTCCTTCACTTGCCTGACAGGCTGTATCCAGACTAGCCCATTTTTCTGAACAATTCCCCACCACTGCTAGCACTAGTGCAATTCCATTGAGGTGCACAAGGCACCAGTTGGCCTTTGGTGTTTAACAATCATGTCATCCAAGCCTCATCAGGGCACATGTGGGTGATAGGGTGCTAAATTGGCTGTGTTTGCAGATGTCTCATCTACACTAGTCAACCCAGCACTGCCACCCTGATGCAGCTGAACCTATGATAGAAAGAGTGATAAGTTATTTTAGGTGTAGACCAAGCCACATGGGCAGAGTTTGCTTCACAAGTTTATACATTATTATACTCGTGCTTTACCTACATATGGAAAATGGTTCAAGGGGCAAGGTCTCAGGTGAATGTGAGGCTTGGCAGAGGTGGGAAGGGTAGCTCTTGATGACATGTTGCTTGAGATTTTATTGTTTCATGTGTCTCACTTAGGATGACCAGACAGCAATCGGGACAGGGGGTGGGGGGTAATAGGTGCCTATATAAGAAAAAGCCCCAAAAATCGGGACTGTCCCTATAAAATCAGGACATCTGGTCACTCTAGTTCCACGTTTGTTTGGGGGTTTTTTTGGTATGTGTGGCTAGAGATAGTGGCACACTATAAACCAGGGGTCGGCAACGTTTGGCACGCGGCTCTCCAGGGTAAGCACGAGTGGGGGCCGCGATCGGCCAAACCTGCCGCGTCAGCAGGTAAATAAACTGGCCCCGCCCGCCAGGGTAAGCACCCTGGCGAGCCGCGTGCCAAATGTTGCCGACCCCTGCTGTAAACCAAAGTAAATAACTTTTTTAAAAAAGCCATTAGTAGAGTTGAATGAGGATTTCAGGTTTGCATGAATGGTTTATGGTGAATTATATTGTAGGAAATAAGTTAGTCGCCAGAAACAATTGCTCATTTTTAAATTCCAACATTACAAAACTCTGTTCAACCCAATTACTTTGCATTGGGCCTGGAAGCTAAAAGTGTTACTCCTTAGAAGCCCTTGAGGCAAGTACATGAACTGCTGGCAGGGTACTTTAGCTGTAACCAGTACTTGTCACTTACATCATTTGTGCTCTAAGGCTTCCTTATGGCCACCCATATGCTTTAGAGAATCTCCTGCTTTTCCCAGGATCTTTCTGTACACTACTGGAGAGCCTCTCTCTTCCTTCCCTGCTCCATATGCACCCTCCTACCAACCGACATAACTCCCAGAACATTTTTGGTTCATTTGGTTTTTGTTTAAGCTGGTATGTCTAAAAAAATGTTTGGAGCTAAAAAGTGAGAATGGGCACAAAAAAACGCTGATTGCAGAGATGGCTCTCCGAAAAATGAGAGGTCTATGAAAAAAATCATTTATGAACTTGGTACTGTGTATGTAGGAAAGCCCAAGTTCAGCAAGGTAATTAAGTTTCAAGCACTGGCTTGAAATCCATGGGACCACTGACATGCTTAAAATGAGGCACGTGCTTAGATACCTTGCTGTATGACTTAAGTCATTTTATTTAAATTGCTTTGTGTTGTTTAAGTAAAGAGTGTGGTGTTCTTCCAAACTGTTTATAGAAGCCGAAGAAAATGATCTGTTCAATCATTCATGGATACATAATGGAGACTATGTAAAGCGGAATTTAGTCTAGTCAATAACAACTTTTAGGTCCTTTGGCATACCACACCCTCCTCAATAAAATGGGCTGTAGCACTCTATAAAGACAAAGCAGAAAAAATATACCGTGCTAATATCAGAAGTTCAAGCCTATTAGTATTAACGTATCTGAATATGTTCAAAGACCTACAGTACAAACCAGTAGCTGATGCAATCTTAAATGTCATCCTCATTGATGAACGGCCACCAAATAAACTTCCCAAAAATGACGTTAAGCATCCAACACTTTGGACCCGTTATGTTCCATTATTCTCAGAAATGTCACTTGATGCACAGAATGAAAGGCTGATTTTTAAATTGGCAGTCTGCATTTGCATGCCTTATTTGTGCACAGAATTACAGTGATTGCATGCATAATTTGGGTAATTGTGCATGCACAACTGGCCAGCTGCATGCACAATTGCCTGATTTGCGCATGTAGCCTTAATTGCCACTTGAATCATGACATTTTACAATTATGTGCATGCAAATAGGAGCAGAAAAAGGGCTTGTTCTGTAAAGAAGGCATCTGTCACTGGTCTGCAGTCCCTCCTAGTTAATCAGAATACTTGAGGCCATTTCTGCTGGCACCTGTAACACTAGTTGTATCCTCAGTTTGATATACTGTACTACACTGAGGGATGTTCTCCTGAACTTTCATAAATAAGGTAAAGGCAATAGTGGGAAACTATAAATCAATGGAATATGAGTATCTATTTATAATTTAGGAGCAAATCACTTCCCGCTGCTTCACTCTGAAAAGCTTTGCTGTATTCTTTGCAGTCATTCTGCATGTTGAACCTCCACTGATGGCAATAACAACACATAATAGTTTGTACTTCTAGACTGTTTTACCAGGGATCTCAAAGTCCAACAGAAATACTAAAAGCCACATGACAGCAAAATTATGCAAGGAGGATCTACAGCGCAAACAAGCAAAGAGCAATTAGGACCTAATTCACCAAAGCTACCCAGGTGGGAGGACCTCCATCTTTGTGCAGATGGAAATATACAGAACTAGATCCTCAGTTGCACCAGAGACACAAACAGAAAATCTCAGGAGCAGGATGCAAGGACAGCATACAGTTTACCTTTAAACTCGCTTGACCCTGGGCCAGCAGTGTGCACAGCCAGTGATCCAGCATAACTTAGAACATCCTTAGGGCTATTTATTAAATATATTGTGACAAAGCTCTGTCCTTGTCTCTGTCGGTCTTGCATTTACTGGCAGATTTCGCTAGCCTCAGAGGCTCACTGTGACCCTCCATGTAGCCCTTCTCTCTCTCTAAAGGAAAGAGTCACAGCTTACTGAGCCATTTTCATCATAAGCCAGTAAGGGAGGTGAGGAGAAGCAACCCTCCCTCGCACAGTCTCTGTTGTCTCCCAGTTTCAGTGATTAATCGGGGAGGGGGGAGCCCAGGCCAGCCCTCTACTCTGGACTCCAGCCCAGGGACCCTAATAGTAGCAGCTATGGTAGCTGACTTTTTGGAAATAGGATGTGGACAAATCCCTGGGCCACTTCCCCACAGCAGCCCCCACTCAATATCTCCTTCACCATTATCTTCGGGCCTCCTTCCTTGCACCTGATATGGATTTGTACTGCTTGGTTCCTCCAACAGCGTGGCTTCCTCCTACAGCTCCTGATACGCACACCTCACCAACTAACTGGGAGGCTTTTAACTAGTTCCAGCCAGCTCTTGATTGGCTTCAGGTGTCCCAATCAATCTAGCTATCTCCACTGCCTTCTAGAAGGATCTTAATTGGCCTCAGGTGTCTTGATTAACCAGGAGCAACTGCCATTTGGTTACCATGGTACCAGGGATTTGTTTAGCTGGGGCTAACATACCTCTTCCTCACTACTTTACCATAGCCATCTGGCCTTGCCCCGTCACAATATATATCAAGACTCACCTTGTTCAGGAAAATTAGCACTAGCAAAAGGATATACTCCATTTGGGACAGGAAATCAATTTTAAAAGGTCTTGTAAACATATGAATGGCAGCCAATGGCCCCAAGGGACTGAAACATAAGGCATAAGAGAGCCTTAGCCATGGCCCTGAAACTGGCAGCAAGAAGGGGGCAGTGACATTAAATCTGCCACATGAGCTCAAATCCTTTAAAAGATTCCCTAACACTGGGGTGATTCTTCCTCGGCCAGCTGCGATCTGCCTCATGCAGGTAGCGCAGTGCAAAGCAGCCACAATGCAGAGGAGAATCTGCAGCAAAATATCTACCCAACCCTGACAACCAACATCCTCCTCCTCATCGCCACGAGTCAAGACTCTTTTATTACAAGCGCTGTCATTTGGCACTTAACACTCCAAGAGCACAACATCTAAGATCATGTGTCCTTCTGTCCCACATGCTGCACAGCAAGAACAGGAGGTATGGCATTAATATTAATTTTAGTCAGACCTTGACTAAATCTGTCATTTATTTAGGAGAGAATACAGTAAACAAATATCGTTTCCAGCTTGGTACTCGAGGGAATTAGTTATGCAATGCCTGATAAGAAAAACAAGAGCATCATGCACCTACGCTAGAGTGCCCTTCACTGCTCTTGTCTCCCCCTCCTCTGAGTACATCTAAGCTGAACTGAGAGCAAGCCCAACAGGCAGTGTTTTAAATGTGAAACTGAGTTTTCAAATGTATTCATTATACAAATATTGCTATACTCCGCTTTATTTGGAATGGCTGCTGTTTGAAATTGCTGGTTACTACATTGTCATTTCCTCCACGGTTCTTGTAGTTATCTGTATTTTATCAATAAGCCCACACAGGCCTGTTTCCCTTGTACAGAAACAGATCTGGGCAGCAATGCTCAGAGGCTCAAACATGTTGCTTTTCACAGCTGAACATTAATTTCTAAGAAGAGCAAAGCAGCACGTTAGTTTTGCATGTTATCAAAGAATCATAGAAGATTAGGGTTGGAAGAGCCGTCAGGAGGTCATCTAGTCCAACCCCTGCTCAAAGCAGAACCAACCCCAACTAAATCATCCCAGCCAGGGCTTTGTCAAGCCAGGCCTTAAAAACCTCTAAGGATGGAGATTCCACCACCTCCCTACGGCCATTCTGTTTGCCAAAAAAAGGAAATCTGAGTGCTTACAATGGAACCCACTGAGGGCAAACGTGGAGAAATGAAACTCCATCAATATAGAGGGATCTGCAACCCACATTCTCATGGCTGAACAAGACTCCCAATTGCATTCTGGGAAGACAATTCTGCATACCAGATCAAGGGGAGGATTCTCTACCCACTTTTGCACATTGCATCTGTGTTCCTCTCCAGCACCACATAGCCCACTATGCAAGGAAGGATTTAAATTATGGCCAGGGGATCGCGCTGATACTAATTACCTCCTTGGCAATGCAGCCTGGAATAGCATTTGTTGGGCTCCCTTCACTAATCCACACCTTGTCGGTGGGTTGGGAGCTGGGCTACAAGCCCATTGTAGATCCTTGCACAAGGGCTGTTTATTCAGGTTTTGTTTTAGGGAGTGAAGGCAAATCTCACACTCCTTGGGAAGCAGAATCAAAGTCCTGAATTATTTCCACATGTTTCAATTTGCATCCCTTGTTGTTGTGAGCCTCCCACTTACAGCGAAGCTCCTTCTGTGAAAATAAATGACTTCCTACTAAGCAGGTTGTAGTTGATTTGTAGAAGCATATTTTAAATGACAATACACTGGGGAAATATTGCAGGAAATATATCTGTCCCCTTCTGAGGTCAGTTCCTACCAGAACACCTGTTTATGAGTCATAAATTATTAACAATGTCTGAAGTGATGTGCAGATTACGTTTTGATTTTAATTTTCATGTCTGTCTAGGTACTTAAATCACTGCAATAACTGGGCACCTTGCACAATTAATGAAATGTGGTTGGGAAGTTTTATCCTTGTGGTATTCAGTGAGCTTCGCAGCACCCCACCCAGATTCTGTTTGGAAAGCTCAATCCTTAAAGGCACAGACCCCAATACCACAATCCTCATTTTAAAAATAGGTATCAGAGATACAGATAGAGTGACCAGACAGCAAGTGTGAAAAAATCAGGACAGGGGGTGGGTAATAGGAGCCTATATAAGAAAAAGATCCAAAAATCGGGACTGTCTCTATAAAATCAGGACATCTGGTCACCCTTGCATCCGAAGAAGTGAGGTTTTAACTCACGAAAGCTTATGCCCAAATAAATCTGTTAGTCTTTAAGGTGCCACCAGACTCCTTGTTGTTTTGGTCACCCTAGGTACAGAGAAACTAAGTGATTTGCCTGAGATCACACAGGAAGTTGGTGGCTCTGCTAGGATTTGAACGCAGATCTGAGCATCAGTCCAGCATTCTATACACAAAGCCACCTTTGAATACAGACCTGTAATATGAAAAACAAAAGCACTGTACTCAGACTCCTGCAATATTCACAGAGCTGAAGTTTTCCTTTCCATTCTGCTGAATCTCTTCTCATTTCAGTTATATCATCACTCCAATCACCTGCCTGTCATAAGCCGAAATAGCTATATATAAATCGTATCAGGAAATCTGCAGTCCTTTTTGCATACTCCTTTTCTGAATGACTCCATAAGTAAAAGAGGCATACGACTGGCTCGAATTGAATGAGATATTTAGAAAGGGAAGGTCTGACAGACCAAGGTTCCAATTGCTTCTTCATACATAATAATAATAATGCAAACTGCAACTCTTCAGTTTGACACAGGACAAAAAAAAAAGGAGGATAGGAAGGAAGAAACTTGCATTTTTACATCAATGAAATAGTCATTCTCTTGGGGGGAAAAGTAAGTTGTTTTTCTTATCTTCTACTATACCCACCCCAAAGGCAGCTGATGCAGTATTATCAGATTTAAGGAAATATGGAGGTTTTATTTATACAGTATATGGATGAGAGATTAACAGCTTTAGAGCTAGAGAACAGCGTAGTTTCCATTTGAGCTCACTCTGTTTATTTTTAGTTTCTTATGTGTTACACTCAGCTAGGAAAGGTCAATCACTAAAACACTTCATTTTGGATAGTTTTCTTCCAAAAATGGATGTTCAGACAAAAAGTCAGTGTGTGGTTCATGAAAACTGGGGGGGAGGGGGGGAATGGCCTTTCAGTTTCTGACAGTCAATATTTTCCACAAGGAAAAAGCCAAACCAACCAAACACCGTCAAACCAGCTCTACAAACTAAGTGGCGAAGGCCCAATTTGCTTCAGACAATTCTTGGGACTGCGTCATCCAAGCTGAGCCTGGTCTATCTCTTGTATTCCTTATGTTTTGTGTAAACACATTGTAATTGTAGGCTTTTCTCTGGTGAGTCATAGCATGCAAATGTATTTCCTTGCTGTTATTGTTAATAATCTGAATAAAGACCTTGCTTGTTTGTTGAATAAATCTGGGGCAGGGTGGTAGGAACAGCATATCAGTAAAGACATTAGGTTGGGTTTTCAATCCCGAAAATGTCTGCCGAGGTTCTCTAACCTGTATTTGTGTGTGACAAAAATGTGTAGCTCTATGGGCAGTCCTAGAAAATCTGTGTGTGATAACCTCTTGTAGCATAGGTAAGAAGGCTGATTCTTCCATCCACATTCAAACTTTCAAAGAGAAAATCTAGGCTGGTATAAGATGTGCCATCCTGTGAAATTTAAGGTGGATTAGTTTAGTTTTGAAGAAGTTTTTGGAAAATGGTGAAAAAAAATAGTCTTAGAACAGAAGTCTCTTCCATGTTTTCATATGTTTGAAAATCAACTTCTTCTGGCATGAGGAAAATGCAGAACTTCCATTGATCAGACATCCTTTGGATCTCTAGAAACTACATGCATCCGACGAAGTGGGTATTCACCCACGAAAGCTCATGCTCCAATACGTCTGTTAGTCTACAAGGTGCCACAGGACTCTTTGCTGCTTTTACAGATCCAGACTAACACGATTACCCCCTCTGATACAGCACCACTGTTAAACTCTGTCTTTAAGGGTATGTCTACACTGCAATTAAAAACTGTCCCATGCCAGATTATTCAGGTTCATGGGGCTTGAGCTAAGGGGCTGTATGATTGTGCTGTAGACATTTGGATTTGGGCTGCCGCCCAGGCTATAGGACCCTCTGAGGTGGAGGTCGGGAGCTCAGGCTGCAGCCCAAGCCTGAATGTCTACACTGCAATTAAACAGCTCCTTAGCCCAAGTCCTGCACGCTTGAGTCAACTGGCACGGGCCAGCCAGGGGTTTTTAATTGCAGTGTAGCGTACCTTAAGAGTTTTAGTGCCAGCTAAATGCTTTCAAATTGGGGTTTTTCTATTCAGAAACAGCAGAATGCTGGACAATTAGGCTAATCACAAGTATATAATCTCTGATGCCCCAGCATAATTTCCTACTTGAAATGGAGGGTAAATGCGAATGAGATCTCAGATATCCTCAGTGGTACTGAATGCATTTGTCAATAGTAATGTTAAGGACCCTAGACCTTCCCTTCCTAATTGCTAAGGTATCATTTAAATGCATTTGTAGCCACTCCAAACAAACATATTGATTTCATGAGAACACTTTATATTTAAGAGCGGGCCATATGGCACCGTCACCTGCTCTGTTCAAGTGGCTCGTGGACAAAGATTGGAGCTTTCTGCTTCCCTCAGTCACTCATAATGAAAACACACTATATTCACACAGGGAAATGCTTTAATGTATTTAATGGCAGAAATTAGGTTTCTCCAGTATCCTCCACATCTTTTTCTTCTTGAAGCAACCATCAGTGAATGGACCTAGGCACCCTGAGAGGACTCCCTCATCATGTTGATTGTATTGTCCATTGCTCTTTGTACCACACATCTAGTGTGAAAAATGGCCTGCACTAGCCATCTGAGCACCAAAAGAGCATGGGAAGTTACTTTGCAGGAGAGACAATTCCTCTTGGAGGTTGCAACTATACGCTTCTACTGATTTGGGGATGTATCTGAATGGCAAAATTCAACCCGTCATAGAATCATAGAATATCAGGGTTGGAAGGGACCTCAGGAGGTCATCTAGTCCAACCCCCTGCTCAAAGCAGGACCAGTCTCTCATTAATGAAAACCAAAAAGTAGGAATCAAGATGACTCATCCCATCTTTGAATCTCCATGTCATCTCTTTCCTTTGTTTTCCAACTGTCATTTATTCCAAATTTCCTCCGTATAGTTCTGACTTTCCCATTTCTGTAACACAGAGGAAGGTCATTAGTGTAGGAGTTTTTTAATTCTTTGTCACAAACTGCCATTGTGTCACTGAAACGGAGCAAACTTACTGGCCAGCCATGTCCCCTCATGGCTGGGCATAGTGGGGCACTCAGTTTCCTCCTAGACAACAGTTTGGGGCAGTGACAGTTGGTCTCTTCTCATAGCTCTAACTCTCTAGTCAGGTGATTCATCATCTCAGTCCTTCCAGAGAAGTACAGAATCCTACAGGCTAAAAGGTCCCATGACCTTGTATAAGCTTGTGAGCCCCAGCCTTTGTAGTCCCTCAGAGAGGGTTTCTATCCTGTTTTCCTGGGGATGGTAGGGGAATACAGGCCCAACCTCTCCTCTGGATTCCAGCCCAGGAACCATGTGTTTAAGCAAAACAAAAAGTCAGTTGATACAAAGCGGATACCTGCGGATTTGCAAGACTCTACTTATGCTTTTAGTGCTGGAAATCCTGGTGCTAGTTGCCACTGATAGACCATGGAGGTGTTTCTTACGGAAGTATTTTCATTCCTCAGAAGACCACCCAGGCCTGCTGCCCTACTGTCAATTTGTAGGAAAGAAACATCCTGCAAACCAAGCAGTGCCAATGTCGCCAGTGTTTCTCAGGATTCAGGAGTGTTTTCCCGTGAAACCCACCCCTATTGTATGTGGTGCTCTCGTATTATTTCTAGTCCCTAGGGTCCATATTCTGTTTTTACATCTGTGTCATTCCACTGCCTTCAATAGGAGTACACAGGTGTGACTGCACATATAAATAGGAAATGTGCCAACAATAATCAAAAGCAATCAGCAAAAAATACCTTGTTCTGAGCTTATACAGATGACAAAAATCAATAACAGAGGTCGCCAAGTTCTTCAAAGCCAGTTTGTTGAAAACATTATTTTTGCTTATTGGAAGCTACCCATGTAATGAGTCAGACCTTTAAAGTTGTGTACAAGAAAATGATTGAGGCATCCAATATGTGAAGCTTTTTACTGAATACAAAAATGCCACATGCACATAGACCAATGTGTGGGTAATGGAGAGTAGGGTGGAGGGCTTATTAAAAGGAGAAGAAACATCCATAGAAGGGGACGAAGAGGCATAGAACTTTGCTGGCAAGGTGGGATTGGTGTCAGGATAACGGTGGATCGATCATTTTAGGGTTGTATGGCGACAGAAGAATAAGTGAAACAGGAAGTAATCAAATACTGGTGGATAGGAAGGGCAGCCTTCCTCTTCCCCCACACCCCGCAAAATTAGAGCAAAACAAAGGGCTAAATTCAGATCTGCTGTAAAGGCATGCAACTCCATTTATTTCATTGGTCCTACATGTTTCTCTCCTTTAGTTCAACATAGAGTGACATGTACTCATCAACCCAGATGCACTGTGGGATTAAAAAACCTACACACACCCCTGTTGACATGTGTCAATCAAGGTTAATGTCGGTTTGATGAGTGCCACCTTTCTTCTGCTATCTCATACAATTTTGTACAAAAGGAAGTTTTGCTACCCTGTAGTAAGTCCTCATTTTAAAGTATAAAATATACATGTATATCTTTGAATTATATATGAAATGAAAAGAGTTTAATAACTGTTCCTTCCAATTTCTATTTTAGAAAGCCAATGTGAACTGTAGGTATATATGGGTTTCTTATCATTATCCCTTTATGCCACTTACGCACCTTGGGTTTCAGTGTTAAAATTTACTGTGCTGCTAGAAATCTGACATGCATAGAAATATAAATCTAATTTAAATAATATGCATTTTTACCATCATGATTTTAAATTTGATAACCGTTTGCTAAAGAGAAGGATTTATTCAAGATAAGAATATGAGTTGCTACTGATTATTTTGTATCATTATTGTCCACTGAACTTGCAATTATTAGCTTTATGCATTGGGAAAAAAGACTCTACATGTAACTGTCTCTTACAATTTATTACAATATGTCCTGAAATTAAGTCAATCAATTTATTTTTAATGGACTCCTACAAGAATTTTTAAGTACATTCCTCAGACTTATTGTAGTTCACTAACACTTTCTTTCAGCGCATGATGGATAGTTTCCATTTTAAAATATGGCATTTGTTGTAATCTAGTTTAAATTACTTTTCTTCCTGGAACATGTGTTATTCAGAGTTACCATTATGTGGTAGGAAATTGTACATTATGTTGCGGCTTTATCTCCTTTTATAGCTCACATTACAGTTACATCCATTCAGGTACAATTACATTGGGGAAAATAGGATTTAGCATTTATATTAAGAATAATCCTATTTAGTAAATTTATGTTAGCTTTTGGTTAATTACCAAAGTGGAGTGAGAACAACCCAAAACAGCCAGAGGATATGAACTTCATAATTAAGTAAGTAAAGCATATTTTCCCCAGGATAAGTACGCATAGTAAAACCGATTTATGGCAAAATATTTATAGACAAAGTTATATTAATTCTAGTTTATTATATAAATGTACTGTAATGTGAGAGCATCTTGCTTAAGAAAACTTTCTCCAGAAAAATAAAGGCTCAATTTTTCATATAACAACTTTATACATAAATTCACTTTTCACAAAATATTTATTTCTGTTATTTCCTCATCCCAGATGTAGTACATCTTTTAGCAGTAATTTCACTGGGCAAGCTGACACCCTCATAGTATATGTGCGTAACACCATAATTTGTGGTATATAACTATAAAATGTGCCGAGCTTCTCAGATTGTTAGAAGTTGTCATGTTGTTATATAGGAACTAGATCGTGGTGGTGAATATTCATTCTGAATTAAACCATTAGCTTCTTCTACATGCAATATAAATCCAGGAGAGGTTTTTTTTTCAGGCTTGACATCTAAGTTAATATAATATTAAATCTGTTGATATGAACACTAAAATATATGCTGTACATTAGAATATCAATTTTGCTCCTGTTGCTGGTAAGGGGTTGAAATGTGTATATATATTACACACACACACAGACACACACACACACAGAGTGTGTGTTGGACAAGTACAAAGACATTTTAATCAGGATATAATAAGTATTCTTATTCTGTTCATTAAGATAAAGAAATGTTTGGCAGGAAAATGTTTCATTAGGTTGTAATTTGCTTTGATATGCAAATTATGATGTAATTAGTTTTGAATTTCTGAAGAGGTAGAATCTATGTGCTAGACATATTTTCATGTGTGTTAAACAATGAAAGTTCAAGTATCATTTTTCTTTAAAAAAATAGAAAATTCATACTCGCTTTGTGTAAACACAGGTAAACATGGGAGTTTTTTGCACATTTACCTCACATCAGAGAAGATAGTTTTTGTCAATTTACTTATGAAACAAAAAAAAGTTACCTGGCAGGGCTGCATTTGAAATGATATTTTTTTCCTGTTTAATTCAATTCTCTTATGCGAGAAACTGTGGGACAGATTCACAACTACTGTAAATCAACATAGCTACAGTGACTTCGATGCAACTATACCAATTTAGAGTAGTTGAGGATCTCACCCAGCATAATGTAAATAGAGTTTGGGAATAAAGAGAGTAGCATATTAAAAATTTAATGATAAAATTAATCTTAGGTACTTAGCAACTTGTAACTCCTTTAGTTACTTTTATGTTTGCAGAGTTCAAGGTATTTTCTATGGTAAAATATAAGAAAGTACAAGGAAATACTGCAGATACCAAAATAACTATTTATCTTAAATAAAATTAGCACATTTTTCTATAACCCCACAGCAGATGAGTACGGACTAATATGTCCGAACTATGATAAATATCAGAGATAGCTCACAATAGAACAGATCCTTCAGGCTATTGGATACTCTAAATTGTCATCCTCAGCTCTCACTAAGGTGCTCAGCATATGGCAGGATTAGATCCTAAAGCACAAAGGACCGAATGCAATAATAATGATATCACCTGGTAGTCATGGTAGCAAGCAAGAACACGTGTAGTGCAGGCATAAACAATGCCCTTAATCAGATTAGAGGTTCAGTAAACTGTGCTGCTTGTTAAATTTGACCTTTGGCACTCCAGTTAGTATGAAGAACCATGGTGAAATCCATGGAAACATTTCATGTTATAAATGTGTGTCAGGAGTGGAATTCATGTGGGAAACAGCCGAGAGGCAAACATTCTGGACACCTGCTATTTACTCTTTTAATGCTGCAGGTTTTAAATGCAGTAACTCAACTATATTACAGCCACTTACTTATCTGTTTCAAAGGATTAACCCTTTGTGAACATTTTATAAACCCTTTTCGAAATATTCATTTGTCTGGAAGTCTAGAAATTACCAGATGGCAAAGGGCTAAAAATTTGTGTTTAAGTGCAATTATACTTTATTTGTAATTGTACTAATCCATTTGGAATAGCAGTTAGGCAGTTGTCATCACCAATGGCTATTTTGTTAGAGAATTAACTGCCTAAATCTATTTTCTTGGGAGAGTTTCTAAATAGACAGGTCATTAATTATTTGAGCAATTATCTGGGGAATTATTTCTAAATTAATGTAACTCCTGTGTTTTTATTGTAATACGCCTAGCCATTGTCAGGGTTCATCTTTTGGTGGGACAGACAACATGATTAGCAAAGTAAAGGCCTAATGTAGGAAAGAACGTGTCTCACGTTAAGCACATAAGTAGTCTCACTGAAGTCAATGGGGACTACTTATGTGTCCAAACGTGTGCTTAAGGTCTTTGCAGGACTGAGGTCCACATCTGTTAATTTCAAAAATCACTGTTGGAGTCAAAGCTGTATTTAAAATGCATTATAACAGCATGCTGGACATGGGGCCTGGATTTACATATTTTACTCCAATGGAAGCACTCAGCATTCCAGTTGCCTGTGCTGGTTGATTAGAAAGTGACGGCTGATTGCACAGTTATCCACAGGTAACAGCAGCAGTCACGCAATTAGCCACATCATCACCATTGCTTCCAGTTGGCAGATAGTTAAGCGACCTTGTCGTGTTGGTTCTATTTCATGGTAACGATGCACCAAATCACCCTGAATGCCTAGAGATTTGGTGTGGCTGAAAAGAGCCCAATCTAGCCAGCAAATATTGAAGAGGGGGGGAAAGCCTGTGGATAGAATCTTCGCCACCCCTTCAGCACTCTGTAAAAAGAACTATTGGCTAGGGCTCTGTATGTTTCTGGGAGGATCTGTAAGGCAAAGAATGGTGTGGGGTAAACCACAGTGGTACTCATTGAACATTAATTTTTCCCGGGAACTAAGGACCGTCACAAACCTCTCTACCGTCTCACTACAAGTGCAAGTCCCCTTCTTTGCCCGTCCTCCTCTAACATAAATACATAGCAACGGGTATATTTATATTCTATTTAAAGAAAGACACACTACCAAAGCAAGACACTCCACTAAACATGTTTCAGAGTAGCAGCTGTGTTAGTCTGTATCCACAAAAAGAACAGGAGTACTTGTGGCAACGTAGAGACTAACAAATTTATTTGAGCATAAGCTTTCATGGGCTACAGCCCACTTCATCGGATGCATAGAATGGAACATATAGTAAGGAGATATATATATACACATACAGAGAACATGAAAAGGTGGGTTGTTGCCCTACCAACTCTAACAGGCTAATTAATTAAGAGAAAAAAACATGTTTCTCCCTCTGGGGAGAGGATGAGAGAAGAAACAACACATGACGGTTGTGTCGTCACTTTGCTGCATGCACTACTGAAAGGTGCTCAGATTCCACAGTGATGAGTGCGGTATAAAGACCTATGTAGAATTGCATAGGACAGGATTAGGACTCTATCTAATGAGCCTGATTCGCACAAGAGCGGAACCCCTGATTTCCTGAATTCCAGTCTAATCAATCACCCACAAGAGCATTGTTCCACCCTTTAGCCTCCAAAGCTTCAACATTAACTGCAATCTCTTCCTCCTCATTTACTTTTTTGGCACATTAAAACCTGTTCATTTAGGGTGGGACATTCCAAAGCATTTAGAATTGGTCTAACAACCACTAAAGCAAATCGAGTTTTTCCAGTGATTTCAATGGGAACACCGTTAGGCCAATGCTGAGCACTTTTGACAATCTCACCCCTCAAGGTACTAATTTTAGCAGAAGTTTATCATGAAGTACTCTATTAAAATAGTCATTATCTGGTCTCTAGTTTTATACTTAAGGTTTCACAATGCTTAGATGACAGTCTAGCTTAAAGATTATTTAATTAGAGCAACGATCTGTATAACTATGTGATGGATTCTTATTTCCATGGCTAAAATATAGCATTACTGACAGTCATGGCAGAGCTATTTACAACCTCAGCAGCTGAGTTTTAGCTGTAGTGCACCTGTCAAGCCCATGAACTGGATATTTTGTGCTTTCATATGCAGAATCTTTTCAATACATACTTTCAAAAGAGAATGTCAAAGATATTTAATTGACTATGACATCTCTTTCCTTTTAGGAGGTTTCTGTAACTGAAGCAGAGCTGTGGAAATCTACAGTCAAGTGCTTGAAGTATAACTCAAACAAACACGATTAGTGATATGAAATGCGCAATTTATGTTACAAATGTGATCCACTGAGCCAGCAGAGAAACATTAATTGCTGCTATAATACAGGGGGCGGAGGGGGAGAGATAATATTAGCTTTTAATTTGGGCATGGATAATTTTCTTCTTATTTTTGTTATAGAACATGGAGTATAATACTTGCTAGAATAGAAAGAATGATTTAAACCAGTTTTTTTATACATTTGTTTTTTGTTTTTTTTATCTAGTCTAGTTTCTCACTTTCACTAGATGTTAATCTCTGAATGTTGTTTGTTTGATTGATAGTGAATAACGAGAGAGTAAAACCAAAACACAAACAACACATCTCAACAGGAGAGGGAGGAACATATTCAATAGCATACTCTAATCCACTTTTAATTTAGGTTACCAAAATAATTTGCAGCACAACATGATTCTGAAGGAAAACATGGGAATAGATCCAAAAATGCTTCTGACAGCCTGAATCAGTCAACGTGGGATGTACCAAGGGTTGCGGCGGATTTTACATCACTTGAAGTAATGGACTGAATGTCCTAAAGAATATTTTCTCAAGCCCAGCCACATGATATAGCCTTGATGCAGGAATTACAAAGAGAAATTCTGAGACCTGTGTTATTTCTTCATACGTTTCAAGGACAGAAAGAACCATTATGATCATTTAAGCTGACTTCCTATATACTGCAGGCCAGAGGATTTCATCCAGTAATGTAGGAGATCAGACTAGATCATAATGATCCCTGCTGGCCTTAAAACCAGTGATTAATTCAGCACCTGATCCTGCAAGTGCTTACTGGCAGGTGTGGTGGAGCAGTCCTGTTGAGTTCAAAAACTGTTTGCAAATTGCTTACACAATTGGGCCCTTAGTGCCCAATCCTGCAAGGTGCTGAGCATTTCCTAAGAGCTAGCGATCATGCTCAAATCAAGGGCTTTCAGCAACTCTCAAGCCTTGTGTGCATGGGAAACGCTATACACTAGGTGGTAATTTAAAATCACTATATCACACACACGCCCCATAAGAGTGCCTTTCTTAACTTAGTTCAGCGTTTCTCAAATACGGCCACCGGAGGGTTTCCCTGCAGCCACCACAGCTTCCTGAGCGGTGATGGTGGGGAGGGAGGCATCGACCCCTCCCCGCTCCCTCCCAGTTCCTCATGGATACACAGCCCTGCATGGCGCCTGGAGACAGGTGGCGCACCATACTGCCGGAGCACCGTGAGTTCTCTACCTGGAGGGAAGGGAGGCTATGAGGCTCGGGCCCTGGCTGTGCGGACCAGAGCTCCAGCCATGGGGCTCCAGGCGCCAACACCCGGCTCCTGCTGCAGGGTTTTGGGTGCTGAACCCCAGCCCTGGCCACGTGGCCCCGGCCTTCGGCCATGGGGATTCAGTTCAGGCTCCAACTCCTGGCCACGTGGCGCCAGGCTCCAATTCCCATCTCTGGCCATGTGGCACTGACCCCACACCTCAACCCTGTTGTCAGCCGCTGGCCCCGGGAACCAACCCCCAGCCCCAGGCACGAACCCCCAGTCGTGGCTGCTGACCCTGGGCACCGACCTGTAGTCCCAGCCACATGGCAGAGGGCACCGATCCCTGGCCCCAGGCACACAACAGTGGGTGTTGGCCCCGGGTGTTGATCCCCAGCCCCAGGTGCACGCCAAATCCCTGTCCCCGGGTGCACAGCAGTGGGTGCTGGCTTCGGCCTCATGGTAGCAGGCACTGACCCCAGTTCCAGCCACGCAGCCCAGGCTCCAGCACCCAGCTCCGGGCTCTGACTGCATGGCAGGTGGCACTGGCCCTGGGATCCAATTCCCTGCCCCAGCCATGCAGCTCCTCCTCTGGCCACAGGCACTGACCCCTGGCCACATGGCAGCGGGCGCCAACCCCCGGCTCCAGCCGCACAGCTGCGGGGCTCACCACACACACTCCTCTCTCTTGGCCCTACATCCATGTTCCCTCCCCATCACCCCTGGACCCCACTGACTTCCCGCCCCTGCATCCACCCCTCCATTGCCCCAGGCCCCCACTGCCTTCCCTGGCCCACATCCATCCCCAGGGCCGGCTCCAGGCACCAGCCCAGCAAGCAGGTGCTTGGGGCGGCCAACGGAGAGGGGCGGCACGTCCAGCTCTGCGGCGGTGGGTCCCTCACTCCTACTCAGAGGGAAGGACCTGCCACCGAATTGCCACCAAAGAGTGAAGTGGCGGCGGTAAGGCAGATCGCGACCGTGGCTTTTTTTTTTCTTTTTTTCTTTTTGTTGCTTGGGGCGGCAAAAACCCTGGAGCCAGCCCTGTCCATCCCACCATGTCCCCCCACTGCTTCCGCCTCCGTCCCCTGCATCCAGGGCTTAATTTGTCCTGGGACTTGCTGAGAAAAGTGATATTAACAAACATGCAAGTATCACTTTTCACAGCCTTCCAGATAACTATTAAGTGTCCTGTGAAAAGTGATTAATATGATCAAACGTACAAATATCACTTTTCACAGAAATATTTTTACTATTGAGTCTGCAAAAAAACCCAAAAACCCTACATAAATAAATTACAGTGATGTGTATCTGTGCTATTTATTTGTTTTTCCTACAGTTAATCAAGTATTTTAGGAAAAATGATCAGTCCCGTCACCAGCAAGAGTTGGTGGCCGCATTGTGAGGCCACCAAAAAATGTGTTGCGAGAACCCCTGGTTTAGTTTGTGTCACTTAGGAAGGGGTATAAAGCTAAACTGGAAAAAGCTACTCTTATCCTGGAATAAGAATGTTCACTTGGGGGATTATGCCTGTATAATTAAATTACAGTAGTATAATGATAAACCTTCCCATGTAGACAAGGCCTTAGGAAGCACTTAGTACTTTGGGATTAGGCCTTTCATTTTTACTTGATCTGATTTTTACTACATAATGCACTTCCAGGTCAAAACTGTCACTCTATTTGGAGACCAAAAAATACACTTCTCCCTACCAGTAATTCATGCATTTTGTCCCCTAACATGCTCCCTCCTTTTGCCTAGCCCCTACCTACTTCTCCCACTTCATTGCAGTCTCACTTCTGATGGTTTGAGGCCTTCTCCTCTACAGTTCCTGCTTCTTGGCATTAGCCTGATCCCTTAAAGTATATTTTATAGGAAAGATACTATATAAAATCAAGGACCTTGATCCCTTGTCAAAGGGACTATTCACTATGCAGAATGGGCTCTGATACTCTTTGTAATACCACCAATTCTAGCAGCATTTTTTTTTTAACATTAAGGGTCAGATTCTGATACCTTTACTCAAGTTTAGTAGCTCCTAAAGCCAGAAGCCCCAAGTAAGGATCAGCATATAGTTATGTTGGCCCAGAAGCAGACAACAAACCAGTCATATCTTGGTTCCCCTTTTGCTCCATGGAGGTAATAATCTGCACCAGTCACATGTCTGGCATAGAGTACTTCCGTGCAAAGGCTCTATCCCCACTCCTAGTATTGATCCTGCACTTCCCTACCCATCTAGGTAGGAAGAAGAGTAGCAACCCTACAGAGGTTTTGGTCCCTCCCAGAAATACAGAGAGAAGAGTGAACGGTGGGGTTTTCGAGTGAGATGCTATTAAATGTGAATAAAGGTATCTGGCCTTAAATAAAGTTTAACTATCTGTGCTAAACTTGTGCAGCATTGGGGCTCTGTTGCACATATGTACAGCAGTCACAAGATTCTAATGCCCACAATGTTTTCGGCTCACATGCTTAATGTATAATGAAAAAGAACGTTCAGCCATATTGATCTTCAGGCCATGGATAAATGCTATAATATTTGAAGAGGATTTTTTTTTTGGTACGTTATGATAACCTCTGCAAAGCGTTTTCCATTATTTGCCATGTTGGTAGGCTTTTCACCTTGAAATTGTTGACAGCAGAGCAGACTGCTACGTCTCGGCATTTTTTTAATCTCTACTCAAATATACATCTTGCTGTTTTTCACTCTGTCAAGTTAATCCCTTGAAAGTATCATAACATAGTAAGCGAGGTATAAAACTGTGGAGCTGCTCAGTATTGTGGGACAAAACTCAAACGTGCCATGCATCACGCTGAATGTTTTATCTCACCGAAAATGGCAAAAGAATTCCTTTCGGTTTTTGGTTGTTTGTTTTAAACAGAGAGCTGTATCAAGTATAAGGTGACCTGAAATAGAAAATCCTTGCAAATGTAACGTGTTGCCTTTGCAGTTCCTACAATCAAGTATAATTTTGCTGCATATTTCTGTCTCAGTTTCACAGGCTCTACTGGTTGGAATTTTAATTATAAAATGTATAAGGGTTTATTTAATGCTTCCACCCTTGTACTTCTTGTCACCTGTGTTCTGAAATGTTCATAACTCCCTTATTGTAAGAGAAATAAGATAAGAAAAAGCCTTTGAGAGTGTCTGCACATAAGACAGATTATATCACAGGACAATGATCAACTGTTCTATTCCCATGAGCCTACATTTGAGAGATCAAAAGAAGCTTTAAGATTATGGTCTCTCCATGGGTCCATAGAGAGGAACAGATGAAGGTCACTCACTGTTTCATATGAGAAAAGTACAGGACACTCATCTTAATTCATTCAAATCTCTCTCCCTCTCTCTCTTACACTTACACACACACACACACTCTCTCTCTCTCTCTCTCTCCATTGTCAGGACTTCCCTATTGCAAAGCAGTAAGATTTCCCCCCCCTACAATTTGTGATGGGCATCCTACCCTTTGATATATCAGATTTCAAGGGCACCTAACACAAACTCTGCGGGAGAAAAGTAAAAGTAATTGTAAAGGTTGCCATGGCTACTGTTGCTCAACTATAAAATATGGGGAGAATTTGGGTAGGAAATTGGCAAAAAAAGAATGTATTATTCAAAATATTTTAAATACAAGCAAAGACACACAGGGACTGTTTATCTGATTGTCTATGACTCATCACTACAGACCACTTTATTTGTTCGTTGTTTCAGTAAAGTTAGTCTAAGAAAAGGTGGAAACAGTTTATACCAAGATCTAGTCTATTCATTCAGAAGGACGTGCATGGAAAGAATGCGCTCGAATCTAACAGATACCCTTTTACAACTCTTTTTAATTATTACTGGCAATTGTGTGGGTCTTAGAATAACATACTGACTATCATTTCCAAGGCAGCTAATTCAGTCCTGTACGGATCTGGGAATCACACAATGGACGTTACAGAAGATCCGGGCATATTATCCTCCGAGTCTACGTCTGCAGAAAGACCACTGTAGGGGCAGGGCAGTAAAAGTAACTTGAAAGGGGACTCCCAGGATAACAAAGGAGAGCAAGTATGACATGAGATACCTATTACTGTACAGGAGAATACTGTTATGGCAGGAGTCAGCAGATGGTGCTGTTACACGTATAATTTTGAGCAGTGTTTAGTCTTTGAAGAAGTGTTGTATTGTTGTTAGTGTTTATGATTCAAGCTTCTTTGGGTGAGCTGTAGACAACAGCAAAAGAGTTGGCCCTCTGCCTTAATCTCTCTAACAAGAGTCAATTCTAAAGGCCAAGCAGATTCCTGGGTATCAGGCCTCAGTGTTGCAGTGGATTTTTCCTGAAAAAGATGATTACTTGTTGCTGTCTGTGACTGTGATCGGCATGGCAATTTCCTGCAATATCCTTGAAAATCCTGACTGAATTAAGATTAAGTATCTTTGGAGTCCATTGTATTAAATGGGCCTGGAGTGATCAAAGAACTATGTGGCAGATAAGAATGGTTTTGGGGACAATACATGTGAAGTGGATTTCCTGGGAAATACCTGGGGGGAGGTGAATGCAACTACCCTCTGCCCCTGTTATGCAAAAACACAGACTTTTGAAGCTACATCCTGAGGAGAGCGCCTTTGCCACGCGAGGCCAAAATGCAAGGCCCGAGCTATATAAAGGAAAGACTGAACTATTCATGGTTGTGCAAGTTCTGAGCTGTTATCAATCTGCAACCATAGAAAAATCCCTTTGTGGAACTTGAAGGACTGACTCCTATCAGAGCTCTTGTTGGAGCTGGGGGGTGATCTCTAGTAAGCTGATTAGCCCTGGACCCTGCACTGCCCTGGGCAGGAGGCTGGGGTGCCCAAGAGCAGACTCTAGCTCATGCCCTGCCGGGGCACGCTGCCCAGGGCAGGTGGAGGGTCTGGGGCTCCCCACAGCAGGTTGGGTTCCCTGGGTGGCTCTTACCATGGCCCAGATCCAACTTCCAGCTGGCCAGGGGGCAGGGTCTCAGGGGGAAGAGGAGGAGCAGGGGCAGGGCAATGGAGGGGGCAGGACCTTGTGTCCCCCCCCCCCGACACACACACACACTTCTAATGAGGTTCTGTCACTCCTGCATCAACCCATTTGCTAGAATGGGGGTTGACCTGTTAGCTAGTCAAACTTAGAATTTTTTTTCCATTTTCATGGGGTTGACCTGCCTCTTTAGGTAGTCTGGCTTGCTGGGAATATCACAGGGTAGGCAGGGAACTATGTAGCCTGGAAAAACCCAAGATCAGGAGGGAAGAAGACCTGGGTCTCTGCCCAAGAGAGGTAACAGCTGGGAGCC
The DNA here is from genome assembly GCF_011386835.1 of Chrysemys picta bellii. Classification (NCBI taxonomy): domain Eukaryota; kingdom Metazoa; phylum Chordata; order Testudines; family Emydidae; genus Chrysemys; species Chrysemys picta. The sequence continues at coordinate 35,476,549 of NC_088804.1, read as the reverse complement.
GGAAGCCTAAAAGTGGGTGTCCTTGGTGGAGCATGGAGGGGGATACAGGTACAGCTGCCCTGAACTGTGCCAGTGACCATTTCTGTTCTAGGACTGGTGTACATAGTTACACTATACTCCTTACACTAACCTAGATGCTGCCTCACTTCTCCAGTGGGAAACAGACCTGCAGGACTCCAACATATGCTATCATTCATTGGAGGGGCAACAATACCTACCTGAAGACCTGTGGCAAATTCTTAGACATGCTATTCATAGACAGGAAGGAGAGAAAGAGGGTGGATTCATTAGAAATACAAACTTTTGTTTTTAACTGTAATTGCACAGATGGGAGTCATCTAGAATAATAAAATTTGCTGAGTTTAAGAGAGAAGATATGTTGTACAGAGTGTTTCTTTTCTTTCAATCAGATTTTTCTCTCTCCCCGCTCTAAATAAATCTTGTGTTACAACCAGGTGGTTACAGACTCTTAGGGAATTTCATGCAGACTGCTCTAGAGAGGTGGGGAAAAAATTGTCAACCTCCAAGAATAGGAAAGGGAGTGAGCGTGGAACCCACCCCACTCTGGTTTCTCCAGCCTTAAAATTTAGGTCCACATAGCTATGGCACTCAGGGTTGTGAAACGTCCACCCCCTGAGCACCATAATGATGCTGACTTAACCCTTGACGTGGAGGCTGCTAGGTCAAGAGAAGAATCCTTCTGGTGACCTAGGTCCCATTGCTTGAGGAGATGGTGTCCCTAAAGTGGTGAAAAACCCCTTCCATCACTTTGGGTGGCATCTACGCTATGGGGCTAAATCAGCATCACTACAGTGCTGCTATAATCCCCATAGCATAGACCAGGGGTCGGCAACGTTTGGCACGCGGCTCGCCAGGGTAAGCACCCTAGCGGGCTGGGCCAGTTTATTTACCTGCTGACGCGGCAGGTTCGGCCGATCGCGGCCCCCACTCGCCGCGGTTCGCCGTCCCGGGCCAATGGGGGCGGCGGGAAGCAGCGCGGGCGAGAGATGTGCTGGGTGCTTACCCTGGCGAGCCGTGTGCCAAATGTTGCCGACCCCTGGCATAGACAGAGCCTCAATCAAAAGGGCACAGACTAAGGCCTTCTCTCCACAAGGCTTCATAGGGTTCTCAAAGCAGGACTGTGACCATGGAAGAGAACCACATTTATGAGGCATAAGGGGACAAAAGACAATAATCCACAATACTGTCTTGAACTATTATTTTTTCTCTTTTATCTGATTGACAAATAGTTTACGAGAAGAAAGCTTAAGTTTTTATTAGATGCACAAATAGTGTCTTGGAACCAGGGCCGGTGGAAGGATGTTTCGCGCCCTAGGCGAAACTTCCACCTTGCGCCTCCCCCATCCCCGAACCCACGCCCTGAGGCGCCCCCCCCAGCTCACCCCTGCTCCGCCTCCTCCCCGAGCACGCCGTGGCTACTTCACTTCTTCTGCCTCCCAAGCCTGCAGCGCCAATCAGATTAGATGCCGCAAGCCTGGGAGGCGGGAGAAGTGAAGCAGCCATGGCGTGCTTGGGGAGGAGGCAGGGCAGGGTTGAGCTGGGGCGGGGAGTTCCCTTGCGTGCCGCTCCCTCCCCCCCCCCCCCCCGCTGCAGACGGCCCTCCCCGCACTCCTCTGCCCCAGCTCCCTCCGCCTAAATGTCGGCGGCAACCAGGGCGGCCGAAGATCCTGCCGCCGCGGTCACTGCCGAAGAAAATGGCGCCCCCCAAATCCTAGCGCCCTAGGGGACCACCTAGGTCACCTAAATGGTTGCACCGGCCCTGCCTGGAACTAACCTAGCACTACTTAGAATCATAGAATATCAGGGTTAGAAGGGACCTCAGGAGGGCATCTAGTCCAACCCCCTGCTCAAAGCATGACTAATCCCCAGACAGATTTTTGCCCCAGATCCCTAAATGGCCCCTTCAAGGGCTGAACTCACAACACTGGGTTTGGCAGGACAATGCTCAAACCACTGAGCTATTCCTCCCCCTTAAATTCCTGTGTTTTAAAAATTATTTTCTGTTATGTTTAGGAAGCATGTTGGCATCTTCTTAAAGTGTGTCTCTTGATTTGCTGTGGCCACATCTTTTTTGCCATATTCATGCAGGGACTGATCTACTGACTTCAGTGCATTTTGGATCAGGCCCTTAAAAAGTAATAGTTTGGGAAACATAGATTCATAGATTCAAGGACTGGAAGGGACCTCAAGAGGTCATCGAGTCCAGTCCCCTGCCCGCATGGCAGGACCAAATACTGTCTAGACCAGGGATCGGCAACGTTCGGCAAGCGGCTCGCCAGGGTAAGCACCCTAGCGGGCCGGGACAGTTTATTTACCTGCTGATGCGGCAGGTTCAGCCGATCGCGGCCCCCACTGGCCACAGTTTGCCGTCCTGGGCCAATGGGGGTGGCGGGAAGCTGCGGCCAGCACATCCCTCGACTCGCGCCGCTTCCTGCCACCCCCATTGGCTCGGGACGGTGAACCGCGGCGAGTGGGGGCCACGATTGGCCAAACCTGCCGCATCAGCAGGTAAATAAACTGGCCTGGCCCGCTAGGGTGCTTATCCTGGCGAGCCGCGTGCCGAACGTTGCCGACCCCTGGTCTGGACCATCCCTGATAGACATTTATCTAACCTACTCTTAAATATCTCCAGAGATGGAGATTCCACAACCTCCCTAGGCAATTTATTCCAGTGTTTAATCACCCTGACAGTTAGGAACTTTTTCCTAATGTCCAACCTAAACCTCCCTTGCTGCAGTTTAAGCCCACTGCTTCTTGTTCTATCCTTAGAGGCTAAGGTGAACAAGTTTTCTTCTTCCTCCTTATGACACCCTTTTAGATACCTGAAAACTGCTATCATGTCCCCTCTCAGTCTTCTCTTTTCCAAACTAAACAAACCCAATTCTTTCACCCTTCCTTCATAGGTCATGTTCTCAAGACCTTTAATCATTCTTGTTGCTCTTCTCTGGACCCTCTCCAATTTCTCCACATCTTTCTTGAAATGCGGTGCCCAGAACTGGACACAATACTCCAGCTGAGGCCTAACCAGCGCAGAGTAGAGCAGAAGAATGACTTCTCGTGTCTTGCTCACAACACACCTGTTAATACATCCCAGAATCACGTTTGCTTTTTTTGCAATAGCATCACACTGTTGACTCATATTTAGCTTGTGGTCCACTATAACCCCTAGATCCCTTTCTGCTGTACTCCTTCCTAGACAGTCTCTTCCCATTCTGTATGTGTGAAACTGATTTTTCCTTCCTAAGCGGAGCACTTTGCATTTGTCTTTATTAAACTTCATCCTGTTTACCACAGACCATTTCTCCAATTTGTCCAGATCATTTTGAATTATGACTCTGTCCTCCAAAGCAGTTGCAATCCCTCCCAGTTTGGTATCATCTACAAACTTAATAAGCGTACTTTCTATGCCAATATCTAAGTCGTTAATGAAGATATTGAACAGAGCCGGTCCCCAAACAGACCCCTGCGGAACCCCACTTGTTATGCCTTTCCAGCAGGATTGGGAACCATTAATAACAACTCTCTGAGTACAGTTATCCAGACAGTTATGCACCCACCTTATAGTAGCCCCATCTAAATTGTATTTGCCTAGTTTATCGATAAGAATATCATGCGAGACCGTGTCAAATGCCTTACTAAAGTCTAGGTATACCACATCCACAGCTTCTCCCTTATCCACAAGACTCATTATCCTATCAAAGAAAGCTTTGGTTTGACATGATTTGTTCTTTACAAATCAAGGCTGGCTATTCCCTATTACCTTACCACCTTCCAAGTGTTTGCAGATGATTTCCTTAATTACTTGCTCCATTATCTTCCCTGGCACAGAAGTTAAACTAACTGGTCTGTAGTTTCCTGGGTTGTTTTTATTTCCCTTTTTATAGATAGGCACTATATTTGCCCTTTTCCAGTCTTCTGGAATCTCTTCTGTCTCCCATGATTTTCCAAAGATAATAGCTAGCGGCTCAGATACCTCCTCTATTAGCTCCTTGAGTATTCTAGGATGCATTTCATCAGGCCCTGGTGACTTGCAGGCATCTAACTTTTCTAAGTGATTTTTAACTTGTTCTTTTTTTATTTTATCTGCTAAACCTACCCCCTTCCCATTAGCATTCACTATGTTAGGCATTCCTTCAGACTTCTCAGTGAAGACCGAAACAAAGAAGTCATTAGGCATCTCTTCCATTTCCAAGTTTCCTGTTACTGTTTCTCCCTCTTCACTGAGCAGTGGGCCTACCACCCTGTCTTTGGTCTTCCTCTTGCTTCTAATGTATTGATAAAAAGTCTTCTTGTTTCCCTTTATTCCCATAGCTAGTTTGAGCTCATTTTGTGCCTTTGTCTTTCTAATCTTGCCCCTGCATTCCTGTGTTGTTTGCCTATATTCATCCTTCGTAATGCGTCCTAGTTTCCATTTTTTATATGACTCCTTTTTATTTTTTAGATCATGCAAGATCTCATGGTTAAGCCAAGGCGGTCTTTTGCCACATTTTCTATCTTTCCTAACCAGCGGAATAGCTTGCTTTTGGGCCCTTAATAGTGTCATATTTGTCTATGTTTAATTATTAGTCTAATTTAGAACAGTGTTTCGCAACCAATGAGTTGGGGCACCCATTGGGATCAAAAGAAGGCAACCATGCGGTCATGAGGTGTTGGAAATTGTATTACCATCTAAAGCAAAGAATCTCTTGCCCCCAACTCCCTGCAAACCTTTACCCTTCAAGGGCCAGCATTCTCTGTCAACCTCTCAAAATACACAAATTATATTAGGCTTATCAGGTAAATTAGCCTTGTGTGCCTTGACAACTCAACACAAATCATGTAATTAAACCGTTATAATAGACAACATATATTTTGGTTTTAATTATTTAAACTTCCTTATTCACATATGCATGACTAGAGTAAATTAAATGACTCTATAAATGAGGTTGAAGTACCAGTTAATATACAAAAAAGTCATTGTTAGACGTACAATCCACTCGATTTCACTCAGTTTCCAGAAGAGCGTGCTGCCAAATGAGTGACAGAAGCCAACAGTCTATTTTCTTTATGATTTATTCGCTTCTTATTTTTCAAAGATCTTTCATGTTTTTAGTATCCATTTCAGTTGCTATTGAAGAAACATTTGGGTTGTCTGCTCTTTATTATATTTGTATATTCACTTAAGCCCTCATACTGAACATGCCAAGACCAACAGGATTTCCTAAAATTCAATGTATCTTTATCACAGTAATAGATTTGAATTAATGTTCAGTTTATCACTTGCCCTCTGGTTTTGCAGAAGATTACTTGTGAGGATTAAGAGGCACCCTATATTGTATTAAAATAGAGTTGCTTTTGATATAGAGACTGAAAATAGCAAAAATCCTTGACTGACGGGGACTGTGACACTAGTAGACAATGATCTTAGCACTAACCTGAACAGGTTGTGTAACAATGAAATGTAATACATAGTGAGAGTGGAAAATTCAAGTTGAACATTTTCAAAACATGATCTGTTCACACTTGATCTTGATCAACAAAGGGCCTGACCCAAAACCCACTGAAATCAATAGGATACTTTTCACTGGCTTCAATGGGCTAGATTTTGGAACAGAGCAATGGTTCTTTTGGTCAAATGGTTATTTTCTCCATCTGAAACTGACAAGAGAATGCAAGAGAGATATGGAGCAAACGAATCCAATAGAGCCTCTGCTGACATTTTTACTAGGGAGGGTCAATGAATCCATCAAAGTATGAACATCAAAGTAAAAATGGAGTTAATCGCAGATTTGTGTACTCACATCACCACTACTGATGTTATGGGGAACACGGGGCACAAGAATAAAGTTTTATGTTAGCTTTTAACCCTTCCCCCACCCATCTTCTCTTAGAGTGTCACACTGCTGTCTATCACCAAAGTATTTGAGAGGCTTCCACATAAAATCAATATAAATAACCAAGTCCCTAGTAGACTTCATTGCATGTCTCGGAGTTCTCCCTTTTAGGCGTAAACATTCTCCTTGGGGGAGGGGTTTTGACATTTTAGATTTTATTAATTTAAGGAGGGGGTTGCTCACAGGTTTGTTTGTTTTTTGTTTTGGCAATTTTTTTAGCAAAAGGGGGTGTCAGTTTCTCCTCTCTGAAACATACTGGTACCTACTGGTTCACTTAAGATAGGAGAGAATGATGCATGCTTGCTCCAAGTTTTCTCTGATGCCTTTGGTGAGCCAAGTAGTACAAACATTTTTCCAATGCAGCTAAGGTGAAGGAAGAGATTTCTCAGAAGTACATTAAAGCTTATTCCTGTGACGTATGAAACTCATAGACTAGTTAATGCTGCATTCTGTCTTTGCTATGCACCCCAGTGCATCTAAGTACCTGTTCACATTCAGGAAAAAAAACAAAAAAAATTTGGGTTTAATCCCATTTTAACTTGAGCTTTATAGTTCTCCTTTGATTACCTATTTTAGTTTCTTTGCTGAACTGTGAGAGCTGGTATGTTTATCTCTGTTGGCCATCAGAAGACAAGCTGAAACCACAAAGCTTGTTTTACTTAAACCTTAAGGTTAAATGAGCACCATGAACCTAGAAATAGAAGCTCAGGACTCCATTTAAGCCTGCCATCATTTCTGTTTAAAAATAAAATAAAATATTCATGGCTGGTTTAGACAGATATAAAAACGTTGTTATCTTTCCAGTGTATGATCAAATATTTATGGTTCTACAAACTTCTTGTTGCACTGTCGGCTCCTTTTTGTGATATCAATCATGGAAGGTGAATCAGGCTATGGGATGAATATCAACAGAAATTAGAAGAAAAACAAAAATTTGGGAGATACAAAGAAATCAAACTGTAGGCAGAAATTCATTTAAAAAGGCGCTTAAAGACTTTTGCCACCAAATAAATATTTCAGTTAACACACACCATCAACACCAAAGACCTACAATCTCTCCAACAATTGAATCTTTAAAAGTTATCTTGAAATAGGGGTGTTCTTCCTAGGGCAAGTTTTGTTCTAGTTGTACATTATGTGAATTTCTTTCATCTTGGTACAGTATAGATACTCTAACAGAACATGTTAATTTCAGGTGTCTATATTGGAGATGATTCTTGAGATCATTTTCTAATGGAAGCATGCCTCGGAAAATTTCATCACAGAAGAACGTACTATTCTTGGCAAGATGTCATCCTGAATGGCACCTTCCCATTGTTAGACCTCTGAGGGACTCCTTGGAAGGATTCATCAGCAGAAAAGATGATGTTAGGGCATGGGAGAATTTCATGTGTTGAAGGGTCTTTAGAAGAGTTTCATACTGAGAAGAAAGCAATAAAAGAAAAAATCCGCCACAATCACCCTTTTTCATTGCACTAAGAATCAAAGTCACAAACAATCTCTACTTCTATGTAGATATGACAGACCGAGCAGAAACAGAGCATAAAAGAAGCTCTATGCCTGTACAATATTAATGGGATGGACAACGAATGTCCTCTTGCTCCTGCATTTGGTGAGGGGGTGATTTTGAAGACTGCAATATCATTAAACTTTTCCCCAGGTTATTGTCTGGTTTGCGTTACCCTGTTATTCCACTACCCTGCTGAGATGTTACAGTTTCTGTGAAAAAATGATAGAGTAAAAGGTTAGAACTAAGCTATGCAATGGAGAAAAAGTGCTATCATGACCTCAGTGCACCAGTTCCTATAGATATAGATCTATAGACAGAACTGACAAGATTCATTGTCCTCATTGTTCTGTATTTCCTACTCATTTTGGTCATTTCAGCGGCTTATGCTGAGATCTCTTTAGCTTATGCAGGGAAGTGTCAGTCTGCTAACTATATAAAGACCAAATTACAGATTGAAGGTAGGTCCCAGTTGTAGACAATAAGACTGCAACCCTGTCATAGGTGTTCTGCAACAACATAACAACATCATCACGGAGAAAGAGGCCATTGATTGAAAAGGCAAAGGAAAATGGATTGTGATTATGTAGAGGGGCATTCTCACGACCAGGCAGGGCTCTGAGTCTCCCATTCCCTTTGGGCTGTATAGCTGCTTTTCCCTTCGCTCTCTGTGGTTCTCCATGTTGGTCTCCCTTGACTTGTTCCCTGATGGAGAGCCCTCATGGGAGAGAAGTGTCGTTCATTACAGGCAGTGAATTTTGTCGCACCAGTAAGCAGACCCCATTTGCCCCTTGTGTTTCAAATTCCCTGTACCCTCTAGCTGGGAAGTTCATGACGTGATTTTTTTTGGTTATCAGGAAAAATGGGTTTGCTTGACTGGGATTTTGTAGCCCCTCCCCTCTTTATGATTACACACTACCAGCCCCAGCCTGCGGGATTAAATTACAAAATAGAAGGGTCACAATTAAGGGTCCCTAAATAAACTGATAATACAGGACCAGTTCTTTACCCTGACTAAATAACCCCTGTTCCCTCAGCCTCTCCTCATAAGTCATGTGCCCCAGCCCCCTAATAATTTCCGTTGCCCTCCACTTGACTCTCTCCAATTTGTCCACATCCTTTCTGTAGTGGGTGGCCCAAACCTGGATGCACTACTCCAGATGTGGCCTCACCAGTGCCAAATAGAGGGGAATAATCACTTCCCTTGATCTGCTGTCAATGTTCCTACGAATGCAGCCCAATATGCCATTAGTGTGCCCTTGTTGCCAAGAAGGCTATCAACTCATATCCAGCTTCTCATCCACTATAATCTCCAGGTCCTTTTCTTCAGAACTGCTGCTTAGCCAGTCGGTCCCCAGCCTGTAGCGGTGCATGGGATTCTTACATCCTAAGTGCAGGACTCTGCCCTTGTCCTTGTTGAACCTCATCAGATTTCTTTTGGCCCAATTCTCCAATGTGTCTAGGTCACTCTGGACCCTATCCCTCCGCTCCAGCATATCTACCTCTTCCCCCAGCTTAGTGTCATCTGCAAATTTGCTGAGGGTGCAATCCATCCCATCATCCAGATCATTACTAAAGATGTTGAACAAAACCAGCCCAGGACCGACTCCTGGACCACTCTGCTTGATACCAGCTGCTAACTAGACATCAAGCCATTGATCACTACCCATTGAGCCCTACAATCTAGCCAGCTTTCTATCCACCTTATAGTCCATTCATCCAATCCATACTTTTTTGACTTTCTGGCAAGAATACTGTGGGAGATCATATCAAAAGCTTTTCTAAAGTCAAGATATACCTCCTTCGGATCTAGTTCAGGGTTTATACACCCCATCACGGTGCTATATTCATGGAATACAGGCAGAAATTTAGAATTAAAAAAATGTATTCTCTTCTTGAAAGGTTGCAGTGTAACACTACTTTATTTCCTGAAATCCACAATTCTAACACAGCAACAACCAATTACAGAGAAAGAGAGACAAAGCAGGCCTCTCCCTAAGGTGGCGAAGCACAACTCAACTGCCAAAGAGCCAAATCACATGCTTCCTACAGAGCCTCTGAGCTTGCAAGAAGGACCAGGAAACCCCTTAAAAAAAGAACAGGAGGACTTGTGGCACCTTAGAGACTAACAAATTTATTAGAGCATAAGCTTTCGTGGACTACAGCCCACTTCTTCGGATGCATATAGAATGGAACATATATTGAGGAGATATATATACACACATACAGAGAGCATGAACAGGTGGGAGTTGTCTTACCACCTCTGAGAGGCCAATTAATTAAGAGAAAAAAAACTTTTGAAGTGATAATCAAGCTTGCCCAGTACAAACAGACAGTTAGATAACAAGTGTGAGAATACTTACAAGGGGAGACAGATTCAATGTCTGTAATGGCTCAGCCATTCCCAGTCCTTATTCAAACCGGAGTTGATTGTGTCTAGTTTGCATATCAATTCTAGCTCAGCAGGCACTTCAAGTCAGCGGCACTGCTATGGGTACCCGCATGGCCCCACAATATGCCAACATTTTTATGGCTGACTTAGAACAATGCTTCCTTAGCTCTCGTCCCCTAACGCCCCTACTCTACTTGCGCTACATTGATGACATCTTCATCATCTGGACCCATGGAAAAGAAGCCCTTGAGGAATTCCACCATGATTTCAATAATTTCCATCCCACCATCAACCTCAGCCTAGATCAATCCACACAAGCGGTCCATTTCCTGGACACTACTGTGATAATAAGCGATGGTCACATAAATACCACCCTATACCGGAAACCTACTGACCGCTACACTTACCTTCATGCCTCCAGCTTCCATCCAGGACACACCACACGATCCATTGTCTACAGCCAAGCTCTAAGATATAACCGCATTTGCTCCAATCCCTCGGATAGAGACAAGCACCTACAAGATCTCTATCAAGCATTCTTAAAACTACAATACCCACCTGCTGAAGTGAAAAAACAGATTGACAGAGCCAGACGAGTACCCAGAAGTCACCTCCTACAAGACAGGCCCAACAAAGAAAATAACGGAACACCACTAGCTGTCACCTTCAGCCCCCAACTAAAACCTCTCCAGCGCATCATCAGAGATCTACAACCTATCCTGAAAGATGATCCTTTACTCTCACAGATCTTGGGAGACAGACCTGTCCTCGCTTACAGACAACCCCCCAACCTAAAGCAAATACTCACCAGCAACCACACATCACTGAACAAAACCACTAACCCAGGAACCTATCCTTGTAACAAACCCCGATGTCAACTCTGTCCACATATCTATTCCAGTGACATCATCATAGGACCTAATCACATTAGCCATACCATCAGGGGCTCGTTCACCTGCACATCTACCAATGTGATATATGCCATCATGTGCCAGCAATGCCCCTCTGCCATGTACATTGGCCAAACCGGACAGTCTCTACGCAAAAGAATTAATGGACACAAATCTGACATCAGGAATCAAAATACTCAAAAACCAGTGGGAGAACACTTTAACCTGTCTGGTCATTCAGTGACAGACCTGCGGGTGGCTATATTACAACAGAAAAACTTCAAAAACAGACTCCAACGAGAAACTGCTGAGCTAGAATTGATATGCAAACTAGACACAATCAACTCCGGTTTGAATAAGGACTGGGAATGGCTGAGCCATTACAGACATTGAATCTGTCTCCCCTTGTAAGTATTCTCACACTTGTTATCTAACTGTCTGTTTGTACTGGGCAAGCTTGATTATCACTTCAAAAGTTTTTTTTCTCTTAATTAATTGGCCTCTCAGAGGTGGTAAGACAACTCCCACCTGTTCATGCTCTCTGTATGTGTGTATATATATCTCCTCAATATATGTTCCATTCTATATGCATCCGAAGAAGTGGGCTGTAGTCCACGAAAGCTTATGCTCTAATAAATTTGTTAGTCTCTAAGGTGCCACAAGTCCTCCTGTTCTTCTTTTTGCGGATACAGACTAACACGGCTGCTACTCTGAAACCTTTCAGGAAACCCCTTGTAACTTAAAGTGATAGCTTGTCATTTTAACAGTTTTCTACACACCAGAAGTTGCACCTTATTACACAAATAATCCCACTGAAATCATTGTAGCTATTTGCATTGTATTTGTAATGCACCACTCAGCACCAGTAAGGGTGGCAGAACTGTGCCTTTAATTATCACAATAAAGTACTGTTGTCAAGTGTTGCCAAAGTTAGACTTTCCAGTACAGTGTCTATGCATAGGACACATTTCACGATGGGTAAATGGGTTTTATACAAAATCTCCATCCTGCTTTTACTACCAATCTGTCCATTTCTGATTCAGCAAAGTGGAATGAATGTATGGAATAAAATTATATGAAGTTTCCTGGAAAAAGGACAAGAAAACAGCATGTTCCAGACAGTTATTTAGTTTTTAGTTAGGCAATTGCAATCCTAGATGAAGATACTAAAATGCAAACATAGAACCTAATATCTCCCTTTCCTTCCCCACAAGAAGCTTAGATAAATGCAAGACGTTAAACAAAATTAATTTATATTTAGTCCAGCATGTCCAATGCCTGGATGATATGATGCACACTTCAGTGACTTTAGATTCATGCACAAATTTCAAGAATATAAATAAATTCAAGCAAGGAAATATTCCATCATCTGAGAATGTTCTTCTAACTCCCAGTAACATTAAGAGGTTTTCACCTGCTCTAACTACAGAAAGGCTGGGAGAATGGAAAGAAATGAACAGCACACCATGAAAATGGAATTAGGAAAACTAGCTAAAGGGGAACCCCTCATTGCATAGGGTCTAAAAATCCTCAATGCGTAAGAAATTTATAGGACTAATTCCCACTGGCACTAATTGAATTTACACTCTCTAACTCCCATTAGCATTAATAGGAGTCATCGCCTTGCACTGACAGCAGAGTAGACCCTACAAAAGGAAGAGCAGGAAAGGGAAAAAAAGAGAGAGAGAGAGACAGAGACGGCAGGAAGACAAATTAAAATCAATCCCAAGATCAAAGGCTTCTGTAGAGGAAAAGCACAGCATAGTAGAGTAAAAACAATAGGCAGTACCTATAGAAATTTGATATCTGTAAGCAAGAATCCCATTATTTTTTCAGTGAACTGTCGGCAGGCTTTAGGGAAACAGGTTGGGTAGGTGTGAGTATGAGAATTGATGGCATTTATAATTGGGAAATAATCTCAAAAACATGCCAGTCAGTCACTTTGTTTCAGCAGAGGAATTGAAACATGCAATATCTATTCCAATCCTGAAAAACCATCAGACAAACAGCTTTATTATAAACAGAAATTCATAGCCTCAGCTCTCAGTTTAATGCCTGGTTAATTTTGCTAAGAGGATTATTGTTGTGTATTTGGCAAAATATCTTCGACAGTATGATTACAATAATGTATATACAATAACATATAATCTCTATTGTTAATATTTATAAAGCATCATTAATGCACATAGCTCCATAAGCATATGAAATTTCTATCCTGCTCCAAATAGAGCATATGCACTAGATATAGTCCAAACTTACCAGTTTTCTGGTTTTGTCTTTATTGTTAACATTATAAGGCTCAGCCTAAATTTCTTCTGGAGCTTGGATGTTCCTGATCACTTTTCCTTGCAGAACCACCTTATTCCCTGACTCTAATCCTATCTGCCTCAAAGAGACATTGAAACCTTTTAATACTATGTGTTGTAACTAGTAAGACACAGCTGATTTGATACCTGAGCAAGTCAGGAAAAATAACTCTGTATCTTCATGTGGCATTCCAGTATGGTGACTCATCAGAAAAACTGGCATTCCAGTGTAAGGTCCTGTAACCTGTACTACTTATTACAAGTGCTTTACAAAACAATTTCACCATACCTGTTCCAAGGGGCATACAGTAAGCAAATATGCTGCAACAGGTTAGGCACAGGAGGGGGTACAGACAGCATTGGTGAGGAGATCAGTGTAGGAAGTATTCAAAGAAGAAGTTGGTTTTGAGGAGATATTTGAAAGTGGAGAGAGAAGGTGTTTGATGGGCAAGTCAAAGACCATTCCAGTTACATGGGGCATTCAGCTTTGCGTGGTAGATGGACACAAAGGGAACAATCTAGAGGCCAGGGAATAGCATAGAGGGCAAGAGAAAGAGCAGATGGTAGCGAGAGAGAAATTCAGCAAGCTCTTGAAGGTGACTAGTAATATTACTGAATAAATATTTTAGCCAACGATTCCAACCCATGTGAGCAGAGGGCCAGACTGTAATTTAAAGCCCCCAGTTGCACTGGAGGCAGGGTGAAGAGAGAGCTATACAGATTAAGAGACCCCAGACAATCAGAGACAGTCTGCATTTCCCCAGAGACAATTTATCTGAGGTAATACCTATTTAAAAGAAAGGATGGCGTAGTGGCTAAAGCACTGGCTTGGAACATAGGTTCTATTCCATCCGCCACCACAGACTTCCTATGTGACCAGGGGCAAGTCATTGAGTCTTTGTGTGCCTCTCAGTTCCTCATTCACAAAATGGGGATAATAATATTTCCCTACCTCACAGGGGTTCTGGGGAGGAGACAGGTACCACCAGGATGAAAGCAACCACCCACTGGAACGTCATTAAACAGGATGCCCCTATGACCAACTCAGTCATGGGACACACAAACATAATACCTACTTGAACAGAAGCTGGGCCTCCGTGCGCACCCCCACACTACTCTGGTGGTACAGGGGGAAGGAGACAGAAGCATTGATTGCCCCCTCCCCTCTGCTCTTCTTGTCCACACTGGAGTGTCTAGCTAGGACCATGAGGTTAGTGCAGTTCCTGCATGCACACCCCATACTCAGGTTGTGGCTGTGCAAGACTACCTCAACGTCTCCTGTTGCCTGAAAATTATGCATCTCAGGAGCCTCATCAGATAGATCACTCCACCAAGACAATCTCTTTCAGAGACACTCATGCAGCATGCTGTCGGTGCACACAAACAGGTATTCAGGCCAAATGCCTCTTTGCGTGCACAATATGTTCAGCTTTCAGGTGTAATGGATTTAATTCAACAGAGAAACGCAAGCAACCAAATGCACATATATCTCTGGCCTCACTTAATGAAAATCTGGCCCACAGAAATCTCAGAGTGATAGCACAGCAGATGCACAGGGAGTCATTTATAAAAGCTGTAAACTAAATAGGGAAAACTGTACTCTTGCATTGGCAAAAAGCAATTTTAAACCTAGACAATGTAAGGTGTCACAATAAATCATGCTGTGTACAGTTCACATATCTATTTCTCATCTGACAGAACATGCCCCGATGTCCTGCTCTGCCTCTTGTAAGGTCAGGGATAACCTTCTGAGCAGGACTGCGAAGTTAGGCTTATGAGAGATTCAGTAGCCTGCCTAAAGTCACAGACAATTGCGCTATAAGCTATTGGTCACAATTTGAATAACCAAATACGTATTTTTATATTGTGACCAAATTAGACAGCACATGATGACATATTGGCCAAAACTAAAGTAACTCACGACTTGTCGAGTTGAAGAGACATTTATCATTTTTGGCACCTCCGTTTGGATTGATATTTAAAATACTATGTAGAATATGCGTCATCGTAAAATCATAGACATGTAGGGCTGGAAGAGACCTCAAGAGGTTGTCTATTCCATCACGCCATACTGCAGCAGGAACAAGTATCCCCAGACCATCCCTAACAGATGTTTGTCTAACCTGTTCTTAAAAACCTCCCATGACGGAGATCCCACAACCTCCCTAAGCAATCTGCTCCAGTGCTTAGCTATCCTTATAGTTAGAAAGTTTTTCCTAAAATCTAACCTAAATCTTCCCTTGTTGCATAGTAAGCTTGTTCTACCCTCCGTGGCCTAGGCGCCGACTACAAAAAAATAGTGGGCGCTTAGCACCCACCGGCAGCTAGCTCCCCTCCTCCACTCCAACACCTATCTGCTGGCAGCCCCACCAATCAATTCCTCCCCCTCCCTCTCAGCACCTCCCACCTGCAGTGGATCAGCTGTTCTGCGGTGTGCAGGAGGCGCTGGGGGTCAGGGAGGAGCGAGGATGGGATGCACTCATGGGAGGGGGTGGAACGGGGTGTGACGAGGGGGGACTGGGATGGAGTGGGGGTGGGAAGAGGGCGGGCATGGAGGCTTGGGAGAAGGGGTGGGATGGGGGCAAGGCCTGGGGCAGAGTGGGAAAAGGCGGGACAGGGCTGGGGGCTTGGGGAAAGGGGTTGGGTGGGGGCAGGGCCTGGGGCAGAGCTGGGATTTGAGCACCCCCGGGGCCAAGAGGAAGCTGGTGCTTGTGCTCTGTGGACATGGAGAACAACTTATCACCTTCACCTTTAGAAAATCTTTTACATATTTGAAGACTAATGACCCCTAGATGCATTTTTATATAAAACCATACCCGTTCAGCATGGTGCTCTGTCCCCCTCTAGTAGTAGCTGGGCCACATCGATTTTGAGGAACCTGCCACAGCCTTGTTTAACAGATCTGGTCTCTTAGCTCAGGTGGTGGATTCTCATGCCTTTAGAGACAGAGGTCTCAGTTTCCATCCTCACTGATAACCACCCACAGTCTCCTCTACTCAGAACCTTGCTTCATCTTATCTAGCCACATCTAGTTTCCCCCACAGTTGCCCATACCATGCTTCCTTGGTTTCAAAACTTCACCCACGTCTCTCCTTTAATATTTAAACATTCAGCAGAACCTCGTTTATCCGATCTAATTAAGACTGGGGCCTGATCGGATCATCAAAAATTCAGATAATCCGGAGAATGGGAAAGCGCGAGGCTGCAGTGCTGTCTAGTGGCCACAGGAGAGATCTCCTGCTTCTGGACCTGCGTGTACTGGTTGTTCGGTTAATACAGAGAGGCGGACAATGGAGGGTCGGATAAATAGGGTTCTACTGTACTTGGATCAATCCGATGTGTGCACAGAGGGAACTGTGCTAGTGTATCTGTGGGCAAATACACGTATATTTATCTCTGTTTAAACTTTTAAAGGAAATTTGTAAATACTGGTATCAATGCTTGCAGTTAAATTATTGCCAAACCACCAAAGTAGCTATCACAAGCAACAGCCCAGTTCAGAAGTGACCTCTTCTGTCTTGGCCAGCACAGATTTGACATCACATGGAGGTGGTTTGTCAGCTTCCTTGGAGCAGAGGCTCCCAAACTTTATACTAAGGTGACCCACCAACTGCTTTTTGTATTTTTGTGAACCACCCAGGGGGTTGGGAGCCCAAAATCATAGACCAGCACTCTTCTCCTCAGCTGCCACTGTCTCCTTCTCTTCACCCTGCTGAGTGGATACTGACCACTAGCCTCAGCACCCTCTGCCCCAGCACTGTAACCCTACATCCAGCCCACTGAGGGAGGAGACCTGGGGGAAGGAAGGTGATTAGGGAAGGAGCCCACAGTCACCCTGAAGCTCGTGTCCTTGCTCCCTACTCTAGGCATTGCGACTGGGCACGCGGGGTCACAGTGCCACTCAGGTTTGGCTCAGGCAACCCTCCATTGTGATATCAGAGTAAGTGCCACATGGACAAAGAGTGGAGTTGTACGCTTGCATGGATAAAAGCACGCAGAGCAAAATCGATCTGGCTTTCCACACAAGGGATCCATTTAGCACATTGCATCCAATTTTCATGTCTCAGAAAAGGCATCTCTCTCAATAGAGCATTGTCAAGGTATTTTGGCAGAAAAATTAACATACCTCAACAGCCGTCACTCGTCTAAAAGCTCTCGCCTTCTGGAATCCAAGGTATTATTTATTCTCCCAGCAGCTGTATGCTTCACCCTCCTACACTAGGCCTGGAATTAGTGAAAGTGAACTCACTTGCTTGTTGTTAAGCTGACAGAGTCAAGTGTCTTCTTTACACCTAAGTTAATTTAAGAGGAAGTATTGGTGCACTGGGAAATAAATACATCCTTGGATACTGGAAGACGAGGCTTTCTGCACAGGGCGGCTGTCAGGCATGGTCAGGTTTATGGCTTTAGTACCTGACAGCATCTCTTTAATCAGGCTGTAAGATACAACAAATACCTTTCTTCCATGCACAAAGGACCCAAATCCCTGGAAGCATCAATTCTTAGCCCTAAAAACTAATGTTAAAAATTACGGGAACAAATATTGGCCAGATCCTGAGGATCTTATTCAAGCAAAATCCCATTGACACTTTGTTAACAGTTTGACTCAGTAAAGACCTCCAGGAAGGGGTCTGGCTATATATGCAAGTGGTGGATAAAACTGCAGGGGGTTGAATCATGCATGAATATTTTAATCGAACTTTTTCATTACATTTATAAAAATGCACAAATATTTGTGAATCATTCTCTGGCCTGACTGAAAGCCCACCGAAATCAACGGAAGGACTCTCATTAAATTCACTGGGCACTGGATCAGGCCCCCAAAGCTGGAAGAATAATGCCAAGAAAATATTAAGAAAATACCTATTTTAAATAATATTATGAAATTCAGTGAATTATTCAACCTGTTATTTCTATCAGCTATTATCCATATGCATATCCATAACAATATCTGTATTTCTCTCACACACACTAAAGTCACCAATAATCATTACAATTTGTTACATTTGACTAAAGTCCACGGTTCCCATTTCAGACATTGCACATTTCAAGGTAACTAATGAAATATTATCCATCAGCTGCGAGGTCTTGTACATTCCGCTGACGTCTGGCAACTACTCTCCTTGCTGCATCTATCAGCAAGTTAGCACTCTGAATAAATTCTGTACTGTTGGAAAAACAGCTAAAGTGCACTTAAGAGCTAAGGGTGCTACAATAAACAGTCTGCTAATCCTCCAAATGCAAATAAAGACTCTCGTCCAAACAGCCTATGTCTGTGGACAGTTATATGGCAAAAGCATTTATAGGCCTTCCAAATGCTGACACTTACAACATGATTTGCATAACCATACCTTTCACTACTTTTTTTTCTTGCGTGACTACAATAGAGCTTGAAGTAGCTTAAACTGTATGATTTGAACTCCTGTGTGCCTGCCAAACCTGCCCATTTACTCATGTTTAAGCCCACTCAACGTTCATTTTTTCCAAGCCTACATCATTTCCCCAGTGTTCCATAATTGCAGTCATAAGGGGCTTGCCCATACCTGCAACAAAGCTATACATTATGGAAGTCAAATGTGGCAGTTTTGACAAGCTGTAATAAATTAAACAAAATTGATATAAATTTGAGACATCCAAGACATTAGCTTAATAACCAATCATGCATTTCACAGTTGTAAGCCAGTATTAAAAACTCTGATCTTGGTAATTTATACAAAGACATATGTTGCCCAAACCATCAAAAGACAAAACATGTTTCTTTTCTTTTCTTTTTTTAAAGATATGTGTAATTTCATTTATATTCTGGACGTTGCAGTTGGTTTGCTCAGTTTAGCTTCCATAGTTCTTACATGAAGGAGACAGAGGTCAGTCAAATGAACAGAAAAGCCATTCCAAAGAAAGAAACCTTTCTTCTGATACCTTAAGTGATTTCAAAGTTGTTGTAAGGAAAGCACTCCTGAGGTTTTTTTCCCTCCTTAAATCAATACAGTTCTTCATTAGCTCTGATAAATGAACGATGGTCCTGAAGCTAAAATAAAAACTTGGGAATTAAGAGAACTTGATTCTAATCCCAGCTCTTCCAGAAATATCACAGAACGACCTGGCTGAAGTTTTGCGGGACATGATCCAAAACCCATGGAAAATCAACAGAAAGATTCTCACTGACTTCAGCGAGTTTTGGATCATTCCTTGAAACTCCTTGAGCCAAATTCTGTTTTGACGCACACTGGAGTGAATCCCGAGCGATTCCATTGATGTCAGTACAGCTACACAGGATTTACACTGGTATAAATGAGAATAGAATTTGGCCCTCAGTGTCTCAGTCGCCATTGTGAAATAGTGGTAGTGATACTTCCCGATCTCCATTTAGGTGCTGCAAGACTTAACTCAATGAAGTTTGTAAAATGTGCTGTGATCTGCGGGTGGAAAGTGCTATAGAAAGTAACGTATTGTTATTAAACATATAGATGAATCTAGAGACAGGGCTGTCTCCAGGCACCAGCTGAGCAAGCTGGTGCTTGGGGCGGCAGATTGTTGGAGGCGGCATTCTGCCCAATTCTAGGGCGGCACGGCCGCCTTTTTTTGTTGTTATTGTTCTTGTTCCGCTCCGTCCGCCCTGAAGGGGGCGGCGGCGCGGAGAACCAGAGCGCCCTGCAGGGCAGTCCTCTTCCTTCCCTCCCCGCCAACCGGAGCGGAGCCCTCGCGGCAGGAGGCAGTGCAGCGGGAGGGGCGGCGTGGCAGCGCCCCTGCTGTAGCCCTGGCCGCCCCCT
Organism: Chrysemys picta bellii; assembly: GCF_011386835.1. Lineage (NCBI taxonomy): Eukaryota > Metazoa > Chordata > Testudines > Emydidae > Chrysemys > Chrysemys picta. Next base: position 35,456,790 of record NC_088804.1, on the reverse strand, counting down.
TCTCTCTCTCTCCCGCCCGCTCCCTCCCCCCTCCCCCCCCCAGCCGGTCCCCCTGTACCAGCACTCCGTCCGCGCCGCAGGTTTTTTTTTGGGGGGGGGGGGCGGCCAAAAAACCAGAGCTGGCCCTGTCTAGAGAGCCGAGGTGAGCGAGGTAATATCTTTTATGGGACCAGCTTGTGTTGGTGAGCGAGACAAGCTTTTGAGCTTCCACAGAGCTCTTCTTCAGGTCTATTCCACCAGCCTGCACAGAAATCTCTTGCCAGAAATAACAAAACACCATTTACCAAGTACTAACAGACCCTGGGGAAGAGGTGGGAAACAATTAATTTAATTTCATCCTCCCCTCCAAGTAACTCAAAAATGGGGAACTTCAGATTGCTAGCTCAGTTTTACCATATTCTACAGAGCTTTTCCACTTCCAGTTATTTTGTCGTTGAACTCTCAGCTTTAGGAAATAAATCCATATTTTAAACAGTTTAAAATCTGGAAGATTATTTTCATATGCTAAAACAATTATACACACACACACACACACACAAAACCAATATACAAAAAAAAGGTACAGTATATACTGCTAATTCATTATAGGTGGAAAGGAATTAATGGAGCCAAAACAGTGTTGAGAAAGGAAAGTGATGGCAAATAGCTGGATGCATTCTGCATCCAATCACACACCTCTGTCAAAAGTAAAATAAAAGTAGGGAGAGGAAAGGAAAAGCAATAATAAAAAAAAACAAAACACACTTTCACTCTATTACAGGCCCTCCTGTCACAAGTAACCTAGGTTTAAAATATTGTGATTAGCTAAGCAGGCAAAAATATTCACTTTGAAAATCATCGTTTCATTCTGATCTTTTTGAATTGATTCTCTGCTTCCTGTGCATGCTGTCTCCAGAAGTATTATTTTATTCTTAGGGGAGAGAAAGGTGAATAGCTCTGGCAATTAAAAGAGAGAGAGAGCCAAAGATGTAACATAACGGACCAAATCTTCAGCTGGTGCATGTTAACTTAACACCACTGACGACAGTGGAGCTACGTAGATTTACCCCTACATATTTCATTTCTCTAATTAGGATAGATCTAAAATAGTATGACTTTTTTTCTTTAATTGCAGCTCTAAAAATTCCACAGTTGTCTCTCTCTTGTGTATCCTTGCACAGCACTTTGTTTCTATGTTTGTATATCTCAGTTGGCCTGTTTGGTAAGGGATTCTCTTTGTTAGGTTCTCTCTTTACTTGGCTCATATTTAGCCTTTACATTATTCATCAAATAATCCTTTAGCAAGTTTCACATATTTTCATACCCTCATTGGATTCTCCAAAACAAATTCAGACCATTTCCTTTCGCTATGTGGCACGGGAAATTAATGTGCCACTACTAAAACATTTAAAAGATGTCTCTTAATGCGGTCTGGGATGGAACAAACCTTTTATGAATATAAAAAGAGAGCCATTCAAGCTGGGTCTACCTTCAAAAAATTCGTAAGAGCAGTCCATTTTTCAGAGATGTAAAATTCAAATGCCACCTGGTTGTTTTCATATAGACCATCCTAACAAGAGGTGTAGCCACAAGAAGCATAATATTGTGCGTAAGTGTGTATTTGCAATCCCTATTTTTACAATATTTGAGCATAATTACTTGCGGCCACAAACAATAACCTCTGGTGGTCTCAGTGCATAGAAAAAATCATACTCTTCTCAAAGATCTTTCTGTTTTTCTTTTGAAAATCTTCCATGTGGACATTCTATCACAGGCTCAGATCTTATTTTGGGGGGTGTTCTCACCTAATGATACCTCACATGATATGTGCATTTTTATCTCACTTACTGATTTCCTGCTTAGTTAACTGAATGTATTAGAATAAAATAATTTGGGTTAGACTGTCACGGCCACAGCAAGGAGTAAATGGAAGTAAGGCTTTCCCTTATTTGGCCTTGCTCACTCTGCAACTGTCTATGGCAGGGGAGGGGAAGGAAAGTCAAGCCGACTTGCCCAATACTCCCCTCTGTGATCAAATGGGTGGTGAAGGTCAGGAAATGGGAAAAGCCTGGGCTCTGCCCCTCTCCCTCACCAGCCAGAGGAGTCATTTACAACCTCCCCCCCAGAGTAAGGGGAAAGTGCGTAGGTATGGAGGGAAGCCAGGAAATCGAGATTCCCTGCATCATAATTGTTTCCCTGCCCCGCTCCTAGCTGGGCACAACTACAAGCCACCACTGAGTTAGGGCAGATAGCAAAGTTACAATCTAGCCTGTGTCCATCTCAAAACCTTTCCTCCCTGTAGACCTCACATTTTAAGTCCCAGGTGTATTAAACCAGTGTCACTTTAAGAAATAAATACTATGGTTACTTCACTCTGTTCCTTTGCTTAACAATTATAAATGCTCCAACTCCTAGGGGTTGGTAGGATATTATTTTGTCAGCACTAAGTTAAGAAAAATCTATAAAAAGCTGTCAAAGTACCATTTAAACCCCCATTGTTTCCTCCTACAGAGTTGGAATAGCAAAGCAGCTCATCTTAGACATCTAGGCACCCTGTACACCTGGGGCCTGATCTACAGCCCACTGAAGTCAATGGGAGTCTTTCCATGGCCCCCGAGGGCCAGCTATAACAGAGTTGAGAAAATTCGTGGTGTCCTGGGGAAATCCCTATGACTTGAAAACATCTGAAAATTACAGCAAGAACTCTGTCTCAAATATCGGAACATGTTCTATTTTACACTTCAAACAGCTCACGCACATTTAAAACTCAAAAGTTAACAAAGGCTGACAACACACTGAACTTTTTCCCCAGCTTGGACAGACGTGATCTATATGGGTTTAGGAGGAAATGAACCGTGGATTCTACAAAGCATAAAGAGGAAGTTATTAAAGGAGAAATATTAGATAATAGGATAAGAACAAACTGTTCAAACCAGGAAAGGCTAGGATATACACGTCACGCTAACTTGCCTGGCACTGAAGAAAAAACAAATTCTTCAGATAACTCTAGATCAAAGTACGCTTCCATCAAGGCTTTCTACAGCCTTGTTAGTCATCTATGGATTGACGAGTGATCTTTATCCATCCTTGAGCTTCTCTCCCTCATTAAACTAATTTCCTTAGAGTTATAAAATATCTTTCAAAGACCAAAAACACTAAGAATGTGCAAAAAATGATCAAATTGTGTTTCATTAAAAGAGACAATGAGAAAAAGGAGGGATATAGAAGTATTATGGCATCATCCTCATATAGGACGCTTTACAAAATAAATCCGGAGTCACAAACAATAGGGCCTGGTCCTAAGAGGTTCTGAGCCTTTGCAGTTCAGAGGGAGTTCCCGGTGCTCACCATTTATTAACTAGTCCCAGATTATCCCACAGGAGAGAAGCCAAGACCTTGAACTACAGAAATTCGTATTCCCCTTGAAATAAACTCTGATGGGTTTACCCAACCCATATACAAGGCACTTGGGAGTCATTTGGGGCATTCCCAATTCTATAATATTTGAGAGCCCATAAGACAATGAATTTCATAGGTGCATAGAGTTTAAGGCCAGAAGGGAAAATTAGATCACCTATGTTTATCATACGCCGTTTTCACCGAGATACTGCTATATTAAGTCCAGAGACTGCAGTTAGCATTTCAGTCCTCAGAAGACTAAACTGTGTGCCACAGGGAGAGAATTGGAAAAACCAGGTTGCCACCAATGCCCAAGACCCCTGCAATGGCAGGGAATTGATTAGGGGGGATATGCCCAGATGATTCCAGCTGATGATCCATGCCCTATGCTACAGAGGAAGGTGAAATGCCACCCAAAGTCCCTGCCAATCTGACTTGATCTGCCCTACCAAATCTGACCATCAGTACGACCCTGAGCATGTAAGCAAGACACACCAGCCAGGCATCCAGGAGGAGGATTCTCTGCACCACCTCAGAGCGCTGGGCCACTCCATTCCATGTCTCATCTTCATCCACAGCCAATCCCTGAAGCTTCAGAGGAAGGCAAAACATTACATCTAGTCAATTGTGCATCGGGACAATGCTGTCCCCGGCAGATGATTGGCTGAAGCACTGAAGCATGATATTTCATTACAGTCATGATCTTAACACAAAACTGCCAGGGTTAGGAGAACACTGAGCGCTATGTAGGCAATCTCAATCTTCCCATGGGCATGAAGGAAAGGGATGAACGGGGGAATCGGAGAATCACAGATTCCAAGGCCAGAAGGGACCTCCATGCTTGGTATTCACGATTTTCATAGCTGAATATGTACAGATAGCATGATTTGCAGCAGTTTTTACAGTAGAGTATGCATCAAGATATAAAAATTAACCCTTTATTGAGTAAGCATTACGTCATCCAAGCCAACAACTGTCACAATGACATATTCTGGAGTGTGGTATTCATTGTACAAGTGAGGTTAAAAAATATATAGTGCAATTTATGATACAATACAAATAAGGAGCACTGAATTTGGTCATCAAAATATTTAGATGTGTATACATTAATACACTGATCAACAGGGAACACAACATAGCATTCGGTTTCTGGAATGAGAACTGCATATTGGAGGCATCTTTCTCTGTTTCAGAAGGGCAAACAAAACAGAAAGCAGTAATTTCTCCTCCCTTGCTGTAATGCTCCCTTACTTTTCCTTCTATGACAGGCAAAATTATGCTAGCTTTGCTGCCATAGATTTACTGTAGCACACCCGCAGACACTTCACATCTGCTATCAAGCATTCAATCAATCATTTATTGATAGCAAATGCGTGGCAGACAGGTCAAAAGCCAAGTTCGTGTGGGTGTGACTTGATTTGGCACATGAACAAATACTTAGCAGGGATGCCAAGAAACCATTGAAATACATTGTCAAATAAGCATTCAGTGCCCCCTCCCCCTAAAAACAGCTATTAAACTTCTTGCTGGTGAGATCTTAGCAGAGCTGTGCTGATGGATTGCAGATTGCAGCGTGTTCCTAGGGTGGACATGAGAAAAAAGTGATTTGTAAAGCATGCGGACTGTCAATATTTGCTAACAGATGCTGCAGCGTTATCACCGGGACTGGGCAAATGACACCCCGCCTCCAATAAATAAATTGCATGTTTAGGGCTGGATTGTGCCTTGGGTTATATCAGGGGTTGGCAACATTCGGCACGCGGCTGGCCAGGGTAAGCACCTGGCGGGCCGGGCCAGTTAATTTACCTGCTGACGCGGCAGGTTCGACCGATCGCGACCCCCACTCACCGCGGTTCGCTGTCCTGGGCCAATGGGGGTGGTAGGAAGCAGCGCGGGCCGAGGGATGTGCTGGCCGCGGCTTCCCGCCGCCCCCATTGGCCTGGGATGGCGAACCGCGGCCAGTGGGGGCCACGATCATCCGAACCTGCCGCGTCAGCAGGTAAATAAACTGGCCCGACCCACTAGGGTGCTTACCCTGGCGAGCCGCGTGCCGAACGTTACCGACCCCTGGGTTATAC